>NW_006282528.1:1420618-1425430 GCF_000327345.1 Myotis davidii | reverse complement strand
ATCACCCTCCGATCACCAATCACCGGATCGGCCCCTTGACCAGGCCTGAGGCCTCCAGCAGAGGTGTCAGGCCTGGGCAGGGGACCCCCAGCTCCCCGCGATTGCAGGCTCCGCCCCTGCCCAGGCCTAACGCCTCTGGCCGAGGCGCCCGGCCCGGGCAGCGTGGACCCACAGCTGCAATGGCCCCGCGATCGCTCGCGGGCTCCGCTTTAGGCCCAGGCATGGGACTGCCAGCTTCGACCGTGCCCAGCTCCCATCGCTGGCTCCACCCCTACTTCCTGCTATCACTGGCCAGGGCGGCAAAGGTGCCCGATTCTCTGATCATAGCTGGGGGGCAGGGCAAAGGCGGCCCCCAGGGCTGCCCCCTGGCTCTTAGCCCCCCCCTGGGTTTCCTTCCAATCACCGTGAGTGGCAGGGGGCTTCTTCCTGCTTTCCCTTTCGCCTCCCTGCATTGTGCCTACATATGCAAATTAACCGCCATCTTTGTTGGCAGTTAACTGCCATCTTAGTTGGCAGTTAATTTGCATATCACCCTGATTACGCAATGAAAGGGTAGCGGTCATACGCCAATTACCATATTTCTCTTTTATTACTGTAGATTTCTCAATTTTATTTCAGTTGTTTTAAATTTCTCTAAACAGTGGTTTGTAGTTTTTAGTGTATAAGTCTTGTACATATTTTGTAAAGTTTATCCCTAAGTATGTCATGTTTTTAATGTTATTTCAGTTTCCTATTATTTGGTGCCAATATATAGAAATATAGAGTTTCTGTGTACATAAGCACATTGTCTGCAAATAATGACAGCTATTACTTTCCAATCTACCTACCTTCCATTTATTTATGTATTTATTTGTTTGTCCTAACTGCATTGATCACAGCCTCCAGTACTGTTGGGAGTAGAACTGGTGCGATCCTGTTTTTGATCTTGGGGGAAAGGCTTCAGTCTCGCCGTTAAGGACGGAGGTAGCTGTAGGCTTGCTGGTAGCTGCCCTTGATCAGGTCGAGGGACTTCCCTCCTGCTCGCTTTCTGCTGAGAGTTATGGCCATGAACAGGTGTCTAATTGGGTAATGCTGTTCCTGTATCTGTTGAGGTGTTTACATGTTTTCCCCCCCATTGTTTTTTTAATACAGAGTGGGACAAAGGTAGGTTTACAGTTGTTTATATGGAAAATAACATAATAATGATTAAATAACAATATAAGGATCAACTGTTTCTAGTACTCAACTGCAAACCTACTTTTGCCCCCCCCCCCCATAATGACTTACTTTGGTTGAAATTTGAATGTTAGACTACCTTCTATTTCTGGGATAAACCCCACTTGCTCATGATGTATTGCCATTTAAAAAATATTTTACAAGATTCAGTTTGCTGCTATTAAAGCTTTTTCACTTAAATTCATGAGAAATATTAGTTTATAGTCTTCTTGTAACGTCCTTGTCTAGTTTTAGCGTCAGGGTGATAAATACGAAGATAAGTTGGAGAGTATCCTTTTTCCCCTATTTTCTAAAAATGTTTGTGTTGAAATGATATTTCTTCTTTGAGTATTTATTTGGTGGCATTCACCAGCGAAGCCTTCTGTGCTAAGAGTTTTCTGTGTGGTAGGACTTTTAATTGCAAAATTTATTCATTTATTTAAAATATATTTCTTTTATTGACTTCATAGAGGAAGGGAGAGGGAGAAAGAGAAAAACATCAATGATGAGAGAGAATCATCGATTGGCTGCCTCCTGCACACCCCCCACCGGGGATTGAGCCCACAACCAGGGCATGTGCCCTTGGCTGGAATCGAACCCAGGACCCTTCAGTCCGCAGGCTGATGCTCTACCCACTGAGCCAAAACAGCCAGGGCAAAAACTTACTCAATAGCTATAGGGCTCTTCAGATTCTCTGTTTCTTCTTGAGTCTTTCGATAATTTCTATCTTTTAATGAATTTGTCCCGTTCATCTAAGTAATCAAATTTATTTGCATAAAGTTGTTTACAATATTCTCTTATTATTCTTTAGAAGTCTGTAGTATCTGTAGTAATGTCACTTCTTTCATTCCTGGTACTGAAATTTTATATTTTCTCTCTCCCTCCCCATCTCTTCCTCTTCCTCCTCCTCTCCCTTCCCCTCTTCCTTCTCTTAATCCTCTCTTCCCTTCCTCCTTCTCCTTTTCTTCATCAGTTCTAGCTAGAAGTTTATTGGTTGTATTGATTTTTTTCAAAGCCTTTATTTTTATTAATTTTTCTCTATGGTATGTTCATTTTCTGTTTCATTTATTGAGGCATTTTATTCCCTTCTATCAACATTGGGTTTAATTTGCTTATTTTTAGTTTCATAAAAGAGAAACTTACATTATTGAATTTGGACCTTTTTTCATTTCTGACATAAACATTTTAAGCTATAAATTTCCCTCTAAGTATTGTTGTAGCCATATTACACAAAATTTGTAACGTGTGGTGTTTTCATATTTATTCAATTAAAAATATTTTTTATTTCCTTTGTCATTTTTCCTTTGATGAGTTATTTAGAATTATGCTGTTTAATCTCCAGATATTTGGATTTTTCCAGATATCTTTCTGATTGCTTTATGGCTCAGCATAGGACCTGTCACTTGTAAAGAATGTGCCCTCGTTGTAGCTGGGTGGAGTGTCCCGTAACGTCGGCCAGATCAAGTTGGTTCATGGTGTTTGTGTCTTCCACGTCCTCACTGGTTTTGTGACTTCCTTCGGCTGCTGGGAGAGTGTTGGACTCTATCATTTTCTAAATGTGGGTTTCTCTTCAGCCCTGTGAGTTGTTTCAGGTTCTTGGAAGTCCCACGCAGCTGGAGACATAACGTAATGGTATCAGAGTTCACTGCCACAAACTGCTTGAAAGCGTTATTCCAGCTCGCTCTGTCTTTCATTAACTCTTCACGAGCAGTTTCATAAAACATGCCCTCGGAAAACGTAGGCGTGAAGGCCGTGTGCTTACTCCTTATCGCATCAAACACATTTTTATTACATAAGATTGACAGCATGTTCACTTCTCCTGTATAATAAAAGGCTAGTGTGCAAATTGTCCCCCCCACCAGGAGTTCCACCAGGGGCGGGGCTGGCCAACCACCTGCCCACAGCCCCTCCCCCTGGCCGGCCGGTCCCACCCGTGCACCAGGCCTCTAGTTGGTAATAAAACACAAATCGGTTCCGGAAAGTGTGGTGAAGTGAAAAATAACACATGGTTTGAAGAAATCCAGATCCTGAGATTGGGGCTCCCTTTCCTCCGGGAACGAGGGTCCGGGCTGTGCCAGCAGGCAGCGAGCCCCCGTGTTGGCTGGCCTTAGACACGTGGGGTCACAGCTACACAAGAAGAGGAGCTGAGTGAGCTGAGCCACGCTTCACTGTGTGGGGGTGGGGGGGGTTGCCTTTGTCCAGGGAGGACCGGAGGAGCTCCTGGCTTTTTGGAGGAAGATCTGTTGGTTCTGTTTTGTCCAGATTTGGGGTGTGTGTGGATTACTCATACGAGAAGACTATTCCAAGTCCTCCCTGTGAAGCTACTAACCCCGCTGCTATTCAGACACGTGGCACAGTGACTTCTGACACACAAGCCAGTGTATCTAAGGGTGGTTGTTCCAAACGACTGGCTCTTAACCTGGATGAAAATTTTTTTTAAAGATACTTCTATTTTTTCAAACCAAAAGCCAATATATAGAGATTTAAAAAAGATAGGTAAAAATAGAAGTTAAATATTCCTTATTATACACTGGGAAGGCTGTCATTTACTGAAAGGTACAGAAACTGTGAGGATAATTTCCGCTGAACTTAAGCAAGTACAGTGCTTGGCAAGGCATCCAGGAAAACTCCAAATAGCCTGGTACCGTGTGATTTGGTTTCTCTCACGTCGGGTAAACAGTGGTTGTTTCGGGAATGCTGGTGCCTTGAACTGGCAGCGCCTTGCTGAGCGCGGAGGAACCGGTGGCAGCCCAGGTGCCAGGTTGGAAATGTCTGATCAGTGTCCAGCCCCCGGTGTGTGGTCAGCCTCAGTGGAACCCCTACAGAGCCAAGTTCAGAGCAGCGTAGTCCCCATTAAACCGCTGAGCTATTCCCCCCTGCCCCCGCCACATCTGACCAGCGCCGCTGGGAAGCCGTTGCTTCAATTTCTCCGCCAAGTACATTTTTAAAAGCTTATAAACAGGCAGTAAGTCAATAAAAGTTTAAGAAACACCAAGGGAGCTATGACCATCTCAACCTGATCTCAGTGCAAAGCCTTTGGACACAGCGCGCTCCTTGGAAGAAAGCAGGAGCCGCCTGCACTGGCGCCTGAGCGCGGTTTCCCCCCAGGCCTTGGGCTGCAGGCGGAGTGTTTGGGGCCCAGGAACTGACTGAGGCCTGTGTGGAGGGTCAGCCTGGACCGGGCCTTCCCCTCACTCACCGCCTCTCCTCCTCCTGCAGGAGGCGCAGCAGATGCTCGGGAGGCTGATCCCAGAGAAGCAGATCCTCAATGACCAGCTGAAGCAGGTCCAGCAGAACAGTCTGCACAGTAGGTGTTGCCTGTCCTTTTGCTTTTCACTGACGGGAATTTCCTCACTTGAAAGAATATTAAAAACCGGTTTTCCTCACCGCCAGTTGGTTTTCTGATCCTGCAGTGTTTTTCTAAAACAGGAGATTCCCTTCTTACACTCAAAAGGGCCTTGGAAGCAAAAGAACTGGCCCGCCAGCAGCTCCGAGACCAGCTGGACGAAGTTGAGAAGGAAACGAGATCCAAACTGCAGGAGATCGACATTTTCAACAACCAGCTGAAGGTAGCGTGCCGTGCCCGCGCCGCGCCCTGCCCCTCGCCCCCCCTCGCCC
>NW_006282528.1:1417837-1420409 GCF_000327345.1 Myotis davidii | reverse complement strand
CCGGGCGCAGCTCCATCGGGCTGGCTGAACGGCACAGCCTGACGCGTGTTTCTCCGCTCACACGCCCGTGATTCTGGCGTCTAAGCCGTGGGTGAGTGAGTGGCCCCGCCTGACCCTGTCTGAGCGGAGCTGCGTTTCTGGGCCTCTCCCTCCTCTGCTGCTGACGAACTCAGGCGGAATCCCAAAGCAAGGCTACGAAAGCTCTTCTCCTTAGGTCCTTTGAAGACACTGAAAAGGGGCTGTTTTCTCTTTTAAAACCAAGAATTTTTCTGCCACTTTTTATCTTCAGGGTTGTCCTTGAGTGTAGATCTTTATTTTGTTGCCTCATATTTGAAGTTTATTGTTTAATGGAGGGATTGCTCTGTCTCTGTCCGGAAGTGGTGTGGGATTTTGTGCCATTCACACACGCCAGAAAACGCCCGAGCTCGGAGGGGACGGGGGGATGGTGTCCCAGCCTCCCTCTGATCTGCTGCCTTCAGTTTATCCGCACAACCTGTCACCCAAGAATGTGCATCTGATAACAAACCCAGAACGCACACAGTTCATTTCCCATCAACAGTGATCACAGACTTTAGATTGAAGTGGATAGTGGAGTTTTCAGTAATTATGTTCTGATATGAAATTGGATTTTATACTTTTTTTCCGGGTACTCATTTTCCTTTTTTAACTTAAAATCCTTTATACTGACTTTGGCTAAATTTAGCTTTTGTAACTAAGAAAAAAGTAAAACTGTTCTTTTTTATTAAAAATAGAAAAATTAGGAAGCATATCTGAGGTTTTTAGTTGACCTTTGAATTGAGATTCCAGGCTAACTTCTCTAGACATCTGAGCTGTGATATTTGTGCTTTTCTTTTCCCCCCAATGATAGGTAATGAAATTTTCTCAGTTGTACAATTCCAGGAAAGTGCTCTGAGGGGAAATGTTTTTGAGCCGACTGAGTGATGTTTTCACTTGGCTCCTGTGCTTACACAGTGTGTGCCTGTGTGCTAAGCTTCCTTTGTCAACATTAGGAACGATTAGTTCATTGAAATTAATCGTTGTGTCTGAGTGAGTCTTTCCTCTTGACAAACTGCGCGCGATGGTGGAAGCTCCTGATTGCAAGCTGGGGCGGGACAGCCCACTCGTCTTTACAGCAGCCGTGGAGGCCCTTGCGTCTGCACTGGTGCCGCAGCCGGAAAGAGACGCCCAGTGATGGTGTCCATGGGCGTATTTCCATCCCGCGGGAGACTGCCTAGTCCAGCCGTGGGCAAACTACGGCCCGCGGGCCGGATCTGGCCCGTTTGAAATGAATAAAACTAAAAAAAAAAAAGACCGTACCCTTTTATGTAATGATGTTTACTTTGAATTTATATTAGTTCACACAAACACTCCATCCATGCTTTTGTTCCGGCCTCCGGTCCAGTTTAAGAACCCATTGTGGCCCTCGAGTCAAAAAGTTTGCCCACCCCTGGTCTAGTCAGTATACTGTTGCAAAGGGGGACAGTAGTTTACTTTATATCTTAACAAAATATGAATATTTAGGATGAACTCAGAGTTAGGAATTACATTGCGCATGTGTGTGGGAAATCCAGGCTTACCTTCGACCCCAGCGGCTCCTGGCAGCAGGCACCCTGCCTGGGACGACAGCTGCCTCCAGCGCCTCCAGGACCGGGTGTAGGCAGGCGCAGCGAGGGCGGCCCTTGGCTGCAGACACTTGCTTTCCTGGCAGGCAGTTCGCTGCGAAGGCAGAGGAGGCCCGTGTCAGCGGCCAGGGGAAGGAGCCAAGAGCTGGAGGAAGAGCTGAGGGCAGAAGTTAGGGGAGGAGCATGCGGAGGGAAACTGAGGACAGGAAAGACCCAGAAAGAGGAGGGCAGAGACGGCAAGGCCAGTCCGTGGGAATTCAGACAACGTGCCGCTTTCTCACACCAGTAAATGACGTTTGGCTGTTTCATGGTTTGTTCTTATTTTGTTCAAGATTAAATTTTGTTTGCCGGTAGGGTCATTTTGAAAAGCCCTCTTTTCCCCAGAAGTGACATTCTCTAGCTCCTTCACTGTGTTTGTGACTGGGGACACTTTATGCAGGTTCCTTGAATGTAGAAAAATAAGCCGAACACGCCCAAGGCTCAAAATAGCCAACAGCCGCGCGTCGGACCCTGGGCCGCCCAGCTGCTGCTGGCCGGCGGGGCTGAGTGTGGCAGTCATAGTGTGGGTTACTTTGTTTATGAGACTCAAAAAATATTTAAGAAAAAGTGATCTGGAAAAGGCAAAACTCAATCTGTTGCCCCTGCACGTGCCCCGACTGGGAAGCGAACACGAAACGTTTTGGTGCAGGGGTGACACAGTCTGTGGGCCACCCTGCCAGGGCAGAACTCAGTCTTTTGAAAAACATAAGTTTCTTTCAATTCTCTTGTTTAGCCAAACCGCTGACCATTGTATCCTTTAGACTGACGTGCATTTAAGATAATGGGGTATTGGCTTGTAAATAGAGCTAAGACACTTGGGGAAAACTTAGATTTTCCAGACAAAATGGAGTCAGTTTTCTCTTTCTGGTGACGTAAGGGAGGCCTGAGAGCAGGTTCTTCATGAGCTCTTC
>NW_006282528.1:1414374-1417786 GCF_000327345.1 Myotis davidii | reverse complement strand
TTCCCTCTCTGTCCACCTGTTTCCTGACCCCTTCACCCGCACACGTACATGCACACACATGTGCACACACATGCACATGCGCACATGCATATGCACACCGCTCCCCAGCGCATTCGTGTTGGCACTCGGGCTGCATCGGCTGCCGGCTGTGCCGTGGGGAATTGGACTTCTGTTTGGTTGAGTACTGACTTCGGGTTTAGAAGTCATATTTAAACATGTCTTAGAATTTAAATAACTGGTCAACGTGTTTATAACTCTGCGTTTTATGTATCAGGAGCGAACCTGTGGTGTGATTTTGTGGTCAGTGGAATATCAGCTGACCCTGATTTTGGTGCAGTTCTGTGTTTTGTAATCTCAGCTGTTGTCAGGTTTTCTCTCAGGCACTGACTGCCCTGTCCCCGTGGGGTTTGGTGACTGGCTTTTAAAGCAGCTTTCGAATTGTTTTGCAGCCACTTGATTGGGATGAGTTACTGTGATTTAAGACGCAAAGGCTTTTGAAAAGTTCTGAAGCTGTGTGCTACGTACTGCTCCTGGGGGACCAAGAGGGATGCGGATTTCCATAAAAGCTCTCCCATAGGCACTAGGTAGGCAAAGCAACACCGTGTTTCTGAGGCTGGTGCCTGGATCCGCTTCCGGTGAGGCCAGTTTCACACCAGCCCTGAGGGGATGACCATAATGTGACGGGTGCGTCCTTATTTAGTGCATGGCGGTGAGCTCATGAATTCAAGTCAGGAAGGTTTATTATTTTGTCTCTTTTCCGAGGCAGCCTGGGCAAAAACCAGACACAGAGTCAGCCTTCAAAAAGTCACACCAAATTAGCAGGAAATGCCGGTGAACGGCTGCTCTTGGTGGCCCTGATTGCCGGTTCTTTCCTCTCCACAAGCGTCTGTGCGGAGTGTCTATGGAAAGGATCCCACCGTGCTGTTCCGTGGATGCTCCTTTCTCCCTCAGTGATCCCGCCTCCCGCGCTGCCTCCAGCTGTGAGCGTCTCAGAGCGAGTGAGCAGAGCCGCCGTGTTTAGGTCAAGTGTTCCTGCGCCCCGCACAGCCCGGAGCAGCCGTCTTCAGTGAACTTGGCAGCGGGCCAGGCTCCCGGGAGAAGCTGGCTTCTCGAGTATTTAATTTGTCAGGCGATCGCTTCAGAAGCACTTGGGCTGCGTGCCAGAGCTGTCCGGAGATGTTTTATGGTGATAATATCTTCATTCTCCAGGGAAAGAAGTGACTTTTCCTCCCTGGTTGAAGGGATAAAGTTAAATTAAGCTGGTTTTCACGTATCTTAATACAAGACAGAATCTTTATTTGCCAATCATTTTCTTACTGTGGCTCATAATCGGTTTGGTCAAAGCGCTTTGAACGTCAGAGTTCTCTGCCGGGAAAGGCCCACGTCCCGTTGGCGAGCGGGCCAGTGGTGCTTGCGGAGCCAGAGCTCGCGCACAGGCCCTGGTTATGAAACCGCCGTGTCTCAGGGTTCTGTGGGCATTATTGGTGATGAAACTCTCATTTTAATGTATATGCACTTCACACTTTGCGGGAGTTTTATCTTCCCATGTATTTGTTTGTAACACGTAGCTAAAACTTCTTCAATGAATATTTAATACTTTCTTATTTATTAAGAAAGGTATCATACTTTTATTAGGAGGTAGATTAAATGATTGCACATTATATCTAGTGTAGAACATATCAGACCCTTGAATAGAACTCATAGAAGAAAAATCAGCAAAGTTGTACTCGATATCGTATTGTTAGAGAAATATCCAGCCAAGGCATGAGCTGTTGTTAGTTTTAGGGAGAGCCACGCGTGAGATACTGAGTTTTGGTTCTTAGCAAGTTCTTACTGGTTCTGTGTTTATCTTAGTTTAGTAGAGAAGTAACTGACATGTTGCATGGCATTTGCAGGGTGCCTTTCAGGAGGTTGACCACCAGCAGCAGTTGACGGAATTGTGTGAAGCTTTTCTGAGCTGGTCTCCGATAGTTCTCTCCTTTCCCAGGAGAGACGTTAATGACGCCTTCAGACGCTTTCCCTGAAGGACAAAGGGCACTTTTTAAAGTTACGGTCACTGTGCTTGAGGTTTTTAAACTGTTGGAAAGGAAGGAGCGACAGTGCGGCCCTCTGCCCCGCACGTGAAGGGCTCAGTCCCGGGTCCTTGTTGGGCACAGGCGCGAGCCACCAACCCGTGTTTAGTACATGTTCCTTCATTCTGAAGGTCGCCTCTCGTAAGTTCAACTTAAAAAAGTGACCGGCTTCAGAGTCCTGCTTCCTGCATGTTTGGTTCATGCCAGCTTACACGCCAAGTGCAAGAGGAGGGAAGACCGAGCGCCTGCGTTTACAGCGTCCGGATTGTCTCACAACCGACCGCGGTCCCAGCAGGTTGGATGGCAGGGGCGCTGGGAAAGCGCTGCAGCCTGCAGGTCTGGGTTGGAGGATGCCAGCGCGTCTGCTCCTGGATGTGACATCTGCTGTTTTATGGCCGCGTTTCCTCGGGGGAGCTCGGAGCGGCGGCGTGTGTAGCCAGCTCCAAAGAAGGCCCAGCCCGCCTGACCCTGATGTACCAACACATCAGTGCGCTTTAGTTTTTAAATATCTGCCTTCGTGTATCTGATGTATTTAAATTGTTTTTCAAGCTACCTCATTAGCATAATTTTTTCTGTAGATTCTTTAAATTCACTTGTTTTAAATGATAAATGCATCTCATTGATTTAGATGTTTAAGCTCTCGCATTACATTTCTACAAGCTGGTGAACACTGACAGGTTATTTCTCCCACAGAGCTGTAGGCGCCATTCCCAAACAGTGTCAGTATATGGCTGAGCTAACATCAAGACACATCACCATTGTGGCACTGACACAATAAAACAAATGATCAAGTATCCAAACATTGAGTTACACAGCAGGCAAAACATTAGATGTCTGCTCAATTCATTAGCAGAAGCCCACTCTTTTTTTTTTTTTTTTGCAAGAGAGGAAGGGCAGGGAAAAGTCACACTTCAAACAAAAACAAGGCGGTAAACAGCTTCAGAATGTATGAAAAAAATACAAGAATCTCAGAATTTTTGTGATTAAGAAACGTTTTAGCTACAACATAGCAAATCTACCTTTAAAAAAATGTTTACCAAAGAGCATGTTCTACATGTTCCACTAAGACACAGGCAAAATTTTACTAAAAATACTTACTAGCCCCCTCAGTCTCTCGCAGGCCTCCCTGTAAGTTGCACATCAAGTGCAAACATTAAAATGAACTGAAGGCTTGTTGCCTGGAGACATCAAAGACGTGCGTCTGTACATGCAGGTTTTCACCTGGATGGAGCTTCTCCAAGTACAGAAGTCGCTGGCGGCTACAAGCTCCACGCCACGATGTCCTAGGGGCTGCACTGCCTCTTCCTATCTCACTCCACCTTCGACTCACGCAGGGCAGC
>NW_006282528.1:1411897-1413898 GCF_000327345.1 Myotis davidii | reverse complement strand
GCCCCCTCAGTCTCTCGCAGGCCTCCCTGTAAGAGTTGCACATCAAGTGCAAACATTAAAATGAACTGAAGGCTTGTTGCCTGGAGACATCAAAGACGTGCGTCTGTACATGCAGGTTTTCACCTGGATGGAGCTTCTCCAAGTACAGAAGTCGCTGGCGGCTACAAGCTCCACGCCACGATGTCCTAGGGGCTGCACTGCCTCTTCCTATCTCACTCCACCTTCGACTCACGCAGGGCAGCACGCATCGGAGCTCCCCAAGGCCGGCAGCACAACAAGCCGCAGCACCACCCCCAGTTTCACGAAGCTTCGTTGTTACAAGGCTTATCTGTCATCACCCATCTGGTTGGATGGTGGCGCCATCACCGAAGGCCAGTCAAGAGCACGGAGCCTTCTTCCCCCCAACAGGAGTGCCAGACGTTGCTCTGCACACTCTCACTACTGTGGTGGCGCCATACCTCTAAGTTCCCCTGTGAGTTGCTTGAGGTCGCGTGGGTTGGCCTGCGTGTAATAAGAAAGCTCATGTTCTTGTATGCGGCTGCCGCAGGAGCGGGCGGTTCATGCGAGCCATGCTAATTTAGTTAAAAAACACTCAGTAGGACAATGAAAGAGTTACAAAATTGAATGTAGAAAGGATGTAAAGAACCTGAACCTACCTCCGAGTACCCCATGGACACTCAGGGCTGCGAGTGGCGCTGGGAGTGATGGGAAATGACACGGACCTCCTGACAGGAAGCAGCAGTTCTCAACCCAGTCGCCTTGAGCGACGGCAAGGACGTGCCCGGGTTACCCATCCGGCCAGAGCTCCTGGGAAGTGCTCCGCGCCTCTGGGGCCAGGCTGACCTCACCTGGGGCGGCTGGGGGAGCAGTCACGGATTTCTGCAGCTCACTCGTGTGCACAGAGGCCCTGCCGTGCCTGGCAATAACCTCCCCGCCCTCAGAAACCCCATAGCGTGTGACCAAGACCAGCACAGAACTGGGGGCATGTTTACTCGTGGAAGACGGTGGTCTCATCGCACAGCTGTCCCGAGGCGGCACAGGCAGGGGAGGCGGGGGCCGAGGCAGGGACCGCTCCGGGAGAGCACGCAGCTGAGCCCTAAACTCACTGCTTTCCGCTTTCATGTCATGGTGCCTCCTAGTACGTCACTAGCTTGACCTCACATGGCTTCACTCTGTACCCCGTGACCTGTCAGAGCCTCCGTCACCAGGAGCCAGGGACAGTGCGGAGAGCAGATGCGCAGAGTGAGCCTTGGGTGAAGTAAGTGTGTGCACCGCGGCCCGGTGCCCCCGAGGACCCGGGCTGAGCATTCTGACTGTCACTCCGCCTGAGTCCACTTTTCCTGCATGAAGTAATGTTCTCTTTCCACGCACACACAGGCTCCTGGGCATCAGACAGACGTTACTCCTTCCTGTCCTCTCCTCTCCCTCGCATTGAGTTTCAGCTCAGAGTTGCCGACGCTTACACCTTTATTCCTGCGCTAAGAATAAAGCCCTAAATAACAGAGACGCTGAGAGAAAGAAGGCGTTTGTGTAATGAAACGTTGTCTGCGATGTAGCGGGTCCCAAGCGGAGAGGGAGCCGCTGGGCGCCCGGGTCGGCGTGCAGGTGTCTGCAGTCCGCACGCTCGCTGCAGTCTGTTTCCGTAAACCCTCCTTTCTGTTCCAGAACCCGCCATTGGAGATGGAGTTTAAAGTAGGATCGGGAGGGAATCTTCCCGTTCCCTCTGACCTGCCTGGAAGGGCGTTGGCGCTGGGCTGGCGGGAGAGTGGCCTACCGTCTGCGCCAGTGACTGGGTCCTTGCAGGGACTCGGTGGCTCAGTGTCACGCCTGCGTTTCCTTGTCGTGTGGACATGTGTCAGCTTGAGCCGAGGGCGCCGATCATACCAGCACCAGGAATTGGCCCACTTTATCTCTTTGTCTCAGAAATAGCAGATTCAAAATATGAATCACATGCTCATTTACGTTATTAGAGAATACTACTTATGCTTGAATCCACATTTC
>NW_006282528.1:1400150-1411887 GCF_000327345.1 Myotis davidii | reverse complement strand
GAATTTTTAAACACATGAAAGTTTTACCTCCCATGGTGTGATGGTGAGGAGAATGAAAAACGGGATTCTCTTTCCTGGGGGTGGTGCTGTTCTTAATTAGTGCTGGGAAGTCAGAGTGAGGTGCCATCGTTCCTCCCGTCTGCAGTCGTGGCATCCTTGCCCCTCCCTGTCCCAGCTAACTTGCCCAGGCACCCTGCATAATCTGCAAGCCGGGTGCCAGGGCTGCTGCCATAGGGACTAGGCCGCCAAGCTGCCTCCTCCTGCTGCACCCTGCCTGGAGGGCCCGCTCTCATCTGCTGGGCCGCCCACTGAAGCGGCCGCCTCTCCCCCTCCCCGACCCTGGCACCTCCCTCCCTCCGGGCCCCGTCTCTCCCTAACCTCCTGATCTCCAGTTCAGCTTCTCTTGTAGCCCGTTGGGCCGGGGCCTCTCGGTACGGAGCTGGCTGGCGTGTTGGGCTTCCTCTTAAGACAGCCCCGCCGGCAGGAAAGGCTAGTCTGACACTCAGGGCTCTTCACCGGGAAGAAGAGCGTTTTAACTCTGACCTGCTCCAGGAGCTTCCTCCACCCTGGGCTTCCGGCTCTGAACGAACCTGAAGGCAGGAGCTCAAGTCAGCAAGAGCCACCTGTGGACTTGGCAGTGAGCAAAGCCAGAGCAGCAGGCAGCCGTAGCTCCACGTCTCCCCTCGCAGACCCGGGCTGGCCACGGACACAGACCCTCGGCAGCGGCCGCGCAGTCCCCGCAGGCCTGCGGCTCCTGGGTGGCTGACGCAGCCAGATCGGTTCCAGTGCCTGCACCCCCAGGGCCTCCTGAACTGGCATTTTTGTTCCTCATCCTTTTGGGCTATAAGCTTCAGCTTGCCTATCGTGAGATGCGCTGTATTGTCAGTAGCCCGTGAAGAAGCGCCTGGCTCTGCTGGGCCAGCATCAGATGGGGAAATGGGGTCCAAGGTGCTGGCAGGCTCTTTGCTCCCTGTCCCTGCTGGCTGGTCGAGTCTGGGCGGCCGACGCCGTCGCACTGGCTTCAGAGAGAAGATGCTCTGAAAGGTGATTTGAAGGCCAACGGCTTGGGTGGGGGAGGAGGTCACGGAGCAGGGCATGGCCCTTTGTTCGGAGGCAGCGCAGTGGAAGGAGGTGGGGTTTTAGTGGAGATAGTACGTGAGGAGGTGTGTGCATTGTCAAAGCCAGTAGAGGCTGGTGTTCATTCATGACCAGAAAGATCTTGAGCTTTTAATCATGATCAGCACCGTGTCTTAAAACCCGTCACACCCACTGTTACAGCTGAGTTGGGCCCTGGGGCTCCTGGAATGCCCTTCCCAGGCTAGCACGGCGTCTGAGCACGGGTGGAGCGCGCGGCAAACATGGGGTGCTTGCATGGCTCCCTGCAGCGGTCTCTGCGCATGGGTGGAGCACGCGGCAAACATGGGATGCGTGCACGGCTCCCTGCAGTGGCCTCGCCAACTCCTGGAGTACAGTCCTGCCAGAGTGGAGGGGGTGGCAGCTTTCCAAGGTCACGCTCTTCACCTCTGAAATGTTCTCCCTAAATGCCTAGGCCTCTCCACTGTGAAATGTCGCTCACAGACAGTGGCAGTGTTGTCGCCTCATGCATCACCTGTTTCTTGATTTTATAGGAATTAAGAGAAATACATAACAAGCAGCAACTCCAGAAGCAAAAGTCCCTAGAGGCCGAACGCCTGAAACAGAAAGAACAAGAGCGAAGGATCATCGAGTTAGAAAAACAAAAAGAAGAGGCGCAGAGGTGGGTCTTTCCGGGGGGCGGGTCCATCT
This sequence comes from Myotis davidii, assembly GCF_000327345.1. Lineage (NCBI taxonomy): Eukaryota > Metazoa > Chordata > Mammalia > Chiroptera > Vespertilionidae > Myotis > Myotis davidii. The sequence continues at coordinate 1,410,102 of NW_006282528.1, read as the reverse complement.
GGAAGGCACTGTGAGTGTCCACTACGTGCTGGCTTCTCCAGGGGTCTTCTGCGCCAGAAGGAGCCTTCAGTCTGCGTGTGTGCGTGTGCATGTGTGCGTGTGCGTGTGCGTGTGTGCACAAACACGTGTGTATATAAATCTTTGCACGTATAAGTAGCCCGGTTTTTGCTTGGTTCCCAGAGCTCTCCTGACTTACGACTCTGGTCAGTGGGACTGTCCAGGGAGCCGGGGCCTGTGGTGCGCTCATTGCGTGTGAGGCTTTGTTAGCAGGCCGTGCAGGGACATTGACCTTGTTACAGGCATTTAGTTGGTAGTCAGCACTGACGAATGTGCTTGTTGAGCAATCAGGCACAGCCTCTCCACAGCAGCGCGGGGCTGGCCACACAGCCTTCCTCCAGGACTGACCGCCACTCCTCCTCCTCCTCAGCCGCCAGTTTAACTTGGGACCTAGGAGAGCGTTCGCTGCTGCCCGGGATGGGCACGGCTGTTTTTGTCTGAGTGTGTGTGTGTGTGTGTGTGTGGTCTTCATTTGTAACTTTCCGCTGTACATTGTAGACATTTATCTTTAACTGTTGGTGTGTCTGATTCTGTTATTGGGTACTTGCTTTTTACATTTCATTGATTTTAGACACAAACAACCAAATGTCCCAACGATACAGTATAAATCGTAAAGATGGATTATTGAATTTAGACAAAAACGTGAAGAGGCAGCCGCTGACTTCGTGGCCGGGCTCCGTCCCCGCCGGAGTGGCGGGTTTGGTTCCGGCGGGTTTGGTTCCGGCTGCGCAGCAGTTTGGGCCTGTGCTTGGGCTTTTTTCCTGCCGGGGGAGGGAGTAGTTCTTCATGGAAGCTGTGCCCCGTGGGCTGTGCGGCTCGGGTGTTTTTGCAGGTTTACACCGCTGGCGAAGTGGAGGAGTAGTTTGTTATTGTTCTAACCAGTTGCTAAGCTACCTCGGAGATCAGAATGCTCTTGCTGTGATTCCCTAAGTTGTGGTTTCCTCTCAGAACGGGGCCCGAGAGCCTCTGTTTCGCTGGTGCCGGGCGCCCTGGCCGGGGCGTGAGCATCCCGTTGGCCGGAAGTGGTTTCCGTGCCGACCCGGAGGCGCGTCCGCGGTAACCGAGCATCTCGTTGGCAGGCGGGCTCAGGAGAGGGCCGGGCAGGGCCCCGAGCACGGGCTGCAGGACGATGAGCTCTTCCCGCAGCACCAGGAGCCCGCCGCGCCGGCCATCCATGCGCCCTGGTCCACCGCAGGTAGGAGGGCACGGAAGTGACCTGGATGTCAGGTCGTCTTCTCTCCCACGTCCTTCTGGAAATTTCCACGTCTAATCAGGCCCTGCCCTGGCTGTTAATACAGACGGCCATGCCAGGCTCCTTGTGGGGGACAGTGCAGCTGTTCATGTGGGGTATTCGGATCTGTTAACTTTGCCACCCCCTGCCAGCCTGCGCCTGCCCTCACACTGGCATCAGAAGTCTTGCAGACAACAGTGGCACACTTTTCATTGAGACACCTGGTTCCCAGGAGAGGTCGTAACGTTGCCTGCTGCCTCTCCAGCTCCGTTCCCTCGAGGGGTTCCCCGGGAGCAGGAAGTGGCTCCTTCGCCCTGGCCTGCCCTGCGTGCCAGCCACTGTCTTCAGTCGGCCCTGCAGGAGACTGCCCGTCACCCTTCTGAGAGCGGGGCTGGTTTTTGCTCTTTGATCACAAGTAGCCCCCTAAGTAATGATAAGTGGGAAATGTAGAAAAAGCTAGAAGGCATCCCGTAAGCAGATGCAAACTGGGATGGGCTTTAAATTCTTGTGCGGCTCCAGGATACTGGACGGCTGTGCAGAGAATCCCCGCTGAGCGGAGCGATCGCTTCTTCTTTGTAGGCAAAGTACACCGACTCCACTGGTCTGACCACCAGTGTGCTTTCTCCTGGTGTGCAGAAAGAAAAGACAGGCAGGCAGTTCTGTAAAGGCTTGCTGGCGCGGGGCAGGGCTGGGAGGAGGGCTCCCAGTTGGGTCCGCACCCTCCCTGCCCAAGGTGCTCGCCGCCCAGGGAGGAGGTCAGCAGATCCCCTCGGGGGCGCCTCGTACGAAGGCGAAAGCTGTTTTGATATGAAAATCTTTTCCCCGTGATCTGATCATGGGCAAAGTTTAAGTTCCTTGTGTTGCTTCCTAGTCAGGACTTTCTCCTTTGGTCAGTGGGAGTCCTGTAGGGCACCCCACTTCCAGGCTACAGGAGGGCAGCACCCCCCCCCACACACACTGCTCTCAGGGACAGCAGATGCATCAGAGAACATGGGCAGACAGTCCAGAGGGCATGCTTAGTCCTGCCAACCAGAACCCAGACTGTCCTCTGCTCTCCTGCATTTTTAAAACTTTTATTTCGTTTCAAATCTAAGCCATTTCCATCTCGGGCCCATGCCTAGGCGCATGCGCCTCACTTCACTCAGGTGATCATAGTGATGGTCTTGGTGAGAGCCACGGGGGTTCTATAGGGTTGCACTCAGGGCCCGACATCAGCATGGCCACGTGCTTCAACTGGAAGCGGGGCTTCTCTGCCTCCCAAAGCGCTTTCTTGTTGGCGAGTCCAGCCCTGGCGTCCCATTGGATCTGCCGTGGGCTGGGTGGGCGGGGCTGGAGCCGACGGCGGGGGGCCTTAGCTGACTGCACTTGGCATTGGGGTGACCTTTGCTGAGAGGGCCCGCCGATGCTCTGGAGGGTCTGGGGAGCCGACCTCGGGTTGGGCTCCCGGCATCCGGCGTGTGCCTCAGAGCCCGGGTGGATGGGCCGTGCGGGTGGTGAGGAGGCGGTAGAGGGGACGGCGGCTGTTGGCCTGTTGTCATGTTCCGTGTAATGTTTATTTCCCATCCCCCCACCCCCACTTTGTTTGTAAACAGAGAAAGGCCCGCTCACGATCTCCGCCCAGGAGAACTCGAAGGTCGTGTACTACCGGGCGCTGTACCCCTTCGAGTCCAGGAGTCATGATGAGATCAGCATCCAGCCGGGCGACATCGTCATGGTAAGGGCGCCGGGCAGTGCCCACTGTCCGTGGCGGCACCGCCTCTCTGGGGACTTTACCGGCAGCTGCGAGCGCGTCAGGGAGCGTGAGAGCCAGTAACCAGCACCGGTTTCCGAGCTGTAGGCTCAGCCTCCTTCCGGTCCTGTTCGGGGGGCCTTAGACCTTTCATCCTGGACCCAGCGTCGCCTGGAACCAGAGCTGTGAAGGCGACGGGCTCGTAGCGCAGCCCCAGCGTCGTCGTAACCGGCGACGACCCGGAACCTCAGAGTTCAGGTTACTGCTCCAGTTCTGTAGGAAATTTATTTTCAGGACGAGTTTTACATGTGAAATACTCCAGCATCATTTTCAGTTGCCAATTAAATACGTATATTCTTATGATTGTAATTAAAACTATTAGGAACCAGTTTAAGAAAGAATAAAGCCATGTGGTTGACCTAACTATTTTCTAAAAGAAAACGTTGTCCCTCAATCTAGTCATCACCTGCAGAATAAGAGTCTTAGAAGTGGGCACTTTTGCTTTGCTGTTCGCACTGTTGGGCAAGCAGGCGGCGGCCGGCATTTTAAAAGAGCAAGGAGGCAGGATGGAGACACACGCTTCTCCTGCCAGGAGCCGGCTCTGAGGGGAGAGGTGTTTGCCGTGGCTCGCGCATCCGGACGTACAGCTGAGCTCTGTAGAACCTGTGATCTCCAGATACAGCAGCTCTCAACCTGTGGGCCGCGACCTCCTCAGACCATCCTGCATATCAGATATTCACATGACGATTCATCACAGTAGCAACAGTACAGTTATGAAGTAGCAACGAAAATAACTTTATGGTTGGGTCACAACATGAAGAACTGTATTTAAAGGGCCAGAGGGTGAGAACCACTGGGCCAGAATATGAAGAAAGAACAGAGAAATCAGCCCGTCCCCACTGTCATTCTGACGGCTTCTCTCTAGTTGTGGGCGGGAACCAGGAGGGCCAAGGCCAAAGGGCCGGAATCTTCCTGCAGCTCAGGAACGAGTGTACCTTCAGACACACCCACTCTTCACAGACAGAAGTGCGCCTGTGCCGGTGCTGGCCCCACTCTCACAGAGACCGGCTCTGAGGAGTGGGCTCCGCTCCGGACACGGTGCCAGGCCGGGCCTGCCTCTCCACCACCTCCTGGCACGCACACTTCCTGGTCTCTGAAGCGCCACCTTAAAAAGCGACTAAAGTGCAGTGCGACAGCAGATAGGGCCTCGTTACAAAGTGGCCTGATCTCACTTGAAAAACTAAGCTTAATGCTTTTATAATTGCATTTTGTTGCAACACAAGTTGCAGAAAAGTAATGTGCTCTTCTCGAGATAAGGGAGTGTTACAAATGTTCCCATAGGAAACGTTAACAGATGATCTGTATTTTAATGAGAAGGTATTGCTCTTTTCTTGAAATGTAAATTTTTTACACTGTGATATTGAGTCCTTTTCCTGAAGTTGGCTAGTTCACCACCAGCTTGACTAGGTGAATAGGTAGATATACTGTAAGAATAAGCCTTTCATTAAACATCTGTTTTGCTTTCAAACCTTTGCTTTCCCGGTGGAGGTGAAAGGGGAATGGGTAAGTGCTCTGTGGCTGTCAGGAAGTCTGCATCGTAGTCAGTGTTCTGTGCCTTTAAGTCACTTCAATCCTGTGTGGGTGCCCGTCTCTGTGGAAGTCCGTTTGGAGTGTGTGGGGTGTTGTGCTTACAAAAACCAGGAAGGAGGCAGGTGTGCAGAACGGACAGGCCTCCCTCGCCAGGGGCTTTGGGGGCTCATGTGAAGGCTCTGTATTTGGCAAGTTATTAGGTCAAGTCTGCCTCGGCTATGGACAAACACAGGTTCCAAAACTAAAAGATAAAATTCTAAAAGTGTGTTTTTTAAAAAGGTGAATATTGGCATAGTTTTATGGCTAAGAAATGCGTCTGTAGGTTAAAACCAGAAGCCATAAATGACAAAAATGGACAGATTTGACAATATAAAAAATTAAAATGCGTATGTCACAAAGTACACGAGAGACAAAAGGTTAGTATCTGTATTACATAAAATATTCCAAAAGGCTATCATGAAAGAAACACAACTTAGAAAAGCTGGTGGAGGAAATGAAGAGACAGGTACAAGTGAAGAAAAGTAAATGAGTTAAAAAAAATAAACGAAAAGATCATCCATTTCATCGGTGGTCAGGAAAATGCAAGTTAACAAAACAAGATAGTATTTTCCATCTCTCAACTGAGCAAGTGTGAAAGCTTGGTACTGCCCAGCGTTGTCGGCGGAGGCGAGTGGGTGTGATATCCATTGTCAGCCTGGCTGTACGAATTGGCTAAGTCCTTTGGCAGTACCTCTTCACACTTAAAATTCTCTCAAAGTCTGGTGCTCTCCCTCCTCCAGCTGTTTTCAGCATGTGTCCAAAGATGTGTGCACAGGCTGCTCACGAGTGTGTTGGTAACGCAGAAGGGCCCAGCCCAGAGCTGGCTGTCGGGAGGGGGTTAAGTGACTCACAGTGTAACTAAACAGCATAATGGAGATGTTAGGGAACCATGTAAATCTACATCTACAAACAAGCTTTTCAGTAAGATAGCAGAAGCAGCGTAGAGTATAACTGGGTTTGGTTAAGTAAAAACTGTGTGTATGTGAGTGTTTATGTGGAGTTAACATTCTTGAAATACAGACTCAGACTGTTAACAGTGGTTCCCACTGGGCAATAACGAGGCTTTCGTGCTTAATTTTACCCACTTCTGTATTATTTTCATATTTATAAATGTATGAACACTTGTAATTTATAGTAAAACACTGAAAGTAAATCCAGCTTGATGGGTGACAGTGTCCACGGGACTGGATGAAGCTCGCTCTGCCTTAGGCCTTCCAGCTGCGGGAGGAAACGCGCAGTGCGCCCCGAGCAGTGTAGCGGCCTGCTGAGGGCCAGGGGCAGCGCCCCATTTCCTATTACACAATGTAACATGACCCCCATGACATTCAACAGTCTTACCTTTGTGAGGTTAACAATATGGGGGGGGGCGGGATTGACATGTAGTAGTAACAGGTTTTATGTCACGGTAGTTAAGAAACGTAGGCATGAAAAATATGTCGTTAGAACATTACTGTCAGCCCCTCTCGGTGAGGTAATCAGGAGTTCCCTTATTTTGTGGGCACAGAACCATCCGATTCTCAGATTGCGTCAACATCTTGGAAAAGCAGCCGCGCACCTGATAGACTTGAGCAGCTGACCACGTTTCCTCTTTCAAGGCAGGCTGGCGGGGGACTTTGGAAACTATTTTGCTTTTGAAAAAAACTTGACTATCAGCTTAGTTTCCCCCCCAAATATATATTTTTTGTGGTTCACAAAATTAAAGTGCTGTCTTGTACACAGTCCTATTCTCAGTGTCGACAATACAAAGACATCGACGGCGATGCCTGCCATTCATGTTCAAAGTCTCTGTAGGAAACAGGAGAAACCCATGGAGAGCCGGTGCCCGGGGAAGGCGCAGTGCAGGCTCGCTAGCGCTGCCAGGAGCAGCAGAGGGGCAGGCCCAGAGTGAGCCGACATTGCTCAGACTCTGAACGGAAGCTTCCTGGTTGAGTTTGAGCTTGACCTTGACAGCCAGGGCTTAGATACTGCGGAAATCTGTGGCCTGTCTCCTCGTCTGGGGCCCCAGTGCCTGGGAGCGAACCAGTCACACTGACCTCTGTTCTGTGCTGGAATAGCATCGGGACTAGAAGACCTCCGCTCATGGCTGTCCAGTTGGGGTTTATCTTAGCCCAGGCGAGACCAGGCACATCAGAGCTGCCCAGGGAGCTGGGAGCACCGCTCCGTGCCCATCCCGAAGCAGCCCGAGCGCCCGCCAGTGCGTGGACGGCTGGAAGCCGTGGTACACGCACACAGTGGAGCGCTCTGCAGCAGGGAGAAGGAGGCTTTCTTACCTTTAAAACCTAATCTCTCCCGTCAGGACTGGTTTGCGGACAGTGCCTCCCTGAAATGCCCGGGAAGGGAGGCTTTCAGCAGTCGCCAGCCACGTTCTGGAACTTGTCTGTCTTCTAGTTTAGCATTTCTGGCATAACAATTGAAACTCATGTCTGTCTTTTCTTCTCTCAGTGCTTAGTGGTGATAGATGCAGTCACAGCAGGGTGGGGGGCAGGCACACACATGTGGCGCCCGGGGTCGGAGCTGCCCCACGCTCTGTTGTAATGAAGCTGCTGGCAACAGCCGGGCGCACGCGTGGCCACACCGCCTCCAGCTGCCTGGGCGCGGCCGTGGCAGAGTTGAGTGGTTGCGGCAGTTCGGGGGACAGTTCGCCAGCTGCCCGCTCCCAGCTTTGGCAAACAGTTTCCTGTCCTCCCCAGAGTTTCCAGGGAAGCCCTGTGCGTCCCGTGGCAAATGCGCGAAACCCGCCGCTCTGACTCCCAGCACACCCCGGAGCGGCTCTGGGTCCCCTAAGCCCGCCCGCTGCCCGGCTTTGTCGTGCTTGGGAGGGGATCGGGGTCCCTGCTTCCCTTCTCTGTGACAGAGTCCGTGGCTGAGGGTGTTCATCTGCTCACTGTAAGTGGCTACTTTCTCTGCCCCTTAAAATGTGATTGTCTGTAAGAATGAGTGGGTTCCTGTAAGAGCCAGTCGGCCTGCCGGACCCTCGTTTGGTTGGGTTGGCAGGGAATGTCCTGGAAGCGAGCCTCCTGGAGGGGCCCCCTTCTCAGCCGCGCAGCCCCTCAGGGCACCTCTGTCTCAGACGGAGGCCGAGGGACAGGCGGGCGGGGATCAGTGAGCCAGGGGAGCCAGGCCTGCCCACGGTGCGGTGTGGGACACGCCTGGGGGCCTCGAATCCTGTAAGCGGTCGGCCAGCAGCCTGTTACCAGGGCAGACCCCGTGTCTCGGACGGAGGCTGAGTCATAGGCCGACCTTGCAGGAGTCCAGCGTGTGCATGGCAGCGCACCCGCCGGGTACCGCCGGGACTGGTTCCAGGCGCTGAGGCGTTCCTGCTGCCAGAGGTTCCTGCACACGGGCCTCTGGGCACGGACCCCCTGTGAGAACCAGACGTGGTCCCAGGAGGGAGGTCAGGCGCAGGCCAGGCTGAAGAGGGAGCGGGAGCCGGGGGAGAGGGCCAGTCAGAGTCCCGGCCAGGGAGGCGGCTTCAGGAAGCTCATGGAGCCCCACGGGTGAGCGTCAACCTGTGAACCAGGAGGTCACCGTTTGATTCCGGTCAGGGCACAGGCCCGGGTTGTGGGCTCGATCCCCAGTGTGGGGCGTGCAGGAGACAGCCGATCAACCATCCTCTCCCATCACTGATGTTTCCATCTCTCCCTTCCTCTCTGAAATCAATAAAAAAATGTATTTTTTAAAAATCCTCATTTAGACAACCAGTTGGGGCTGCCCCCAAAATGGAGTTGGAACAAACTCTGGGGAGTTGGATGAACAGTGACCAGGTGTCCACCACTGACTCAGTGTCAGCGAGGACCACAGGTCTGCCGAGCCGAGCAGAACCTCCCAGCAGGACGGCACTGTCTCCGGGGCCTGCTGTGGGGGGGCCCTCGCTGCCAACGCTTCCGCCGGGACAGCAGGGCTCCCTGCGGGGGGCCGAGCAGGCGCCCTCCAGGCTGAGTCACAGTTCAGTAGTCGGCTGGGTGTTCCACTCGCTCCACCCCCCCAAACACCTTTTTAACTCAAGCAAACAAATGACTGTTACACGCCCTTACTCTGCACAGAATACAGATAAGTGTTCGGGTCTATAGTTTTTTGCTTTTTTTGTTTGTTTGTTTACTGAAATTTGAATGGGTTAGAAAACTGGTATTTTTGCCAGTTTTTCTAAAATCATTGTTAAGACCCGGCCTACTCATTTCTGTGACTTCTAAAAAGTAATGTTAATGTCCGGTGAAGTGTTAAATGTGTTACCTCCTTGGTACGTTAAGGGATTCAAAATCAGATGAGGCCTCTGCTAGCCCCGTATTTGACCTAGAGCAGTGACGGCGAACCTTCTGAGCTCGGCGTGTCAGCGTTTTGAAAAACCCGAACTTAACTCTGGTGTCGTGTCACATATAGAAATTTTTTGATCTTTGCAACCATAGTAAAACAAAGATATATTTTTGATATTTATTTTATATATTTAAATGCCATTTAACAAAGAAAAATCAACCAAAAAAATGAGTTCACGCGTGCCATAGGTTCGCCATCGCTGCCCCAGAGCGGTGAACATGCCTTTCTCGCCGTGAGTGTAACTCTGCCCACACCGTCCTCCGTTGCCCTGGAACAGTGGTGACCTGTGGCGATCAGCATCCTCCTGCAGATTCCAGTGACGCTTCTGAGTCGGAACTGAGTCCAGTGCAGACGGGAGGAGCGCTCGCTGTAATGCGCAGCCTCTGGAATGTTCCGCAGCGGGATTGCACGTTCTCACATGCACCTCCTGAATAGTACAGTGGAATCTGTACAACAGGAAACTATGGGACCTTAGTAACAGCTGCGGCTACAAATAATTGTCCTTACGTTTCCCATCATGCACCTGCGCAGCTTTCACCTGGCTCCACAGCGGTCTGCTCTCTTTTCCGGAAGCCATCTACGGCTGTCTGATCTTCCTTGACCCTCCGCTGAGTCCCTCCTTGTTACTAGGGGTTTTTAAAGAATACTGATTTATAGTGACGGCGCCCTCTGCGTCCAGCTCTCAGTCAGCACCGCCGGCTGTCGGTAATGATCAGCTGACTGGGTGGTGCAGCGGGCAGTCACTTTCCAGTCCCAGCTGGTGCCGGGCTCAGTAGCTGTGCGTGGGCCTCGGCCAGGCTCTTGGTCTGACCTGCCGTTATTCGGAAAAGGGGAGAAAACTGAAACCCCACCGTGGGTAAGAGCTGACTGCTGGCTCCTCCTGTTTGCTCAGAGCCAGGGCTCGGGCACCTGGCACCACAGACCTGCCCGGGGTCAGGCATAGAGCTCCCTGGGGTCAGGTGCAGAGCCGCCGGGGTCAGGTGCAGACCTGCCCA
>NW_006282528.1:1397953-1399976 GCF_000327345.1 Myotis davidii | reverse complement strand
ATAGACCCGCCCGGGGTCAGGCGCAGAGCCGCCAGGGTCAGTCTGCCAGGCCGGGCCTCGTCTGTGTGTCCGGAGTCTGCGGGCCAGTCAGTCCCGCTCGAGTTCAACCCTGTGGCTCTCCTGCAGGTGGACGAGAGCCAGACTGGAGAGCCGGGGTGGCTTGGAGGAGAGCTGAAAGGCAAGACGGGCTGGTTTCCTGCCAACTACGCCGAGAAGATCCCAGAAAACGAGGTTCCTGCCCCCGTCAAACCAGTGACGGACCTGACCACCCCCGCACCCAAGCTGGAGGTGCGGGAGACGCCGGCTCCTCCCGCGGTGACTGCGGCCGAGCCCTCCGCCGCCCCCAACAACTGGGCGGACTTCAGCTCCACGTGAGTGCGGCCGTGTCATGGCTGTGACCTTTGCGATACCTGCTTAGTGACCTCTCTTCTTAGGGGCTGTCATAGTCGGGGGTGCAGCCGTGACCGGTCCCAGCCGTGTGGGTCCCTCTCCCGGAATGGGCTAGTGCACGCTCGCGGGGTAGAGGTGGGCGTCTCGCTCCCCAGTCTCTGTCCGGCCCTTTCATTCCCATGGAGGAAACGGAGAGGTAGCTTCTTCACAGCCTCCCTGGCATCCATGCAGCCAGCAAACCTCCACCATTTCCTGCACGTCCACAGCACGTTTCAGCTGGACAGACAGACAGGGACTCAGTCCTCGGCTCTGAGTGAGACAGGAAGCTGCTCCTGTGTCACTCTCCTCTCCCCAGTCGTGTGCGGATGTGCAGTGAGGAGCGGTGTGCCGTGACCATGACGGGCCCTTGGTCTTCAGGAAATGGCATTAAGACGGGTCAGCAGAGGCTGGGAAGGACAGCCGAACCACTGCCCACCCTTGGTTAGAGGCACGCATGCGCGAGATGTGCAGGTGTCTGACCCCCCACCCCACCCCGTCCAGGCACAAGCGACACGAATAAGAAGCGCTTCCAGCTTTTCTCACGTCCCACGGTCCTTCAGGAGAAGCAGAGGAGCTCAGCTGGGGGGAGACACTAGACAGCTCAGCTGGAGGAGGGGCTGAGGTGGCCGCCCCACCCCCACCCCCCAGCCATCTGGACTGAGAAGCGCTGACTTTGAGCCCAGGCACAGGCTATACCAGCCGTGGGCAAACTATGGCCCGCGGACTGGATCTGGCCCGTTTGAAATGAATAAAACTATTGAAAAAAAAGACCGTACCCTTTTATGTAATGATGTTTACTTTGAATTTATATTAGTTCACACAAACACTCCGTCCATGCTTTTGTTCCGGCCCTCCGGTCCAGTTTAATACCCCATTGTGGCCCTCGAATCAAAAAGTTTGCCCACCCCTGCACTATACAGAAGGCAGAGACCGTGCCCAGCAGGGCTGCGTGGCTGTGGCCCCAGCAGCGTGACTTCCTCAGGGAATGTTGCTGCGCAGTCGCTGCTGTCATTTCGGGCCTCTTATTTTCAGCCCCGAGCCGGGACGTGCAGTCCAGCAAAGGCACGATCCTGATTTTCAGCTGCGTTTGTGGCTCACAAAGATGTAAACAGTCGCCTGCATGTGCTGCACTCACACAGAGGGTGACCGATCTGAGTGTCCCCGAGGTCAGGCAGCTGGCGATGGGGGGGCGGCGGGAGAAATGGTGTTGGGAGCACGAGCCACCAGGCAGGCACTCCACGTGTGGTGTGTGACTTCCTCTTCGCCGATGTCGCCGCTGCTGTTACCGATGACAGCGATGGTCAGGGGAGGGTGTTGCTGGTGCTCGTGGTTAGCGTGTCTTCCCACCTGGTATTTCACGTGACCCTCCCACCAGCCAGAGGGCAGAGTGGCCTTCCCATTATCGGGCGAGGAAATCAAGGCTCAGAGAAACCGCTGTCATTTTCCCGAGGCTCATTGCCCGTGGGAGCTGGCCCCGCCCCAGCCCCGCGCTTTTCCTCCTCCCTGTCCTGAGCTGCAGGAGCCTGGGCCTGTGCTGGGCTGTGTTCACTGGGAGCAGCTGGTGGGTGGGAAGGGCCTGCTGCTACGGGGCTGC
>NW_006282528.1:1392219-1397848 GCF_000327345.1 Myotis davidii | reverse complement strand
GGCAGCGGTCGGCCTTCCCTCCGGCCACGGCCACCGGCTCCTCTCCATCCCCGGTTTTAGGCCAGGTAAGCAGCTGGGGGCGTGGGGGTGGCGCATGCTGGGGGGACCAGGATGTGTGGGGGGCGCGCATGCTGGGGGGACCAGGGTGTGTGGGGGGCGCGCATGCTAGGGGGACTGGGGCATGGGGGGGCATGCTGTGGGGACCGGGGGTGTGTGGGGCACATGCTGGGGGGACCAGGGTGTGTGGGGGGTGCGCATGCTAGGGGGACTGGGGCATGGGGGGGCATGCTGTGGGGACCGGGGGTGTGTGGGGCACATGCTGGGGGGACCAGGGTGTGTGGGGGGTGCGCATGCTAGGGGGACTGGGGCATGGGGGGGCATGCTGTGGGGACCGGGGGTGTGTGGGGCACATGCTGGGGGGACCAGGGTGTGTGGGGGGTGCGCATGCTAGGGGGACTGGGGCATGGGGGGGCATGCTGTGGGGAGCAATGAGGTCAGCGGGTGCCTGCGGCTGCCGTTTACAAGGAGCCTCATCGGATGCGCCCAGCTCCGTCCTCCGCCCGCCTTTCGCCTTTCGGGAGCCCGGGGGTGACCTCCCGCCTGGCCGGTCAGGGGCGCGTCTTGAACAGGGAGAGGAGGACATAGTTGCAGGGCTGGGAACACACTGACACAGGAAGGCTCTGCACAGTGGGGTGCAGGGGCGGGGTAAGTGGTCCCGAGCACTGTTTAGCGTCACGGCGCTCTGCACAGTAGGGCGCAGGTGGCGGGTAAAGGCGCCGCCCTGTCAGTTGTGGTTTAAGATTCTGTGATGCTTCCATGCTTTACTAGGGAGTGAGTGCCTCCCTGCCTCTCCAGCCTCGGCTCCTCCCACACTCCCTGGCACCGAGGCTGCAGCCCCCTCCCCCTGGGCCCCTTGCAGAGCTGCACCCCGAGGCCTTTGCTGGTGCCCTGGGTTTCACTTCAAAGCAGACGGTGCCCTGGCCTCGGCCTGGAGGGCCCTTGCTCCGAAGCCCTGGCTGCCGCATCCTGGTGCTTCAGGGCCCGGTGCCTGCCCTGTCCTGATGTCCCCACCGCCAGGCCCCGTCCGTCCCTGCCCTGTCCCGTGTCCGGCTGGACCCTCTGTGCCACCTGCCAGGGGGCATTCGCAGCTGCTTGTGTCTCTTTCTTCCCCGTGAATTGTGGGTTTTAGTGCCACACTGTCCCTTTTTATCGCACTTTACGGCTTATAAAGGGTCTTATCCCGAGGTACTTTGGGGAGGCAGGTTGGCATTCCATCCTTGTGGTGACCCCTGTGTCCTGCAGAGGGATGGCCAGTAAATGCGATTGCAGCGGACACGGGAACGGCCAGCAGCTTTGGCCGCCACATTGGGAAACAAACAATTCCTGAGACACGAGGTGTCTGTAACCTGCCGTCTGCCTCGGGCCCGGATCCCACCGTGACAAGGGTCCTCGTGTCGCCCCCCAGGGTGAGAAGGTGGAGGGGCTGCAGGCGCAAGCCCTGTACCCCTGGAGAGCCAAGAAGGACAACCACCTGAACTTCAACAAAAACGACGTCATCACGGTGCTGGAGCAGCAGGACATGTGGTGGTTTGGAGAGGTGCAGGGCCAGAAGGGCTGGTTCCCCAAGTCCTACGTGAAGCTCATCTCGGGGCCCACCAGGAAGGCGGCCAGGTATTTGTGTCACGTGCTTCTAGTCGAGGAGACACTGTTAGCCTTTCGGTTACTGTTTGCGTAGTTCGGGTTCCTCCGCGTCCTTTAACCGTGAAAGTTGGGGCCATGGGACCTTGAGGGTGGCCTCGTAGAGATACATGCTCCTGTCCTGCCTGGGGAAGCCTGGGGGTCTTGTGCTCCATGAACTCCCGCGAGAGGATTCTGTCTGGGGGTGATGTCCTTGCGGACCTGTGGGCGATCACGCCTCCCCCAAGCTCATCACGGTCCTCAGACACGCAGCGGAGCGCAGAGCCCGGAGCCTCGGGAGCTGCCTGGGAGGGAGCGTCTTTCCCACCAGGAGCCTTGAGGCCAGGTTCCTCAGCAAGGTGGTTGTCTAATTATCCCAGCCACATGGGGTCCAAACAAGTCGTGAGTTTTAAGAAGAGAAAATAGCAAACATATGGCTGGGCGTCTATCAGTCAGGCTCTGACACAGACCCGCACGCTGGCTGCGTGTCCCGCACAGCCAGGGGCTGAGAAGAGAGCGTGAGCTTGGAATGGGGCCCGAGCGCCCTGCGTGTCTTAACGAAGCGCATCCGTTTCAGCTGTAGATTGTTCGCAGTGTTTAATGTTAAAATTTTAAAAAAGAAAAACCGGTGTCTTTTGTACTATTTCCTTCGAAGATAAAAATTAAAACGCTCTCCTCTCCCCTCTTTCAGCGCGGATCCTGGCTCTTCAGACAGTCCTGCGCCTCTAAAGCGAGTGGCTTCCCCGGCGGCCAAGCCGGCCCTCTCGGGAGAAGGTGAGAGCCCGCGTCTAACTGCCCTTTGGGGGCGGGCAGCTGGGAGCACCTGCAGCCAGTGTGCGCGACCAGCCTGGGTTTCACTTCAAAGCAGACGGCATTCATTTGTGTTCACTAGATTAACCTCTCAGGTAAGTGGCTCTTTATGGAGACTTTCGAAATACTGCCAGATGCATCGACCATAAACTGCATTGTCTCATCATGTTTGATTAGAGCCCTTTGGCTTTTGAAAGCCCATCTGCGTCCCAGAGGGTCCGGTTTCTGAGCACGGTGGCAGCTGATGGTAGACATGGCTGCTCTGGACGTGGACAGGAGGTTAAACTGTAGCTCCCCGTCTGGCAGACTGTCCCAGCGACGCCAGCATTACCTGTACTGTCCCAGATGGAGCCCAAGTTCAGTTTCCAGGTTCCATGGAAGTAACCACACCAGCTTATTTAGGCCTAAAGTTGCATGTTATTACATAACAAGCGGGTGCTTTATTTCCTGGTCTTTGCTTCATGACATAACCGTAAGGATGCATGGGCCGCTGCCTGACGCGGGTTTAAAAGTGAACGAAGCCCGTCTTACTCAGGTTCCCGCGGGAAAACCTCAGCCTGTCGGGCTCTCAGTGTTAGCCGGGCCCTCATGGCCGCCCTGAGCAGCGTTGGTGGCTGCCCAGTGTCTGCCCGCTGCATAGTAAACGTCCCTGGGCCCCTTGGATACAGGAGAGGAGGACAGAATGTTTTATGTAGCGTGTGTGCCATCAGGAGGTGGTTGTGTTCCTCGGGGGCGTTGGCTTATGAAAAACAGAATTATTGAAGCAGTTGTTTCCATGGAGACAGCAAGGGTTAAGGTTAATGATACTTCAGACTCACAGTTACCAAGTGGCTTTTTCAAGAGGAGTTTTAGAGGCACGTTTCTTTAAATGTATAGGTTAGTGATGGAAGCTCACTCATCACTAGACACAGCCAGCGTGTTAGCGCATCCTTTTTTTTTTGCTGTTACCACCAGAACAGTCATCAGCATAGTTCTCTTTACCCACGCTCTTCAGCCTAATGGTTTCTTTATCCACTGTTAGGAGAACGGGGCAAACAGCTCTTACACGCTCCCCAAGTTCAAGGTGTGGTGCCAGCTGAGTCTCACTGAGCGCCCTCCCCTGGTAACCTTACAGGGTTGGTCTGGCCCCCTTCCTGCAGCGGGAGGAGGAGATGACAGGGCTATGCGATCACATGTGTGAGGGTTTGAGAATAAAGGTCAGTGACGCCTGCTGCCTCGGCCTCTTTTGCTGCTTTCCTGGTTGTTGCCGGAGCGCGCCCGCAGCTGCGGATGAGACCTGCACAGAGGCCTCAGTGAGCAGGCCACCGCCGAACCCCACACATTTGAGCACGGGTGACGTTTACTCCCTCCGCGGGAGATGATTTACGGGTGACGTTTACTCCCTCCGCGGGAGATGATTTGCATATTAGAAACGCATGCACTGGGAGAGTGCTGGCATCTCCGGCGGGAGGACATTGGCTTCTGAGATTCTGAGACAAGCTCTTACCAATACTAATGGGCTGCTTGTTATACTGCATTAAACATCGCCAAATCTAAATAGACCCTAAGCCAGATTAAATAGATCGCCAGTGTGGGTAGGTCTTAAAATAGTGGCCTGGGAATAGCCAGCACCCGTGTTAAATGTCCAGAAGGGTCCGGGTGGGTGCCGCTGTGTGTCCTCACGTCCCCGCAGGTCCCTGTGCGTGGAGGGCGAGGGCAGCCACGTGCTGCGGCCTCCTCCAGCCCCTACACCCGCTGCTCGGCTGACTGCGGCCGGGGTCGTGCTGCTAAAGTTTCTCAGGCACTTTGAGAGCTGCTTCAAAATTTGGGTCCGTTTTGGAGAAAGTGCCTTTTAAGCGCAGGGACCACTGAGAAAGCATTGCTTGCCCCGTCACCGTGCGGAGCGGCAGGGCGTGGGGTGGTTACCCTATCTGAGGCGGCCAGACATGAGCTAGGCACAAGGAACAGAGCAAAGTGGAAAGGGAAGGTCAGAACAGAGACCAGAGAGGGCTGCGCTAACGGGAAAAGAACGTCCTATTAGAGCTGCCGACCTTGGCTTCCTCCCGCGGGACCATTTCTCCGGTTTGAACGATGGAGGAGGCGCTGCCAGCACCAAAGGCTAAAGACAGGGCGCCCCCGCTCTCCTGGCACATTTGGGGGCCTCGGGTGTGCCGTGGGCCCGCGGCCAGAGCCTGGAGGTGAAGCAGCCTGGAGCCTCCCCCACGGGGAGCTGCCCACAGGAGCGCAGTGGGCTCCATGTCTGGTGGTGGCTTTAGCCCCACCAGCGCCTCCTGCCGAGGCCCCTCCCCCGCAGTTCCCTGCCTGCTGGTTAGCGCCAGGCTCGGCAATTAAGGCGTCATCCGAAGTTCTAGCAAGGAGCACAGTGTCCCTCATAAATGTGAACTTTGGGTCACAGTGTGATTTTTTTTTATTGGTTAAAAATATATAAATGCTTAGGGCGAATGGAGCAAAGGTAGGAAAAATCTTTTGCCCCTTACTTAGTTTAGCGTCTAGGATTTGTGCCTGGTGATCCTCCTTAGCACGTGGCGTGGTCTCGAAGCTGTTTATAATGAAAACGCAGAACTTCCTCCGCAGTACACTCCCTTCCCACTCAAGACGGTAGAGAACGTTGGCTCTTATTCTTAAGACTAAATTACATGAATAATAAAGTGTAAGAAACTGATTTTTCTCTTCAATTGGTTC
Source organism: Myotis davidii (assembly GCF_000327345.1). Taxonomy (NCBI): domain Eukaryota; kingdom Metazoa; phylum Chordata; class Mammalia; order Chiroptera; family Vespertilionidae; genus Myotis; species Myotis davidii. Next base: position 1,392,679 of record NW_006282528.1, on the reverse strand, counting down.
CAAAAGGCTTGATTATTTCTGGAATTGGCCACACACTGCTTTCATCGTCACTGGGAAAGCATTGCTTGCCGAGGACCTATCTTGGGTGTCCAGACATGAGCTAAGGCACAAGTAACTGAGCAGAATGGAGCGGGAAGGTCAGAACAGAGAGACCCAGAGAGGACGATGCTAATGGGAAAGGCCGTCCTTCCCAAAGCTGCCAGACTGGGCTTCCTCGTGGGGAAACCCTTCTACCCGTGTGCACTTGAATGAAATAATGTGTATTTTTTACTCTGTGTTCTAACAGCTTCCTGCCATTTGTGCGTATGGCACAGTAGGACAAAAATTTTCATTCAGGCCCCGAATAATGAAAAGCGTGCCTTATTTGATTGCATGAAGGACATACTACTGTATCTAAAAGTTGACTAGGATTGTGACTGGGTCCACTCAGGCATCTGGTGGGCACACCGTGCTCAGTAAG
>NW_006282528.1:1390906-1391283 GCF_000327345.1 Myotis davidii | reverse complement strand
CCACCTCGACCTCGTGGGGGACAGTTTCACGTTTGTGCAAGGATTTCAGGGTGTCCATGCAGTGGACAGCATTGCTCATACACAGACCAGCAAGGCCCGGCCGGCCGCTCAGCCACGCTCCCTCTCTGCTCGGGCTTCCTGTGCTTACGCAGGCGGAGGCCCATCGGCACCCACAGGGCCCCCTCCCCAGCGATCAGCGTGGACACAGCTCTCTGTGACCTTCGAAGCTGGGGGTGGGGGTGGGGGGTGAGAGGGGCCCCAGCCTCCGCAGCCCGGCTGCCCTGAGAGTGAGGCTGGGCCTGGTGACCGCTGCAGCCTCCGTCCCCAGCCTCCCCTCCCCTCGGGCCCGGGATTGGCTTCCGGCTGTTTTAGGCCCG
>NW_006282528.1:1388920-1389939 GCF_000327345.1 Myotis davidii | reverse complement strand
CCACGGTGCCACACCGTGGCGTACGCTCGGCTGCTGGGGTCCTGTCCCTGCAGGGCCTGACTTCCTGCGCAGCCGAGGCGTGGAGCCAGGGGTGCCTCGGAACTCGGTGTTTTATCTGTGACCAGCCTTTCTCTTGAATGCTCCTCTTCTAACCTCCTTGTTCATGAACTTGCTTTTGCCAAGCTGTCTGGGACTTCTGTAAACAAGCTCTCTCCGTGTCTCCATGTTTCTCTCCACCAGAGTTTATTGCCATGTACACTTACGAGAGCGCTGAGCAAGGCGATTTAACCTTCCAGCAAGGCGATGTGATTTTGGTTACCAAGAAAGATGGTGACTGGTGGACAGGAACAGTGGGCGACAAGTCTGGAGTCTTCCCTTCTAACTATGTGAGGCTTAAAGATGCAGAGGTAAACCCCGTTAACTGTTTCCTCCCTCTCTGTGCAGCGTTCTCTCCGCAGGGGGGCTCGGACCTTGGCCGGTGGAACACTGGTTGGGTTTGGCTAAGTTCTGCAGTGTGGCGGCTGAGACAGTGTGACCTGTCATTTTGAACTTGTCGTTTGGTGCTGCCCGGTAAGCGCTGGCTTCCCACCGGCGGAGAGCGACCCAGGCTGACGGGGCTGCATAACTGGCGCGCGCAGCGGGGGCAACTGTGTCCCCGTTCCTGCGTGTGACTCACGTCGGACTCAGAGTAACGCTCTTAATCAGGTCTTCACGCCACTGATTTGGGGCCCCAAGAAGGGGGCCAGCAGCGTTTGGCCGTGGAAGGGAGGTGTCCGGGTGGCCCTGCCCGGGAGACCGGCCGCAGAGAGCTTCTGAGGCTGACATGTTTGCCGACACAGTAGGGACACACAAGATCTAAGAGATCGTCATGCTTTTGGCCTTACTGTGTCTGTTGATGAGGGTCTGAGCTTATTTCCATGCTGTTAGAAGTGGGAAGTGCCCCCTTGTTGTTAAATGGGCTCTACAAGCTCTGACCGCTCAGTGGCCTAAACTGGTCTTGAGATGCTATGAGTTTAATG
>NW_006282528.1:1379046-1388819 GCF_000327345.1 Myotis davidii | reverse complement strand
TGTGCAAGGGTTTCAGGGTGTCCATGCAGTGGACAGCATTGCTCATACACAGACCAGCAAGGCCCGGCCGGCCGCTCAGCCACGCTCCCTCTCTGCTCGGGCTTCCTGTGCTTACGCAGGCGGAGGCCCATCGGCACCCACAGGGCCCCCTCCCCAGCGATCAGCGTGGACACAGCTCTCTGTGACCTTCGAAGCTGGGGGTGGGGGTGGGGGGTGAGAGGGGCCCCAGCCTCCGCAGCCCGGCTGCCCTGAGAGTGAGGCTGGGCCTGGTGACCGCTGCAGCCTCCGTCCCCAGCCTCCCCTCCCCTCGGGCCCGGGATTGGCTTCCGGCTGTTTTAGGCCGGGTCTTCATGACCGTCCTTGCTCTGTGTTCCCTGCTGTGGTCTGAGAATCCTCAGGAGGGAAGGAAGCCCCTCCCTATGGGACAGCCCAGCGGCCCCTGGGTCCCCAGCATCACGCAGATGATATTTGGGGGGCGGGGTGTTTAGGGGCCCTAAACACTAAACTCGCTTTCTGTTACCTTGCACAACCTTTAAAGTGACTTCACCTTTTGGATGAGTTAAAGCAAAAGCCGTTACTTGTATTTGAATAAAGTAGTTTTCTATAGAACACCACCTGAAGCCAGTCAGTAAAAAAATACGCTGACATTTATTAAACAAAAGATCAGTTGTAAGGTGCTTCTTAAATTATTAGTCCTGGGAGAGCTAGCCATGCCAAAGATCTGGGACCTTTAGCTCCATGACTTCACACTTAAAGACTCTGCTATGTCAGCTCGTCCCCCTCCTTGGACATAGTTCAGCGGGTAAGGGAACGCCCTCCAGTCACAGGCCGGACTCGGCCCCATTCCAGAGCCGCCGGGGCTGTGGGCGGGGCTGCTCTCCTGGGGCCTCCGTGCCTGGCAGGGGCAGAGCCTGGACAGGGAGCGGGAGCAGGAGCCACTTGAGCCCCTGTGGGCGTGGCCCCTGGCGCTGTCCTCTCCGTGGGATGTCCGGGGGTTAGCGACAGGCCTGTCCTGGAAGGCGACTGGGCGTTCCCACCGCGTCCTTTCCTTGGATGCGCAGCCTATACACACAGCAAGGGAGGCAGCTACATGTAACCTGTTAGTAAGAAAGTACCCTCGGAGCACAACTCTTAACCAGCTTTCCCTGCAAAACGGCTGTTAGGCCTCAACAGTCGGAGTGAAGGGACGGTGGCAGCTGTGTCCCTTGTAGAGAAGTTACAGGTTTTCACTCACGGTGCCTCCTTATGCGTGCTGAGCCTGGTGTTCTAACTGGAATAAGTTACTGCGAGGAGAGGGGAAAGGCAGAGAGATGCAGAATAAAGTGCTGGGTACGGCCCAGTATGGCCGGGCCGGTGGCCGCCCTGTTGGCTGGACACGCCATGAGCGTCCATGAAGGTGTTCACCAGGCTCTGGGGCGCTTCATAGTTGGGAACACATGTTCTGCTCATGTGGGTGATGCGTCCAGTTCAGAGAGAAAGGAGGGTGCTGTCAGAGCTTAGAGTCACATTAGATGGCAGACCCTGAGGGAGAGGTGCTGACGTCACAGTCTGACATTTTTTTTGAGGAGGTGGGGTGGGGGAGGGGTGTCTGACTTGGCACTGTAGTTCTTTTATTTTTTAAAGGAAATGTAGCAAAATATTGCTATTGCCATGTATTAAATCTGGGCGTTGGGCTTACGGATGTCTGTGCCCTTTAAGTGTGAGCTATTTCATAACTGACCGTGTGAACAGGAAGCATGAGACAGTGTGTAGGACGTGGGCCTCATGTGGGCCTGGTAGACGTGGCCGGGACAGAGGTGCCTGTGCCACCCGGGACCCGAGCCCCTGGGGCCTGCAGGCCACCTGCTCTGCTCTCTTCTCTGAGAAGAGAGTCAGGCTGCGTGTTTGGGGTGCGTCCTCTGCCCCGTGTTCTCCCGTGTTTCCCTCCCTCCTCCCCGTCAGGAGACCCAGTGCCGCTGTTTCCGGGATGAGGGGGGTGCAGGGGCTCAGCGGGTCTGTGTCACCGTTAATCGTTTTTAAGTTGCATGACCGAAACTCTGCAGTATGCAAATGAGACCTTTTGCTCTGTTTTAAGGGCGCTGGAACTGCTGGGAAAGCAGGGAGTTTAGGAAAAAAGCCTGGTAAGTTCCCCCCACACTTCCCTCTCGGGGCCGGGAATGTGCTGGGCAGCCGCTCCCAGGTTCTGGTCTGGGGCCAGGAGCCCGCATGGCAGGCCCTTCCGGGAGCCTCCTCCTGCACCGGCTGTGAGATGGGCCGTGGCTCCACTTGCGGGGGCCGGGGACCCCACAGCTGTGCGGCAGGTGAGAGGCAGTGGTGCCGCAGATGGGGGGGCAGCTGTGAGCTGCGGGTCCCCCTCTCTGGGCTCAGGAAGCCGGGCCATAGTGGTGGCTCCACAAAGGACACGAGTGGTCAGTGCAGGTCCCAGGCGCAGGGCCGTGGGGTGCTCCTCAGGCGCACGTCAGCCCAGCTGCGGTCCTCCCTCCGCCTCAGCGTCAGTTCCAAACCATCAGCTTCTGCTCATGGAAGCGAGAGGGGAGGGAGCAGGTGGGAAGCGTGTGGCTGTGTGCACGTCCTCCCCGCCTCTCAGCCTGAGGAGGTTACAGGCTGAAGGGCCCCTGCCAGGGGGTGTCCCTGTGTGTGCTCAGCGGGGGCCTCCCCTGCCAGGAGAGGGGTTCAGGCTGCGTGGGGTGTCTCTCAGGCTCAGGTAGGGAGCCCTGGCTCAGGTGTCTGCTTAGGGCAGCGGTTCTCAACCTGTGGGTCGCGACCCCTTTGGCGGTCGAACGACCCTTTCACAGGGGTCGCCTAAGACCATCCTGCATATCAATGTTTACATGACGAATCGTAACAGTAGCAACATGACAGTTACGAAGTAGCAACGAAAATAATTTTATGGTTGGGTCACAACATGAGGAACTGTATTTAAAGGGCCAGAAGGTTGGGAACCACTGGCTGAGGGGCAGAGTCTGTCCTGAGTTGTCCCTCCGCAGGGCAGGGTGGGCTTACCTCCGCCCTGGAGCAGCCGGCTGCTCAGGCACATGGTGAGCGAGAGGCTGGGCAGCTGCTGGCCACCAGGCCTGGGAGGCGCAGGAACATCTGAGGCCAGTAGGTCACTGGCCTGGACTTGTCCAGACCGAGAACTTGGGATCTAGACCAGTCCTCAGGTGCTCAGGCCCGGGGTGCTCAGGCCTCGGGGCTCTGGTCGTCAGGGCTAGGGTTGCTCATGTGCCTCTAGACCAGCAGCTCTCAACCTGTGGGTCTCAACCCCTTTGGGGGTCGAACAACCCTTTCACAGGGGTCGCCTAAGACCATCGGAAAACACATACCTAATTACATACTGTTTTTGTGATTCATCACTATGCTTTAATTATGTTCAATTTGTCACCATGACATTGGGGGTCACCACAGCATGAGGAGCTGTATGTATGAAAGGGTCGCGGAATGAGGAAGGTTGAGAACCGCTGCCAGCGAGCGCCGTGGCCTCCCAGCGAGCACCGTGGCCTCCCAGCGCCGCGCTGCTGCTGGGCTTGTCCCCCTGACGTGCTCAGTCAGGGAGAGGACTGTTTGCATTTTTCTGTACTGGCTTGTTTTTGCGCAAACTCCCCACCTTTACTCCATGTTCGTCCTTTAACTCAAAACAAAAAGCAGTCATTTGCATTGACACGATTCCTGCCGATATTCAGGGTCACCCTCGCATGTGAGCTCCGGACACGGCCTGTGGGCGGGGTGCGGCCCTGAGCTGCAGCCGAACTGGGCAGAGCCAGGCTCCAGGGGTCCTGCAGGAGACAGGCTGCTCTCCCCTTGTCCCTTGGTCGCTTGCCTGTCCGTGAGTGGGCGGTGCTGAGTGCTGTGGGGAGAGGGCAGGCAGAGGGCACATGGGACAGAGGAGGCCCAGCTGTTGAGGGAGGGGCTAGGACGGAAAGTGCTGGAATTGGGGGGGCCGCTTGTGGAAGGAAACTGGGAAGTTCCGAGGTGACTGGGTCCTTCCACGTCAGCCTGGGATGGGGCGATGGGTGCGCCTTCCCTTGGAAGAAGACGAGCCCCGAGGTTGGCTTTGATGGTGTGAACCTGTGAGCTGGGTGTGGCTGTGTCTCCTTAGAATGTCCTCCTGACTGACCATGCGCCGTGTCTCCTCTTGTTTTCCAGAAATAGCCCAGGTCATTGCCTCCTACACGGCCACCGGCCCTGAGCAGCTCACCCTGGCCCCGGGCCAGCTGATTCTGATCCGAAAAAGGAACCCAGGTGGATGGTGGGAAGGAGAGCTGCAGGTGGGTGCCTGTCCTGTGGTGTGAACTCCTGTCCAGGTGGGACTACGCAGGCACAAAGGACACTGTTTCCTCACAGAGTGACCCTGCGTTTGGGTAGCGGGAGATGTGCCGTAGTGTCGGAATCTGTTGGGGACTGAGCTTCGGCCCGCCCGCAGCAGGATTCTTCTGAAGATGATACAAATGGTTTGGGTTCCTGACCCAGCTGGTGACTCAGCTGGTGAGAGCTGGGCCAGAGAGTTAGCGAGAGGGTCCCCTGCAGCTCTCCATCTGGCCGTAAGGTCCAGTGGCAGGTTCTGTGTGTCCAAAGCCACCTCTGCCTCACTGTACTTTTAGTTCCTGTGTGTGTGTGTGTGTGTGTATGAGTGCACGTGCTTGTGTGTGTGTGTGTGTGTGTGCGCGTGCGCGCGTGCGCATATGTGGTAGTGCGCGCTTGTGTGAGTGCGCGCATGTGTATGTGTGTGCATGCATGTATGTGTGCGCGCGTGTGTATGTGTGTGTGCGTGTGCTCCGTCCGCCCGCCTGCCCGCAGCTCTCTTCTCTGCACTGCGTCCCTGCAGCCCAGCCCTGCAGGCACCCCGGGCCGCTGACCATGACTTGCTGCCGCGGCTGGACTCGGCCCCAGTGTCTTTGGTTTGCAATGTGCGCCCAGGGGTTCCACTGCGCGCCCCCCTTTCAGCTCCGCGTGCCTGTACGGGTGCCCGTCACAGGGCAAACCAGGAAAGAACGTGAACCTTTTACACATTTTGACGCCACTTTTTTTTTTTTAGGCTCGTGGGAAAAAGCGCCAGATAGGCTGGTTTCCTGCGAATTATGTAAAACTTTTAAGCCCTGGGACAAGCAAGGTCACGCCCACGGAGCCGCCCAAGCCCCCTGCACTCCAGGCAGGTGAGCACTCCTGTCCCCACTGCAGACCCCTGCGCCTCGCCGCCTTCCCACGCGGCCCCTGAGCAGGCGCAGGGCCATCAGCGGAGGGCTCCGTGTCCTGCGACGTGGAGTATGTTTTCCTAAAGGACTGAGTGTCAAGCAGCTTCGTGCTGCGCACAGCAGAGCCCTTGTCGGAACTCTCCCCGCGGGCCTGAAGGCCGTGGCGTTAAAGCCAGCTGTGCCCTGGATCCCCTCCAGCTGTTTAAGCAGGTTTGGCCCTGGGGTGAGGGATGGAGAGGACTTGTGAATATAAATGGCTGGGGCCTGGCGAGGAGGGGCGCTGGAGCTGGAGGCCAGGCCTGCTGGGGTAGAGTGCTGTCACCGAGACGGAATCGCTCCCCGTGACCTTTCCTATGGGTGGGGTCGGGGTGGCTTGGCTCCCTGAAAGGACAGGGACAGGGCTCCTCAGCTGAGCAGCCGGCTACTTCCTGGTTGAAGAGATCGGATTAGATGCTGCCGTGGCATCGGAGCCGGGTGAGGGTGAGGCGAGGGGAGCGGCATCTACATTAGGGCTCTAAGCCCCAGTGGTGGGAGAGGCAGACTCCGCGCCGGCACCGTGGCTGCATGTGCTGTGTGGCCAGTGGAACGCGATGGAAACGGGCCGGCCTTGGCCAGCAGTCAGGGTTGGCAGGCGCTGTGACCGACTCCGGCCCCGGCTGGGCCTCCTGGCTGCGCCTCTGTGTGGGCAGAGGGGTGCGGTGCCAGCTGCCCCCCCCACCCCCCCGCGGGAGGCCTGGCCATGTCCCCTGCATCAGGTGGGTTGAAGCCTCAGAACTAATTAATTTGCTGATGCAATTGAATTGGCTGGAGAGTTTGAAAAATCTTAACCCACATGCAAGTTGGTTACAAAAGATCAGTTAGGCTCCAGCCCAACTCTGCAGCCTTCCCTGTAGGGTCCACATGCAGAGAATGAAAGCAGTTTATCCTCTGACAGTGGTTCTCAACCTTCTGGCCCTTTAAATACAGTCCCTCATGTTGTGACCCAACCATAAAATTATTCTCGTTGCTACTTCATAACTGTCATGTTGCTACTGTTACGAATCGTCATGTAAACATCTGATATGCAGGATGGTCTTAGGCGACCCCCGTGAAAGGGTCATTCGACCGCCAAAGGGGTCGTGACCCACAGGTTGAGAACCGCGACCCACAGGTTGAGAACCGCTGCTCTAGGGAATGAGGCACGAAACGTTCTAGAATGTAGACATTTCTCTTTGACACAGAATTTTGAGGTGCAAAGGTACAGAGAAAAAAAACAGACTTTTTCACTAAGGTTTGGAATTTTTGGAGTCAAATGGTCAGTACCTTCCACCTTAACAGCAAACAGCCCACAGAGAGCCCTGTGGGAAGCCCTGGCCAGCCGGGCCCGTGGCCGGCTCGGAGGCCGCGTCTGAAGGGTCCCACTGCTCGGGGCCGTCCACACACGCCTCCCACTGTCACTGCGTTTTCTGCTGACAAGTGAACGTGACAGGAGGAACATGTTAGAAAAACGGAAGCGTTCGTGTGAAAGGGTGCCGATGTCCGGATTTTGAGCCCTCGGTCTAGCTCTGTGGCTCACACCGTACGGAGCCCGTCCTCGGGGAAAGGGCAGGCTAACCGGTGCCCAGCGCTCACGCCTGCCCCCTCCCGCAGTGTGCCAGGTGATCGGGATGTACGACTACACCGCGCAGAATGACGACGAGCTGGCCTTCAGCAAGGGCCAGCTCATCAGCGTGCTCAGCAAGGAGGACCCCGACTGGTGGAAGGGCGAGGCCGGCGGGCACGTGGGGCTCTTCCCGTCCAACTACGTGAAGCTGACCACGGACACGGACCCGAGCCAGCAATGTAAGTGCGGGGCCCGGCCCCTCCTCGCGCCTCGCGGTCGAACATGCAGCATTGCTCTGACCCCGCCGGCCGCCCAGCGCAGGCGAGGCCCCTCCTCCGCAGTCTCTTTGAAGACCTTCTGTCATGCAGACCTACCTGTGGGGTTGCTTTTATTTTTTTTTCCTTCCGTAGCATGTCCCGTCCCTCCCCGCCCCCCTTTTCCTTTTTTTAAATCATTTGGCACTACGCTGTGTACACGCCTGACTCATTCTCCTAGCTTGAATTTTGCTCATTGTTTTGTTTTGCTTATGTGTTGTTTTCCTCCTTTTTCTAGGAATCATATGTTGTCCATCCCCCCCTCAGGCTTGAAAGTCCTCAAAGAGACCCACTATCCCATATCACTGCCCAGAGGGATGATGGGAGATGCAGCCTTGATCATGTGACTTCCAGCATGATCACCTACTGCCTTCTGAGTAGAAGAACTCACTGCAGAGCAGTTTACCTCATTTGACCTTAGTTGCATGTGATGGCAACGTGGAGTTACTACTTGCAGAGATAGAAGCAAAAATTACAAACACACAGGGTAGTGGGTCCTTTTGTGGCTTTCCTAGTGACTCAAATCGACTGCCCCCACCTTTGCACAGGTGCTTTCAATAGTTTTAAAATTATTTTTAAATATATATTTTAGCCTTTTAATAAAATAAATAAAGAAATTACTCCTTTGCTATTTTGGTTTTGCAAAAAGACCCACTATCAAGGAATGCTGCATGTGCTGTTAAACATGTTCCAGGTGCCCGTGAATCTGAGACTCGCCCAGTGTGACCAGCTCCGCGGGGCGGGCGGCTCCCTGCGGGAGAAGCGCAGAGGGGGTCAGTGTGTCTCAGAGACGTGTAGAACCGGCGATTAAACAGAGTGTGGTGCTTGTCTGTGTGTTCCAGATGTACCTGGTGAGCATGTAACAACATCCTGTACATAGGACGTGGTTTCTCCCATGACTACGTTATTCCCTTGTACGATGCGCTAGTCCAATTGCATTGGTTTTATTTTGCACAGTGACCTTGTAGCCACATGAGAAGCACCTGGGCTTTTGTTTGGGCTCAGATTTACCGGGTTGAGTTGGTGTTTTCTGTTTTGGGTTTTAAACTTGGCGTGTTTTCATACCATAATCAGTAGACAATGCCATCGAGGTTGTCACGAGCAACAGTGTATACACAGTCTCTTTGTGTCTGTTACATGGCGTTTCCTCCCAGTTACTTTTCATGGAATGACTTACTTTGAACAAGTAATTTTCTTGACAAGAAAGAATGTATAGACGTCTCCCTGCGATTAATTTCCAATGTTTACATTTTTTAACTAGACTGTGGATTTCTACAGCGTAGAGGACGGGCGCACGGTCCGCGCCTGTGGTAGGTGTAGCTGAAGCCCTGTGTGTCTCTAAACACTAGTGGGAAGCTCTCCATAAGTCCCGTTGCCGACGGCCCGCAGCACGGGCGGGGAGCCCAAGCACAATCTAGCAGTTCTAACAGCGACTTTTTAACCGTAGCAACCTGTTTGTGTGTCTCCCCTGGAGACTGCTGGCCGCGCAGAGCCCTCCCTCGCTCGCGTGGCTGCGCGCTCCCCTGCGCTTCAGTATTTCCATGGATACGAATGTAAAATATATAAATATATAAGCCTGCGGCTTTAACAACTGTAACTCAACTTTGGAATAGTTATGTGTATAGATAATTAAATTCTTCCTATAAAAGCTGAACGGATGTCTCTGTGTTCTTGCTGGGACCTGGCGGTGTGACGGAGCCACACAGACGGCCAGCAGGTGGCTGCCCACGTGTGGGTGAGGCCCGTGCCCTGAAGCACAGACTTCACGCCCTCCCTGCGCCCTCCAGCGACCTCCCTCTCTCCTGTACGCCCCTCCCTGGTCCGCATGCAACCTGCGGCCCCTCCCGGTCCTGGCCTCGAACAGAACTGCCTCCCAGCTAGCGGTTCACTCGCTCATGGGGCTGTGGCTACGTTACTGCTCCGTTGACGGCGTGTGAGTGGACTCAGGGTTCAAAACATTTCTCCCCAAGGTGGATCATAATAAGGGTCTGTAACATCCAGAAAGTATGTGGGTGAAGATGGGACGCTCACCCCTCCACACCGGTCACCGTCCGTCCGCCTCGCACACTCGTCGCCTGGGCAGAAGTACCTGAGTGTCCGCACGGAACGGCCAGTGCCCACACACTGACTGTCAGAACCCCGCCTCCCGGCCACGTGGGGAAAGCAATCCCCCTTCAGAACAGCGAACATGTGGGGGATCCACAGGTGTGGGCGCCCCGCCAGGTTCTGGGGACAGTGTGTGTGGGAGATCAGGAGCCGAGACCTTAGGAGAATTGGGAGGCCAGGCGGTGTGGAGCGGCCATGGGGGGGTGGGGGCGGGGAAGGGGGTGTAGGGCGACACACAACCTTCCAGGAGGGCCTGAGCTGAGCCCCGCAGGATCCCAGGAGGCCGGGAAGGGCAAGGAATGGCGCTTCTGGGGGGCGGTGCCCTGCAAAGGCCCAGGGCGGGCAGCGAGCTCGGTCTCCGTCCCCTCCTGAGGAGCCGGGTTCCTCCAGCCCCGGGTTGGGCAGGATGGCAGTGCTCCCTGAATCCGGGCAACCCTTCCCGCACACCCTCTTGGGAGATCCCCCTGGGCCGTCCTCGGGGCTCGGGTCGCGGACACGGGCTCCCCGGGAAACCACTGTTCCCTCAGCGTCCACTTGCACGGCGAGTGTCCACTGTAGCCCAGGCCTCTGACGGGACAGTAA
>NW_006282528.1:1377370-1378714 GCF_000327345.1 Myotis davidii | reverse complement strand
AGGTGGCCCCAGGGTGCGTTGAGGCCTTGGGAAGAGGGGCACCAGCCCGTGCGTGGAGCTGAGAACGCGGAGGGTCCAGGAGCCAGGGAGGTTCTCAGGCGGCCCCCACTCCCGCCAGACCCCCTCCCGTTCCGGCTGTGCTGGGGCCTCTCAGCTGCCCGCCCGCAGAACCAGCGCTGCAGCCCTCGTGGGGTCCCTCCCTCGTGGGGCCCCCTCCTCTGCCACCGGGTCAGACTACGGTGCGAAAGTCAGGGCCTCCTCCCAGCTTCCTGCAACCCTGCACTCAGGGACCCGGCCTCGCCCACAGGCCCGCGTGGGAGAGCCGCCTGCGGGCCGGGTGGGAGAGCTGCCAGTGGGATGTGCCGGCTCTGAGCTTCTGGGCACTGACGCAGGTCTATTCCCTCGTGTGCCATGGCCTCTGTCCGCTCACAGCAGAGACTGGGCCGCGCAGCCCCAAACGTGCCAGACTCGCAGTTTTGTGTGTTTTAATATATATTTTTATTGATTTCAGAGAGGAAGGGAGAGGGAGGGAGGGAGGGAGGGAGGGAGAAACATCAAGGATGAGGGAGAGCCATTGGGCAGCTGCCTCCTGCACGTCCCGCTGGGGATCCAGCCTGCAACCTGGGCCTGGGCCCGGACCGGGAACCGAACCCTGACCTGGGTCATAGGTCGTCCCTCAACCACTGAGCCACGCCGGCCAGGCTCACATTTCTGTTTTTAAAGCAGCCAGGCCCGTGTCTAGAGGTGCTGCTCCAGCCTCCCCAAGCAGCCCCCCAGCAGCTCACAGCGGAGGCCCCTCCTGGCTGCCGTGGGCACCCCACAGGCCCCTCAGCATCCGGGCCTTGAGCCTCGGAGGCCTCTGCTCTGTTCGCCGGGCCTCCCACAGAGCGAGCTCCCAGTCTGCCCAGCAGAGGGGCAAGCCAGGGGGCCCCTCTTTCCGGGCATCACCTGGAGTTCTGAGGCCGTGGGAAGGCCCCAGGGCCTGTATCCTCAGCAACAGCCCCCAACGATGTGCCTCAGCAGGACCCTCCACCCCCACTTGTCCCCACACTGTGCCAAAGGCTTGGGCGTCCCCCGGGAGACCAGGGGCCCCACCTGCCCACATGTCCCCGGAACCAGCCCCCGTCCCTGGACAGGGAGGACGGCTGAGAAACGGGCCGCTCAGCGCGCTCCTGAGCTCGTAGAAGCCGGGGCACAGGCACCAAGTCACCGCAGCTGCTGGGGGAAGAGACTGGACCAAGTGTGACCAGGGGTCAGGGCGAGGCCGAGGGTCAGGGCTGGGCGATGGGGGCCCGGGAAGGCCTCTCTGGAGACTTGCCGGGCAGGGGGTTGGCTGGGGGTGGG
>NW_006282528.1:1375611-1377112 GCF_000327345.1 Myotis davidii | reverse complement strand
GAGGTCGCGGGGAAGGGGGCTCTAAGCCCGAGGAGCAGCAAGTGCGAAGGCCTGAGGGTGGACGGGCTTCTGCCCCTCCCGCAAGGACACCCCTCTCTGACCTCTGCGCACCGTCCTCACAGCCCCCTGCTCTGCTTCAGTCACCAGCTCCAGGCCTGGGGAGACGCCCAGCCCCCCTCACCTGCACCCCTGTGCCCACCCCGCCTTCCTTTCCGAGTGGGCCGGCCACCAGGAGGGCTGCTGTCACCCATTAGCCTTGCCGGTGTCCGTGCCAGGACGCACCGCAGGTGGGGGTGCCGTGGGGTGGGGTAGGGGTGGAGGCCCCTTGGGAGCTGGCCTCCAGCAACGGCCGACTTTCAGGTCACTGCCTGGGCCTCAGGTCCAGGCTCCCGCTGCCCGGGGATCCCACGGCCTCAGCGCCCCCTTAGGCCCCCGACCACGCGTGGGAAGGTGCGCTTTACTCCCCGTCCCCACTGCGGCGCCGACCCCCTGGGAGGCAGAGGGGGGGCAGGCCGCGGGGCATGGAGCCTGTTCTCCTAGAGACACTGAGCCCAGAGCCGGTCCCCCAGGGCCCCGTGCGCCTGCAGAGCCTGCGGAAGGGGGGAGGGGTGCGTGGCCGGGGTCCTGGGAGCCCCCCCAGCCCCGCCCCTATCGGCTCTGAGCAGCAGACCCCGTCTGTCCCAGGGTTCTGTGTCCAGCTGAAGCCGCTGGTGGCCCGGCTGGAAGTGCCCTGTGTCACCCCCTCCACGTGCCCACACCCTTCTCTGCCGCCTGCAGCCCCCCTGACCAGGGACAGCCCGGGGTGGACGTCCTCGTTACTCGGCACCTAAACCTGAGCGTAGGCGGTGCCCCGGCTCCTGGAGGCTCTCCTCCCCCGAGACTGACCCCCGGGGGCCAGGCCACCCCCACTGCGACCCCGACCAGCCCCCCCACAGCTTCTGAGGACACGCGCCCCAGCTCCCCACTGGGCACGGCGAGGGCAGTGCCTGCCCTCCACCCGGTGCTGGCCGCAGCGGCTCAGGGTGGGTGTGGACAGTGAGGTGACAGTCCTGGGTGGACAGTGTGTGGGCAGTCTGGGGTGGACAGTGTGGTGGACAGTCCTGGGTGGACAGTGCGGTGGACAGTGTGTGGACAGTCCTGGTTGCCCCCTCGTCCCACAGGCTCCTTCCTTCCCACAAGGCTGTGCCCTTGTTGGGGGAGGGGTGCCTCCCGGGGTCAGTCCCCCCCAAGCCCCGCGGTGGCCGAGGCCCCTGCACAAGCCTTTGGGTGGGAAGGCACCATCGTATCAGAGAAATTCCCAGAACAGGAAGCGAGCCGCCCTGGCCACGAGGATGGAGGGCTGTGTGGTTCTGTCTCCCCGAGAGGGTCACGGCTCGGGCTCGCCCTGGTGTTCCAAGGGGGTCAGCGTGCGGAGTGCGGGGCGCCCCGGGGACCCCGTGAGAGACGCCACTGCGACTTGCCTTCCCCCTGGGCCCCTGACCTCCTGCCGGCCAGGCTCGCG
>NW_006282528.1:1369514-1375137 GCF_000327345.1 Myotis davidii | reverse complement strand
TCCCGGGCCAGCGGGGACCCGGGGCTTTCAGACACGCCTCCGGCGGTTCCGAGGGGCGTAGGCTCCTGGGCCACAGCCTGGTCCCCCCAGCAGCTGCCACCGTGACCCTCCCGCATAAGCCCGAACCTCCCCTGCTCTGCAGCCAAAGGTGCAATGCAGCCGCCTCGCTCCGCTGTTCAACGCCTCCTCGACTGTGTCCCCCCCACATTCATAGGCTGGAGCCATACCCTCAGGGCCTCGGAGTGGGGCTGTGTTTGCAGATGCACCTCAACGATCATTCAGATGAGGCACTGGACTGAGCCTCCATCCTGCCGCCCGTCCCTGTGAGGGGAGATTTCAGCACCGCTGACCACGTGGGAGGGGAGGCCACGGGGGAGGGGAGGCCACGTGAGGACTCACAGAGACGGTGTGTCTGCCTGCCAGCGGGGAGGCCTCTGCGGAAAGCAGACCTGCTGCACCTTGATCTTGTGCTTCAGGCTCCAGGCTGAGACAATGTGTCTGTTGTCTAAGCGCAGGACTGGGGATCCTCGTTCCAGCAGCTGGAGCGGGCTGATCGTCGCCTTCCCAGCAGGTGTGGCAGGGCCGGGGGCACAGAGGCTCAGAGCAGGTGCTGTGCGTCAGACTCCCCGGCCAGTTATTAACTGGGACTTGGCCGGTACTTCACTTGCCTGTGCCTCAGTTTCCTCGTCTGCTCACTGGGGAATAGCAACAGCAGCTACCGCATAGCGGTTACTGGTGAAGGTTCAAGGCGTTCATGTGGGTACAGAGCTGGGGATGGGGTGGGGTGAGGGGGGCGCTCACACTAGCAGTCAGTGCTACCTGTCCTCCCTGTGCCAGTGTCGGAGAGAATTTTCATGAGTTTATTTGAAACAAAACTGAAGACAGTTGCCGGGAAGCAAGACCTCAAATCTCCGGAGAACGAGTCTTGCAGCTTCTTTTATGCACTGATTACTCAGGAGGGAGCGGAGGGAAGAGGCCCTGGAGGTGGGAGGGAGCAGGGCGGACGGGTTCCAGGAGAGCTGGTGAGAGGGAATGTTCTCTTGGGGGTGGCTCTGCCCTGACGGGTGTCACTTCCGGCATTTCCAGGGTGGACAGGGCTTACCTTCTTTCACTAAAGAAGTTACAGGCCTGGGGGTACCGCCCACCATGACCTGCCAGTTAGGGAAATGTGATTTATGCCTGCACACCTATTACCCCAGGATCTGCTTCCCTCTTTCTCACCTGTTTTGGGCTCCAGGCACCCCCCTGCTGGGACCCCCTGCTGGGACCCTCTGCTGGGACCCCCCTGCTGGGACCCCTCTCTCTGCTGGGACCCTCTGCTGGGACCCTCCCCAGCGCCTGCCCAGCCTGACATTCGCCTCTTGAGGCCCAGCTCAAATTCTTCCTGTTCCACAAAATATCCCCAGATGCCTCCAGTCAAAACTCCTGCCTCCTCCCTGTGCGCCAACAAAAACATCTCCTCTGGCAGCCCATCTGCCTGTGCACCCAAAGGATTGAGTTACGACCACCAGCAAGGAGACCCCAAATACTGCAGGGGCGTGCAGCGAACGCAGAAACACAGGGAGCAAGAAAAACTCGCGTGTTGTCCGCGGGCCAGGAACTGTGGGCCAGTGCAGACCATGGGCCCTGACGCCCCGGAAATTCCGGTGTCGGTTACGCAGCCAGAACGCTGGCCTTTAATGGAGTGAAGGACCCGCATGACGTGAAATCAGGCGCTGGCTGGTCCCCAGTCGTGTCACTCCCACCCCTTCTCCACTGCTCAGCGCCCGCGGCGTGTGGACGGGACGGGGCGCTCCTTCCTGGGAGACGCAAGCTCGTCCGGAGCCACGTGGCCGTCGGAGCCTCCGCTTGTGACCGAGCAGCGGAGGGCAGCCCAGCCTCAGGGCCGGGACCCCCCGTTCCCGAGATCCCCGCTAGCCCCAGGCCTAGGGGTCCGCACCTCTGCGGCCTCCAGGACTGACCAGGAGCTGCCGGCCGCACGGCCAGGATCGGAGTCGGGGGAAGGAGGCCCGAGCCCTGCAGACCCAGGTTCTGGGAGGACGAGGACCCGTCCTGCTCATCCCCCCAGGAAGGCACAGGCCCGCGGCTCAGGGACCTCGTTCACAGGTGGACAGCGCGGGGACCACAGCCCCTGCCCTGCGTCCCTCCCCCGCGGCCTCCCGGCCTCTCCTGCCCCACAGGCCGCCTGGGCCCAAGGCAGCAGTTGGGTCTATTTCTGGCGGAGCCGGGCTGGCCTTGGGGGGTGGGCTCGCCTGGCAGGAGAGATGGGGCCAAGGCCCGGCTCCTGCAGTCAGGCCACTCCTGGAGATGCCCTCTGTGTGGACGGGCGCTCCTGGGACCAGCGTCGGCTGACTTGGGGGCACGGAACCAGAGGCTGGGCCACAGTCCTCAGTGACGCGGCACATCCTCCCCTTCGAGGTGAACCGTCGCCTGGGCTTCCGTCTTGCTGGTCCCTGCGGCCTCTGCATCTGCCTGCGCGCTGGCCCCACACCCCCCGCAGAACAGCCGGCCACCCGGCCCTGCGGAAACCCAGCGCGAGTCAGGCCTCGGGCCGAATCCTCCTCCTGGGATCCCCAACTTCTCGGAGTCCCATGTGCAGCCCGTTCTGCACCGTTTGCTAATTTAAACCTAGTTTTCCCGTTGTGTCTCCGGGCTGTGAGTGTCCTTGCGGCCAGGACACTGTGGTGCTCATTTCTGTCTCTTGGACTCTTCGTGGGGACGTGACACATATTCATCGACCAGCGTGTTGTCTATTCGGGCCCTTTTGTAACAGGAACTCGGCCTGTGTATTTGCTTTGCTCGGTGGCCAGCTTGCTGTGGAGCTGGCTCGGTTTTCAAAATTATGGTCCTTTTGGGGAAAGAGCATGGACTGATGGGCGGGGCCGGAGAGAGGCTGCACTCACTCCTTACCCCAATGGCTTCCGTCTCCTTCCCGCTGCAAGGGGCGCGCGTTCCCAGGTCGTTTTGGCGATAAAGCGGTTCGTTTAGAGTAGGCCGCTCCTACGAACATCGTCCCATTTAGGGGACAAGACGGCCTTTGGGGGTAAGATCCTCCGACTTTCAGTAGCTGGAGAGAGGGCACGTCTCTCCAGAATCCTCTTGCTTTCCTAGTTTAATTTGATGAAGTGATGCCCAGTGACATATGCTGGCTTGCTTCTCCAGAGAGGACAGCTCATACCCCAAAGGGCCGCACAGCCCTGCCCACTCGGTGAGCATGTCTGACTATACGGAGTCCCCAGGGCCAGCTCGCAGGTGAGGGATTTGGTGTGGGCGCTGCGTGGGGTCATTTTAACCTTCTGGACCAGCGGTTCTCAACCTGTGGGTCGCGACCCCTTTGGCGGTCGAACGACCCTTGCACAGGGGCCGCCTAAGACCATCCTGCAGATCAGATATTTACATGACGACTCATAACAGTAGCAACATGACAGTTATGAAGTAGCAACGAAAATAACTTTATGGTTGGGCCACGCCATGGGGAACTGTATTTAAAGGGTCAGAAGATTGAGAGCCACTGCAGTCTGGAGTGAGCTGCAGTATTGTCATAGCTGTGAGCGGCTGCAGTTACAAGAACCCCAAACGCCGAGATGCGGGTGCAAGTCCCTGCTGCGCTCGGGCCTCTCGTGTTTCTCTGGGGAAGGGAGCCCGCAGCCACGTTCACTCTGGTCCCCACAGGAGGGCGGCCCGCCTCCAGCCTAAAGAAACCTCCTTGACAGGACTTTCCCGTTCACTCTGCTCCGAATAATGGGCTTTTCACACTCCCTTGTTTTTTTTTAAATATTCAGTTTTCAAAGGAAGGATTTTTTTTTCAGTTCAAAGTGCCTATTTCAAGACGTTTATGGCTCTCTTGGTCCAGCATTTACCAGCAAGATTTTTAAAAGCATCTCTAGCCGGTTTGGCTCATTGCATAGAGCGTCGGCCTACGGACTGAACGGTCCCAGGTTCGATCCCGGTCAAGGGCACAGGCCCAGGTTGTGGGCTCGATCCCCAGTGTGGGGAGTGCAGGAGGCAGCCGATCAGTGATTCCCTCTCATCAGTGAAGTTTCTCTCCCTCCCTCTCTGAAATCAACAAAAAAATATATTTTTAAAAAGAATTTTAAACGCAGCCCCCGCGGGTCAGTGCAGGAGCTGACAAGGTTATCTGGAGCCAACCTCGTTGGTGCATGTCGCCGAGACGGATCCCCCAAATCTTGGCTTTCGCTGAGCTCTGGGGCTTGGGGAGGCTGTCTGGCCATGCCCCTGTCTCCAGGCCCATGGGACTGGGAGGTGGGCGAGACGGGGTGGAACGGTGGGGCAAGCAGCTACAGCCCCCAGCCCCGCCCGGCCACCCCAGCTCCTTCAGCTCTGACGTGGGCTACGGGGTGGAGGGATGACCGTGGAGCCTCCTCGTACCACTAACCCACCCTGGGCAGCAGGCCTCCAGGTCACCATGAACTGGCCCCGGCCCCTCGGACCGGCCCAGTGGCCCGATCCCGGCCAGGCCGCCTTCTGCTGCTCCGGCTCTGAGCTCAGAACGGCACGTGGGAAGCTCAGAGCCTCAGAAGAGCTTCCGGAACCAGCGCCTCCCTGTCGTCCCTCCTCACAGGCCCGTCCAGCTCCCCCTCGCGTCCTCGGCTCATCGCCCCGTCGCTGCAGTCGGCCTGGGCTGGTTGGGTGGTCACCTTCCAGGGATGTGACTGTTTCTCAGGGGATGCTGTTGGCGTTGGGGGTGGGCAGCCCTCTGCCCTGGGCACGGCAGGCCCCCTGGCAGTCCTGGCCCGGGCCACCAGTGCCAGCCATCAGCTGCTGTCAGATGATCCCCAGGGGTCCATGCTCAACCTGGGATTGCGAGGGTGCGGTGCCACCTGCAACCTGGTGGGGCAGCGCCAGCTTCACCCCCGGGAGGGCAGTGCCACCTTCATGGGGGTGGGGGGGAGTTGCAGTAACCCCCGCACCTGGGAACACTGAGCCCCAAGGTTCTTAGCTGTACACTCTGCAGGCAGGGACTCCTTTTCCGTCATGAGCCGCAGCACCCAGCAGTTAGCGCCAGGCTGGCGGGAGGACATCGGTAAATACTTGTCGAATGAGTGAATGAGACCCAGGAACAAGCTTGAAGGGGCCCGTGAACCCTACAAAACTGTGTGCACGTGTGTGTATGTTGGGTGTGCTGTACACATGTGTGTATGTTGGGTGTGGTGTGCACGTGTGTATATGTTGTGTGCGGTGTGCACATGTGTGTATGTTGTGTGCGGTGTGCATGTGTGTGTGTGGTGTGCGGTGTGCACGTGTGTGTATGTTGGGTGCGGTGTGCACGTGTGTGTATGTTGGGTGCGGTGTGCACGTGTGTTTTCTGGGGCGAGAGTCCAGCGCCCATTACGTTCTCCAGGGGAAACTGACGGACAGGACACTCGGACACGGGTCCAACCAGGGCCCGGTCCAAGCCATGGTGTCCCGGCACGGCGCCTGCCAGGTGGGTGTAGGCCCACAGCCTGACCCATGTGCCAGTGCCCGCGTGGGGGGGGGGCACGTCCTGAAAACCCCGGGAGCTCACACCAGTCCCGCCCAGGGCTGCCTCCTGCCTTTAACCAGAAACGGCCCTGGGCCTGGGCCGCGGAGTCACTAGCAGGAAAGTGTGGCGAGAGCAAAG
>NW_006282528.1:1366575-1369468 GCF_000327345.1 Myotis davidii | reverse complement strand
AGGCTAGTTCCTGGGGCGCGAGCCTGTCCCCCCGACTCGAGGCTAGTTCCTGGGGCGCGAGCCTGTCCCCCCGACTCGAGGCTAGTTCCTGGGGCGCGAGCCTGTCCCCCCCAACTCGAGGCTAGTTCCTGGGGGCTGTCCTGGGAGAGCCGGGAAGCGGGGCCTGGCCGGCTGGGCGGGCAGCCGGCAGAGGTGGCTGAATTCTCGCCTCCATCCCAGCTCCTTGCGGAGGCGCCTGTTTCAATAAACACAACTGACGCCCGAGGCCGGCAGAGCAGCCGCCCGGCTGGGGCTGGCACGTCCGCAGACACGGAGGTTCCTGCTGGGCCCGTGGCGGTGGAATGAATGACCACCGTGACTGAAAGGCCTGGGTGGGTGGGCGTGGACCGTGAGGGCTCGTCCTGACTGCTTCCCTCTGCCTGTCCCCGCCGGTCCGTTGGGGTGAGGAGCCACCGCATTGCAGAGGGGGCGTTCGGCCGGGGCAGGGACCCACCGAGGCCTGGGAGCTCCCGGCCAGAGTTCGCCCCCAGGGCAGGGAAGCCTTTGCCAGGAGTGCCATGACCTCACCCGCCCAGAGGCTCAGTCCGTCTGCCGGAGCTCCCGGCACAGACCAGGTCACCTGGGCCCGGCTCCCGCGGGGGAGATGGAAACTGGAGGAACCCCTGCGGGTCCAG
Organism: Myotis davidii; assembly: GCF_000327345.1. Taxonomy (NCBI): domain Eukaryota; kingdom Metazoa; phylum Chordata; class Mammalia; order Chiroptera; family Vespertilionidae; genus Myotis; species Myotis davidii. Next base: position 1,368,794 of record NW_006282528.1, on the reverse strand, counting down.
AGCGGGCTCCTCCAGCTCCCAGCCCGCAACCGTCACAGGAGAGCTGGTCACATGGCGGACTTCCCGACCCAGCCCCAACCCCAGGGCTGAGCATGCGCATTGCTAACCGCTCTCAGGCCATGTGGTCATGGTCACTGCTGGTCCCTCCGAGGGTTTGCGCCCCGGGCTCCAGGGCGCCCCTGGTGGGGGGAAGGGATGAGAACAAGTGAGTGGGACCGCCCAGCCCCCACCACGCCTCCCAATCTACCGTTCACACCGGATTTCTGGGCTGAAAGGAAGAACCACTGATAACAGGGAGGTGACTGGCTGGAAGGTTCTCCCGAGAACGGAGCCGCCCCCTCATTCCAGCGGCGGTCACGGTGCGGCCTCTGCCCACAGCCCAGACCTCCAAGGACCAGCGAAGGGGGCAGAAGCAGGGGCGCCCCTCAGACCCCTGGTCTCGGGCCTGGCCTGGCCTTGGGCACCCCGTGTGCAGCTGGTTCCCCGCCCTGCCTGCAGGCTCGCGGCGGGCGTCCGGGCCGGGGCCTGGCCTGCCTGGTCCGGACAGTGCACCCAGCCTGGAGGGTCCCCAGGCCAGCGGGGGCCTCAGCACAGGGTCACCTTGTCCCGCCTGCAGCGCGGACCCAACCAACACCAGGGTCTAGGGCAGGGCCTGGCATCGGGGCAGAGTGTCAGGGTGGGCTCTGGGCGCCACCACCGGCTGAGAGCGCGGGCGCCTGTTTCCTCGCCTGCGAGTCGAGACAGCTGGTCTCTGAGCACAGACACGGCGCCCATGCCCGGCTCCCGCACCCGCCCGCCCGGAGCCGCTCTCCCCACGCGGGGGTGGCTTTGGGGGCAGCAGTGAGCCTGCGGGGCCGACTGACACTGTGGTGACAGATGACCACAGCTGGTGGCATGGCCTGGCCTGAGACAACAGGAACGGATGCCTCGCAGGGCTGGACACGAGAGGTCCACAGTCAGGTGCAGGCAGGGCCCGTCCTCCGCAGGCTCCGGGAGAAGGTGTGCCAGGCCCCTGCCCTGGCTGCTGGCGTCCTGGCTCGTCCCTGCCTGGTCCCTGCCTGGTCCCTGCCTCGTCCCTGCCTTCGACGTCCAGGGCGCCCTGTCTGTCTGTCGTGTCTTCTTGTGCGGACACAGGGGCGTAGGACTGGGGCCTGCACTGGTTGAGTGTGAGCTCATGTGCAAGGTCACCCTCCTGTTTCCAAACAAGGTCACCCCCCAGTGCCAGGGCTGGGACTTGAACATATTTTCAGGGTTGGGGTCGGGGTGGGGACGGACACATGTCAACCCACTGCACCGCCTGAGAGTGAGGCCACGGGCCCAGCAGCTTCGAGCCCCGGGGTCCTCACTGCGGAGCTGGCCCCCCCAGACTTGACCTAAATTGTCCCAATGGTGTGTTTTCCAGGGTGCTCAGACCTCCACCTCCTGGATATGCTGACCCCCACGGAGAGGAAGCGGCAGGGGTACATCCACGAGCTCATCGTCACGGAGGAGAATTACGTGAACGACCTGCAGCTGGTCACCGAGGTAACCGCCGTGTGGGTGGGTGGGGGCAGCTGGTCACCATGGTAACCGCCGTGTGGGTGTGTGTGTGTGTGTGGGGGTGCCCTGGCAGAGGGGGGACAGGGGCCAGCAGCTGGTCACCGAGGTAACTGCTGCTGGTGCTGGGAGGGGACGGGCGGGGCGGCCTCTGCCTGAGCCACTTGCGGATGTTTGGGGGGCACCCGGACAGTCAGCCACGCAGGAGAATCTGACCCAAGAAAGGACGTTACACTCTCACCCGCGGCCAACTCTGAGTCCTGCCCACGGAGGGGCCGGGACCACTCAGGCCAAGGGACACGCGAGTCCGTGTGGAGTCGCATCCGAGACATGTGAGCTGGGAGCCTGGGCTCAGCCACCAGGCAGCCGCTGCCCGGGCCCAGGCTCCTCCCCGGCCCCGGGCTGGCACCGTCGGGCTCCGTCATTCCCACGGCTGCGTTTGCCCCGAGAAAATCCAAGTTGGACTTCTTATAGTGGCAAATGGAGAAGCTGTCATGTGACAGAATCAGTGAAAACATATTAAGTCTCACTTCTCATGCAAAAAAACAAATAAATAGTTTCTTTACCGGTTCATTAGCAATGCAAGGTTCAGCCCAGAAGACAGATAAGAGTTTCTTGAACATCTGTAGTCCTGTCTTTCCTCTAGCAGACTGAAACCTGTTTAGGCAGAAAAAAACAAATTT
>NW_006282528.1:1362928-1365865 GCF_000327345.1 Myotis davidii | reverse complement strand
CTCTGTCCCCACCTGCGTGCCGGCTCTGTCCCCCCCTGTGTGCCGGCTCTGTCCCCACCTGCGTGCCGGCTCTGTCCCCCACCTGCGTGCCAGCTCTGTCCCTACAGGCAGAGGCCCAGCAGTGCAGTCTGTCCCAAGGCTGCAGGGCTGCCCGCCTCAGATGCCCAGGGAGTCACTCACCGCCATGTGCATCTAAGTCCCACTGTGCCCTGTGCCCTGTGCCCTGTGCCCGGTGCCCGTGCCCTGGTGCAGGTCCGATGGTGGGCGGCTGCGTACAGGCCTCAGCTGTGTCCTGGGGTGTGCGGGCTGGTCCTCCACACTTCTCTGCTTGGGGCTCCCCCGGGGCTCCCCGCTCTGAACAGGTCTGCGCGGGCCGGGCTGGCTGACCCGCTCTCTGACGCGCTCCTCTCTGCCTGCAGATCTTTCAGAAACCCCTGATGGAGGCTGAGCTGCTCACAGAGAAAGAGGGCGCTATGACCTTTGTTAACTGGAAGGAGCTGATTATGTGTAACATCAAGCTGCTGAAGTAAGCCTAACCCCGCCGCCTCGCCGCGCCCCGCATGCTGCGCGTCTGTCCGTCCATGTGTCCGTCCGTGTGTCCGTCCGTGTGTCCGTCCTGCGCCCGCCATGCACGTGCCGCTTCCTCCTGCCTGGTGCTCACCTCCACGTGCCAGCACCGTCGCTCTTGCTGGCTCTCACGCTTTCCAGACACGCCCCCCCTTTCCAGGGCACGGGTCTTCTCTGACTGTGGGTCTAGGACAGCCGTGGGCAAACTATGGCCCGCGGGCCAGATCCGGCCCGTTTGAAATTAATAAAACTAAAAAAAAAAAAAAGACCGTACCCTTTTATGTAATGATGTTTACTTTGAATTTATATTAGTTCACACAAACACTCCATCCATGCTTTTGTTCCGGCCTCCGGTCCAGTTTAAGAACCCATGTGGCCCTTGAGTCAGAAAGCTTGTCCACCCCTGTTCTAGGATCTCCAGAGCCGGCCACCCGGCTCTGCTGGCTGCTGGCTGCATCCGGGCGTGGGGCCCCCCTCGGACTTGTTCCCACGGGCGAATGTCGGTCTCCCGGGACATTCCTGGTCCCCACAGGTGGAGACGGTGGCCCTGGCCTGAGACCTGGCCTGAGCACTGCTCACTTTATTTCCAGTCCATTCTCAGAGGCAGTGGCCAGGATGGGAGACCTGTGACTGGAGCCCGACTCACTGCCCTTTGAGCCTCGGTTTCCCCACCTGTACAAAGAGGGGATTGGGTTACATCCTCACCAAGCTCCTTGCCAGGCCCTCACGTGGCACACTGGCTAGGCCCCGGGCGGCCAGCGCAGCGGCCAGTGGGGAGCCCAGGCCTCCCCCCCGCCCCCCGGGCCCGAGACGCTCAGCCCGGATCTGCCCATCCCTGAGCCTGCAGTCACGTGGTCACAGCGGCTTGTCCTAAATGTGGTCCCTGTGTTGTCCTTTCAAGTTCAGGTCCGCTTCCTCGAGGGTGTGTGCGAGGGACAGGGATGCAGAGAGGAGGCTCAGAGCTGGCCGTGAGCAGAATGTGCAGCGTCTGCTCTCCGTTCTAGGCAGCCGTTCTCAGCCGGGGCGGCGGGGAGGAGGCTGCCACAAGGATGTTTAAAACATGCGACACCCGACTCTTCAGTCAGGGGCGCTGACCTGACTCTTCCCTCAGATTGTCAAAGAAAAAGATGATAACAGCCCGGCTGGCATGGCTCAGTGGTTGAGCGTTGACCTTTGAACCAGAAGGTCAGGGGTTCGATTCCTGGTCAGGGCACAGGCCCGCGTTGCCGGCTTGATCCCAGTTGGGGGCCTGCAGGAGGCAGCTGATCAATGATTCTCTTTCATCATTGATGTTCCTCTCTCTCTCTCTCTGAAATCAGTAAAAACATGATTTTATTTTTTTTAAAAAACCACAATAGCCGTCCGGTGTGAATCAAAATTATACCTTTTTATTTTGTCAGATTGGCAAACATATACTTTTTGGTGTGTCCCAGGGTTTCGGTAATTAGTCCATGTGCCCGGAGGGGAGGGGAAGGCTGGAAAACCTGCTCAGAGGAAAGACACAGAATCGAAACGACCCAGGGACTTCAGGGGAAGAACTTCCATCCCCTCCCTGAGGAGGGGCCTGTGGAGGGTGAGGGGCTGGCACTGCTATTCCCGCCACCGTGTGTCCCTGAGCAAGTCACGCCATTCCCTGGGCCTCCGTGTTCCCACCTGTAAGGAGGGACGACAGTGACACCCACGCGCAATGTTCTTCTTGGGGCGCCTGGTGCGTAGTCAGTGCTGGGCTTGGGCCCTTGGCGGGCGCTGCCTTCTCGCCTGGCGCAAGGGGGTGAGGTGACCCCGGAACCTACCAGTCCTGAGCCTGGAGGGTTGAGACAAGCTGTTCACAATAGACTCAGAGGGTTTCTTGGAAAAACAGACCTGCAGGTTAAAGAGCCTTTTGCTTGGATAGCTCTCCGTGGGGGTGGGGAAGGGGTGGGCGTGTCCCCAAGGGGTTGGCCCACAGAGGTGGGGTTGGAGTGGCTCCCCAGGCCTTTCTGTGCCTTCTCTCCCTCCACTCATCCATCCACCTACCCATCCATCCACCCATCCATCCACCTACCCATCCATCCATCCATCCATCCATCCATCCACCCACCCATCCATCTACCTACTCATCCATCCATCCATCCGTCCATCCATGTACCTATCCATCCATCCATCCATCCATCCATCCACCCACCCATCCATCCATCCATCCATCCACCCACAAACCTTAGTCTATGTGCTTTGATTAAACATTAAAATGCAGGCTAGTGCCCACAGAAGGAGAAAAAAGAAAAAAAGTGTCTGTTAGGAGTGACAGGCTCTCTGCTTGCACAGGACATTTGGAATCTCACTTACTGCTCTCAAAATCTTAAAGGAAAAGTAGTCTTACCTTCTTTTATA
>NW_006282528.1:1360965-1362824 GCF_000327345.1 Myotis davidii | reverse complement strand
CCACCTACCCATCCATCCACACCCATCCATCCACTCATCCATCCATCCATCCATCCATCCATCCATCCACCTATCTATCCCCCTTCCCCCATGATCACTAGGGTAGGCAGAACACACTCAGGGCCTCACCTGCTGTGGTCCTGCCCTCACAGTGCATCGCTGTCCTTGCTGTGTGAGAAGCTCAGAGCCCTTTCCTAGAGTCCAGTGTTGGGGTCACGTATTACAGGTGGCAGGGATGGCCCTGAACACGCAGTGCAGCCGGACCCCAGAGCAGGCACCGCCAGGCCCTCCAGGCCCTCTGGGCTGCCAGGATACACATGTCTGGGTCTACTGGTCTGTTAGTGTGTTGGGCTCCTCTCTTCAGAACTCCTCTCATCAGGTTAACATCAGATTAGCCGCAGCGAGGAGGCAGTGAGTCGGGCATCATTCGTACTTGGCCTTGTGAAGTTAATAGGATTGTTTTCCTGTGGTAGCCGATATGCCACCTTAGTTATGTGCTATTTAGTCTGAAAGTGAGCCTGCATGTCCCCTGGCCACCTTATTTCCTTCACCACAGATGACTTGTCAAGTGACACGTTGACACAGGGACCCTGTCTGAGTGACTGAAGAACGGGTCCTGTATTTGTCCATAAGGAAACTTGGTTTATGCCTAAGAGCCGGCGAACAGCTGTCACATCCGAGAGTTACACTCTGATGGCCCCCGAAGCACTAGCCTCCTGTCTTTCTCAGTCCCTGTCCCTACAAAGGCCCTTTAATGGCCCTCGGGCTCCTGTCCCTCACACACGTCCCCTTTCTGTCCGGTGGGACAGTGAGAGGGCGGGACTCACCTGCCGTGTCTCCACGCAGAGCGCTGAGAGTTCGCAAGAAGATGTCGGGGGAGAGGATGCCGGTGAAGATGATCGGGGACATCCTGACGGCCCAGCTCCCGCACATGCAGCCCTACATCCGCTTCTGCAGCTGCCAGCTCAATGGGGCGGCCCTCATCCAGCAGAAGACGGACGAGGCCCCCGACTTCAAGGACTTCGTCAAGGTCAGGAGCCAGGCTGGGCGGGGCCCTGCCACTGGGTGTGTCCGGGGCTAATTCAAGGCAAAGTTCTGCTAAAGGAGCTGCTGTCCAGTTGCTGGTGGTGTTTGGATTCAGGTTTAAGTTCCCCGTCTCATTCTCAGGCCCCGGAGGGCGGGCAGGGCCAGGTTTCCTGCTCTGGTTCATCCGGGTGCCTCCGCTCTTTTCTGGTCTCTGCCCTTCACCCGGAGGGAGCGGCCTGCAGCCCCAGCGACCCTGTTCCTGCCCCGCCTGGTGCTTCCTGACGGGCTCGGACCCCAGGCAGTCGGTGGGGGGCGTGCGATGTGCCAGGGCCTCTGCCTCGGGGGTAGCAGGGGTCTGGAGACCTGTGTGTCCTCGGGGGGATGTGGGGAGGTGCTGCTGGGGGCCCAGGCCCTGTGTCTGCGGCCCGGGGGGGGTCCCTGCTGGGCATGTCAGCCTCACCACCTCTCCCAGAGGAAATGAAACGTCTGCTAAAGGGGCAGGTTTCGCTGAATAGAGAGCGTGCTGGTGACTCGCTGTCTTCGCACGATGCCCGGGGGCAGGCCCTCCGCCCAGCGTGTGTCTGAGGCCCCTCCCTGCCGCTCTCCGTGGCCACAGCGTCGCATGTGTTTGTGGGTCCTTCCCTCGGAGCTTCTCTACATTAAAGGCTGCTGTTTGCTGCCAGGGCGTGGGGCGCTGTGAAGTCAGTCCCAGGGGAGAAGTCGGTCGGGGGCTGCAGGCTGCAGAGCAGGGCTGGGCTGCCGGGTGGGCGCCATGGCGGGTCCTCCAGGCACAGGCTGGAGGAGCTCACCCCCATGCCCCTGACCTTCAGGGA
>NW_006282528.1:1359574-1360741 GCF_000327345.1 Myotis davidii | reverse complement strand
CCTCTCCACCCCCCCGCCCCCCGTGACTGTGGAGAGGATCACTTTGGGGGACAGAAAGACACTTTCCTCCAGATAAATGGGCAGAATTGGCACAAGGGACGGAAGAAAGAGGTGGGGAGTCCGTGGGGGAGACACCCGCAGGCCCCGAAGCCGGAGTCCTGACCCCTGACCCCTGGCGTGGGCAGGCTTCACCGCACAGCCGGCGGCACAGCCCTCGGTGTCCTGGGACCGACGGGGCATTTTTATTCACCTCGCACTGGGGACTGGTCGGGAATTTTTGCAAATATCCAGGAGAAAAGTCTCTCATCTCCTCCCTGAGTGAGGAACCGCGAGCCCCTGGGAGGCACCTGGTGGCTGAGTCGCCCCCGGTGCAGGTCCTGGCCCCGGGACGGCCGGGCGCGGCCCCCCTCCCCGCGGCTGCTCGGGTGAATCAGCAGCAGCGCCTTAAGGAACCCTCTCCCCTCAGAGGCTGGCCATGGACCCGCGCTGCAAAGGGATGCCGCTCTCCAGCTTCATCCTGAAGCCCATGCAGCGGGTGACCAGATACCCGCTGATCATCAAGAACGTGAGTGCGCCCCCTTTCCGCGGGCGGCCGGCTCCTCACCCCGGCGCCAGGGCCACGGCGTCCGGCCGGCGCCCCCCTGACCGTGGGTGGAATCGGGCACCAACAGGGGTTGGAGCATCTGCGCTGTTTGTCCCGGAGAGAGCAGCTGTTTATCCCGAACGAGCTAATAATACTCGACCTTCAGCCGAGCCACCAAGTGGCTTTGACCTTGAACGTTGGGAGTGAGAGCTGAGACCTTGATTCTGTCCCTAGTGCAGGCTTGGTGCCACGACCCCCTCCCACCCCAAGTGTAAGTAATGGGGCAGCCCCATGCCCCCATCCCCCGTCCCCCAAGGGGCCCTGCCAGCAGGGAGTGGCCGCACCGCCATGCCCTCCCCGCTTGGCGCCTCTGCTGTCCTAGCCCTCAGGACAGAGAACATGGGTGCCCCCCCCCCCCACTGTGCTCCGGTCGCCCCTGCAGATCCTGGAGAACACGCCTGAGAACCACCCCGACCACAGCCACCTGAGGCTCGCCCTGGAGAAGGCGGAGGAGCTGTGCTCCCAGGTCAACGAGGGGGTGCGGGAGAAGGAGAACTCCGACCGGCTGGAGTGGCCAAGCCCAG
>NW_006282528.1:1354647-1359543 GCF_000327345.1 Myotis davidii | reverse complement strand
CGCCGCCTGGGGGGGTGGGCGTGGGACCGGCCCCGGGCCCACTGACCCCCGGCCGCCAGCCCGAAGGGGACAGATCATGGACCACCCCCTCTCCAGCCCCCAGCTCTAGCTGCTTCTGATGTGCTGTTGAACCCAGCCCCTGAGTGTTTAAGTTCCAGTTCCTGTCCCCCATTCCCAGCAGCTCTGTATTTTCTCTGACTTGCTGGTTTCTTTCTAGTGTCTTATTTCTGGCACAGGTGGCCTTGCTCCTCGTTTATTTCCTAACACATGTTAACACCCATCCTGTGTGTGTCAAACCTGGCCACGCCAGTACCTAACGTCATGGCCCTCCCTTTTGTCTGCTGTTGTGCCCGCCCTCTCCACACAGGCAGCGTCGTTGTCTGTGCTGTCGTTGTTGTTTGTGGGCTCGGTGTCCCTCAGAGTTTATCTGGGGACCTTTGCAGTCAGGGAGCTGAAGGGCTTGTACTTCTGGAGAGAGAAGCTGGGTGGAGCATCTCCCCGAGGCCCGAGTGTGGACACATGGGGACTGTGACACTTGCCTGGATCATATTGCTGCCTGGGCATAGCTGTGGCCTCCCTCTTCTTGTCTTCCTGCTGCTGTCAAAAAAAAGGAGGCCTTAGGTTGTTCCTGCCTCACTCTTCCTCTGCCCCTTCATAGCCTGCTCACATGAGATGATAGAGCCAGGGGTGGCAGAGCACAAGATGATAGAGCCAGGGGGATGATAGAGAAAGGGGATGAAAGAGCCTGTGTGTGTGTGTGTGTGTGTGTGAGAGAGAGAGATAGAGAGAGAGAGAGAGAGAGAGAGAACGAGATGATAGAGCCAGGGATGATAGAGCAGGGGGGATGAAAGAGCCTGGGTGTGTGTGAGAGATAGAGCACAAGATGATAGAGCTAGGGCATATAGCATGAGATGATAGAGCCAGGGATGTAAGAGCATGACCGGATAGAGCCAGGGGGTGAGAGAGCCAGGGATGAGAGAGTCAGGGGGATGAAAGAGCCTGGTGGGGATGATAGAGTCAGGTGGGGGTGATAGAGCTGCATTTTAGCGCTCAGGCCCATCTCTTAAGGTTTGGGAAGTCGCAGGGAGAAAGTTGTACTCAGCACCAGTGAGTTGGATGAGGTTGACTCGCACCAACGCAGTGTTTATTCTGTTTGTCTTTGTGTGAGGCATCACTCGGCCCCCTGAGTTTTGCTCTGCTCAAGGTCTTCAAAGCAGGCCTTTAACAAATTGTTTTAAATTAAATTTATTGGGGTGACATTGGTCAATAAGATTATACAGGTTTCAGGTGTACAATTCTAGGATGCAGCATTGGTATGTGGCATTGTGTGCCCACCACCGAAGTCAGATCTTCTGTCCCCATATGGTTGACCCCCATTACCCTTCACTCCCCCTCCGTGCCCTTCTCCCGTAGCCCCCATACTGGATTGAGGAGTTTTGTTTGTCTTGTTTGCTCATTTGTTGCTTTAGGTTTTATGTCCCACACACGAGTGAGATCCTATGGTCTCACTTTTCCTGTCTGACTTACTTCACTCAGCACGATATTCTCTTTTTTTATTCATTTTATTTTTTTATTGATTTCAGAGAGGAAGGGAGAGGTAGAGAGATAGAAACATCAACGATGAGAGAGAATCATTGACCGGCTGCCTCCCGCAAGCCCCCCACTGGGATCGAGCCCACCACCCAGGCCTGTGCCCTGACCGGGATGGAACCATGACCTCCTGGTTCCTAGGTCGATGCTCACCGCTGAGCCACACTGGCCGGGCCAGCACGAGGATCCCAAGGTCCTTCGGGCCCCAGATCCGACGCAGCAGGTGCTTTCAGAGCCAGAACCGGCAGCCTCCGCCTGACCCGCCTCCCTCCTGCCTTCTCTGGGCTTTGTCTTCCTTCTCAGCAACTCGTGTTCAACTCGGTGACCAACTGCCTGGGGCCGCGCAAGTTCCTGCACAGCGGGAAGCTGTACAAGGCCAAGAGCAACAAGGAGCTGTACGGCTTCCTCTTCAACGACTTCCTGCTGCTCACGCAGATCGTGAAGCCGCTGGGCTCCTCGGGCACCGACAAGGTCTTCAGCCCCAAGTCCAACCTGCAGTACAAGATGTACAAAACCGTGAGTTGCACGCGGAGGCGCGGCAGGTGCTGTGGGTGGCCGTTCCCAGGAGAGTCCAGAGGGGGCCGTGGGTGGAGGGGGGGCGGGAGGGGAGGCCAGGGTTAGGGTGACTGCATGCCCGTCTTCCTGAGCTTCTCCTGTTGACCTTCACAGAAATTGTGTTGTTTTTAAAAATATGTATTTTTATTGATTTCAGAGAGAAATTGAGGAGGGAGAGAGAGACAGAAACATCAATGATGAGAGAGATCATGGGCCGGCTGCCTCCTGCATGCCCCCACTAGGGATGGAGCCTGCAACCCAGGCCTGTGCCCTGACCGGGAATCGAACCCTGACCTCCTGGTTCATAGGTCGACGCTCAACTGCTGAGCCCCGCCGGCTGGGCTGAAATTGTGTTTTTTATAAATTGAAGGCAAGACCCTCCCCAGCGAAAAGACCACCACCCGCTTCATTGCGCTGGGCGGGACCCACCCACACGGCCTCTGAGCGGTGCCTGTGCTCCCAGGAGGGGCAGCGCTCAGGGCGGTGGATGCACATCCGTTAGCTGCCCAGCGGCTGCTGCGGGCCCCCCACACCCGACGAAGGCACACCTGGCCTGGCGGGGCTCTCGGTCAAGTGTGCAGATGAGGCGGGCGCAGGAGAGGTGCCCACCTTCCCCATATCCCGGGTCCCCCTCCAAACTGCCCCAAGGGAACTTGACACAGCCACGCCCCCACTTTTCCAGTCGATCAGAACAGCCACTGGGCGGGGTGCCTCTGAGCTACTCATTTAGTCCGCTCCCACGTGCCCGCTGTGCTGTGTCTGTGTCTTATTGTCACAGGACACTGTTTTTCTACAGTTGGACCCGTGGGGTGTTCTGACAGATGAGTTTTCTCTGCATCAGCATTAGCCTTTGTTCAGAAAAAGAACAGTGTACACACCTACATCTCCCCTAGCAACGGTGTATGGAAATCTTCGGAGGGACTGCTTGGCAGTAAGGCTGATGGAGGCCGTTTGCTGCAGGACAAACAGACAGGTTCTCATTCAGAAGGACTTAGCAAGGCCTGCAAGCCCGGCCGGCGGGGCTCCGGGCTGAGCGTCAACCTACGAACCAGGAGGTGACAGTCCGATTCCCAGTCAGGCACAGGCCCGGGTTGCAGGCTCCATCCCCAAGAGGGGGCGTGCAGGAAGCAGCCAGTCAGTGATTCTTTCTCATCATGGATGTTTCTCTCTGTCTCCTTTCCTCTCTGAAATCAATAAAATATATTTTTAAAAAATACCTGCAAAATGGGGAGTCCCATATTTATAACCAGAGGCCCGGTGCATGACATTCTTGCACTCAGGGTGGGGGTGGGGGTCCCTCAGCCCGGCCTACACCCTTTCATAGTCCAGGAGCCATTGGGTGATGTCTGACTGACGGCTTAGGCCCACTCCTAAGCCAGCAGTTGGACATCCTTAGTGCTCCTGCCAACGGGGGAGAGGCTCCTGTCACTGCCACTGCGCTCACCAGCCATGAGCCGGCTTCTGGCTGAGTGGTGCTCCCCCTGTGGGAGCACGCTGACCACCAGGGGGTAGCTTCTGCATGGAGTGTCTGCCCCCTGGTGGTCAGTGTGCATCGTAGCGACCAGTGAATCCACCCCTTGGTCGGTTTGCATGTTACCCTGTTATTATATAGGATTTGCTACCTATGAAAGTTGATGTTAACACAGAATCATTATTCTGGTAGCGTTTACTAGAACACACACACACTCGGAGTTCACCGGAACACAGATGCCGTCTGGTTTTTATAATGCCCGTGCATTATTTTTCAGCCCATTTTCCTAAATGAGGTTCTAGTAAAATTACCCACCGACCCGTCTGGGGATGAGCCCATCTTCCACATCTCCCACATCGACCGCGTCTACACCCTCCGAGCAGAGAGCATCAACGAGAGGTAAGAGCCGCCGCCTCCCTGGTGCTGGGCACTGGGTCTCGCCAGGTGCAGCCCATGTGGGGCATTTAATGAACCGGCAGGCCCACGCTCCCCATCCCGAGCCTCAGCCTCTGGCTGGAGGGGGCGGGCAGGTCCTGTCCTTGCTTCTAGAGCCCCAGGAGGTGGACACGTGGCGGGAATGTTTCCAAATAGAACGAATTGACACTCATCTGCTTGGAGTTCCGGGGCAGGAATCTTCGTCATTTCTTTGAGATGAACAAGCAGCTCAGGCCTCCCAGGCGGCAGGAAGCAAAAGGAAAGCGCTTTGGGGGTTAACAGGACCCCCACCCCCGCCCCCTCCTGTGGACAGACATTCTGGACCCCGGAGCTGTGGGCACTTTGCTTCAGTGTCCGCCTGGAGCCAAAGGAAACAGATTGGCTTCCGGGAGGAATGGACACAGGCCAGAGCATTCCAGGGAGCGTGTGCCACTTGGAAACGGGCCAGTTCCGTGCAGGGAGCATGTGCCACGTGGAAACGGGCCGGTTCCATGCAGGGAGTGTGAGCCACGTGGAAACAGGCTGGTTCTGTGCAGGGAGCATGTGTGCCACGTGGAAACAGGCTGGTTCTGTGCAGGGAGTGTGTGTGCCACGTGGAAACGGGCTGGTTCCGTGCAGGGAATGTGAGCCACGTGGAAACGGGCTGGTTCCGTGCAGATGGGCCTGAAAGATGAAGTCTTGCCCACGGTGTCCGCCGCTTCATGGACGCGGTCCCTCTTCCCTGACGGTTCAGGAGCCAGAGCCTGGCCGGTGGAGCTGGCCGAGCGGGCAGGTGTGCGCTGCTCCCGGGAGGGAGGGGCACGGCCGTGGCCCACATCGCCCAGGGAGCGCCCAGGACACCGGTT
>NW_006282528.1:1353411-1354537 GCF_000327345.1 Myotis davidii | reverse complement strand
GAGAATGAACTTGCTCTCCGAGCCCGTGTTGCTGGGCCGAGTGCAGCCGAGCCCGGAGCTGCGTTCGGGCGGCCGGAGCCTCCCGGTCCTCCCACCTTCCGTCTCTCCTCCCAGGACGGCCTGGGTGCAGAAGATCAAAGCGGCGTCCGAGCTCTACATAGAGACGGAGAAGAAGAAGCGGGAGAAGGCGTACCTGGGTGAGGCCCTGCCACCCGCGGGCCCTGGGGGGGCCGGGCCCTTAGAGCAGAGAGTGCGCCTGGGGGTGGGGCCGGGCCCTGAGAAGGTGGAGGTAGAGGAAGAGGGGAGTGGGGTGCAGGATGGGGAGCCAGACGCAGAGTTTAAGGCGAGGAGGAGGGTCCCTGAAGGGGAGGTGCCTGAAGCGGGAGGCGGGCAGGGCGGAGAGGGGTCCGCGGCTGATGAAGCGTCTGGGCTGCCTTTTCCGCGTCGCAGTCCGTTCGCAGAGGGCGACGGGGATCGGGAGGCTGATGGTGAACGTGGTGGAGGGCATCGAGCTGAAGCCCTGCCGGTCCCACGGTAAGGCCCCAGGCGCCCGCACCCCACACCCGCCCAGTCAGATGCCGTTTCCCTCCCCCCGCGTTTCCCTCCGGAATGGTTTCCAGCACTTGCTCAGGACCTGTTCTGTTCCTTGACTCCCTCCCACCGTCTGCCCTCGGGAGGCGCAGGGCGCAGTCTCCCAGAGCGATGGGGGCGGCCCCGCGCCAGTCACGCACCGCCATGGGCTCCTAGTTTAAGTGATGCCGGTGCGGGAGCTGCCACTTGTTAAGTGTTTAGTGAGGGAATAGACGTGGCTGCAGAGGGCAGGGCTGCCCACGTGACGTGACCCGCCCACACCCCGAGAGCCTGCCCTGCGCCCCGAGAGCCCGCCCCGCGCCCTGAGAGCCCGCCGGGGGGAGTCAGCAGGCCTGTTCGCTCCAGGGAAGAGCAACCCGTACTGCGAGGTGACCATGGGCTCCCAGTGCCACATCACCAAGACCATGCAGGACACCCTGAACCCCAAGTGGAACTCCACCTGCCAGTTCTTCATCCGGGACCTGGAGCAGGAGGTGCTCTGCATCACCGTGTTCGAGAGGGACCAGTTCTCCCCGGACGGTGAGTCCCGGCAGCC
>NW_006282528.1:1350871-1353333 GCF_000327345.1 Myotis davidii | reverse complement strand
GAGGCCCACCTGCCCTTCCGGTTGAAGGGTCGCACGGAGGGTGCGTTGCCACCGGGACTGGCGAGGGCGCCTTTGTCTGGGCCTTCGGGGGGCCCTGCTGCTCCCACTCTGACGTGGGAAGGTTGGAGGCCGCGCTGGGTTCCTTCCTGAACAGAAGTAGCATGACACAGTGACACCCTACTGGGTGCGTGTTGAACCTCCTGGCATTGTTTCTCTTTTAAACATTTTATACTTAAAAAATATATATATATTATTGATTTCAGAGAGAGAGGGAGGGAGAGAGAAAAACATCAGTGATGAGAGAGAGTCATCGATTGGCTGGCTGCCTCCTGCATGCCCCACAACGGGGATCAAGCCTGCAACCCAGGCATGTGCCCTGACCGGGAAGGATGGGGGGGATGGGGCACCAGCCCGTGTCTGTCCACCAGACCAGCTTCCCGGTTTCCATGGGAACCTTGTGCTGAGAGCCTGGGTCCTAGGAGACCACAGCCAGTAGCTGTCAAATACCGGGGGGAAGGAGCTGCTGGTCCGAGGCATCATCGTGTGTCCCATAGCACCTGCCAGGTTTAAATGGCTCACGCCCGTCCTATTCTCGTGCGGACACTCAGTGTCTGATGGGCAGAGCGCGCCCTGTGCCAGCCCTGGGGGAGTGACCGCCCAGCTTCGACCCAGACATGCTCCATGTCCACGCAGGTGGGGCAGCTCCTGTGACCCCTGCTTGTGCGGGGCCTCCCAGGCAGCTGCAGCCCGAGGGAGGCCCGGGGGTGGGGGCCGCATCCGCATCTCAGTCCTTCCGGACGCTCCTCCACGCCCACCCCTCCTCGTCCTCTGCTTCCTGCTCTGTGGGCCACCGAGCCGTGGGCTCCCGCACACCAGGCTCTCGCAGGAGGAGAGCACGGTCCGCGGGAGCCCCCACACGCCAGGCCTGCACCTGGACGAGGAGGAGCCCCTCCCTGAGCAGCCTGTTCGCTCTCCTTTCAGATTTCCTGGGCCGGACGGAGATCCGTGTGGCCGACATCAAGAGGGACCAGGGCTCCAAGGGCCCGGTGACCAAGTGTCTCCTGCTGCACGAAGTGCCCACGGGGGAGATTGTGGTCCGCCTGGATCTCCAGCTCTTCGACGAGCCCTAGGAGCACCCAGGCTGCGCCGGGGCCCAGCCGGCAGCCGACGCCACCGGTCGGTGCTGCTCGCCTAAGGCCAGCGTGCGGGGCGGCCACAGGCCACGGACCGCGGAGAAAGGCCCTTAGTGACGTAGGAGTAATTCTCGACAATCCTCCCCCCAAACAACCTCCCATTTTATGGACCAAAACTCTGTTTCCCTCTGTCCTCACTGCAGGCCTCAGCGCGGCATGGAGGGGCCTGGGAACCCCGCTGCCCGCCGGCTGGGGCTCCTGCGCCGGGCCGCGGCAGGCCGGCTACCGTGGAGTCACCGGCAGTGTCTGCAGTTTTGGGGAACTCACGTCCCCGCCTGTCTCTTCCCTCTGCCAGCCTGGGACCCTGGCTGTTTAGAAAAAGTTACGATGCCCCGGCCACCTTCTAGAACCTCATTCCCCTCTGCGGTCCTGGCTCCGGCCGGGGAGCGGGGAGAAGGCACCTGCCGCCATCCCAGCGGGCGGGTGGGAGCCTCCTGGCCCCTCCAGGTCTTGTCGGATCGTGGGCGAACATGCCCCCTGGCCGCACTCGGTGATTGGGTCCTGACTCCCAGCAGGCGTGGGAGATGGTGGAGGAAGCTCATTACCTGCGGCCACGCCCTGGGGCTGTGTGGCCGCAGCGGAGAGGCTGCCTGAGCGCCTGTGGTGTCCTGGTCGCTGGCCCAGGTGGCGGCTCTCGGCTGGGGGTCCGGAATGTTTCATCGCCGTCGCAGCCCGTGGCCAGCTCCAAGCTGTTCCTGCTCGAAACCCGAGCCCTGAGTGCCAAGGGGGCTGCAGGAGCTGAAGTCTCCCCAAGAGGCGCCCCCGCCTGGAGAGAAGAGGGAGAGCCGGGAGGGGTAGGAAGCTGTGAAGGGTGCGTCCTGGGTGGGGTCAGACCCTGGGATTACTCAGCCCCATGGCGGCGGGGGGAGGGGGGGGAGCCTGGCCCGACCTCCCAACCTGCAGCCGGCCTCTCGTGACCGAACCCCGTGCTCCCTGCCAGGCAGGACGCATGACCGCGGGTCAGGCTGGTGGGTGGGAGTTCTGTGATTCCCCTTAAATGCCAGGCGCTGGGGTGGTTGGTGAGATAACAACTTGATTTGCGCAGGACGCGTGCGGGTCCTGTTTCGTCCGCAGGTTGCTGGTCTCAGAACCCGGTTCGTTGTGGACACGAGATGCTCTCTTGGTCCTGGAGTAGCTCCCATGCCGGGCGGGGTCTCAGACGTTGATTAGGGCTGTGACGCTGTCCCGGGGGTGGCGGCGACTCTGGTCGGGGTCCCTGCCACTGGGATCCGATGTGTCACCATCATCCGAGAGCCCTGCGTAGCGCAC
>NW_006282528.1:1349050-1350779 GCF_000327345.1 Myotis davidii | reverse complement strand
CCTGCAGCCTGCTGCTCAGTCATTTGGTCACCCCTTATGACCCCCCTGCCAGCCTGGTCACCCCATGCAGCCTGCTGCACAGTCGTTTGGTCACCCCTAACTAACCCCCTGCCAGCCTAGTCGCCCCACGCAGCCTGTTCGGTCATCCGTTCAGTTGTGATGGTCACTTAGGCTTTTATGTATATAGATTTAAATGATGCACTAAACTCAGAATCTATGCTACTTCAGGGCTTGTCCTGAGACTTCATCTGGGACAGAAAAGTATGATGACCTATGGAAAGAAATATCACCACCAGAGGCTCATATAAGATATTATTGTTGACATTCAGACTTGGGAGGAAAAATGAAGCCTGAGAAAAAGGGTCGCCCTGGGGATTTCTCCTGCCCTGTGGTCCACTTAACCTTACAGCAAAATTCACTTTCCCTTGCAAAATGGGGGAGGGGGAGGAACATGACTTAAATGGTTAAAAAGGGAGGGAGGGAGGGCTGGGGAAATTTATTCCTCACTTTCATTTAAGTGAAGTAAAAGTGTGATGCCTGCTGGGATTATTCAGTTCTATATATTACGTTATGTGATTAGTCATTGAGCTTCTACTGCCTATACCATAGAATACAGACAGTGATATGTTCGCCTTCTCATGAATGAAAGAAAATAGTCAGCATCATTATCTAACCGTCAGTGGGAGGAGGAACTATTTCCTTTCTCTATTCAGAAAACTTGTCTGTTGCCTCTAAATGTGTGTGTGAGTGTGTGAGTGTGAGTGTGTGAGTGTGAGTGTGTGAGTGTGAGTGTGAGTGTGTGTGTGTGAGTGTGTGAGTGTGTGTGTGTGAGTGTGTGTGTGTGTGTGTGAGTGTGTGGTGGAAGGGCACCATGTTTACATTTCATACTTTAAGAAACAGCCCATTTGATTATTTATTGGTTGCAGATAGTGTAGACTTTTGTATCAGGAGCAACAGACGGACGTGTTTTTTAAATGAGCAGATGTTCCCTGCGGTTGGGAACGTTCCCCTCGATCGCAGTCTGGGCGGGTTTCCCACGGCACATGCGTTTGCCATGTCACAGCGGAGAACGCGGCGCCCGGAGGTTTCTGTCCGGTGAGGCTGTGAGGAGCGGCTTTGAATTAAACCCAACAGACGTGGAGCTCACGCTCTCCTGTGTCGAGAGCCAGGCAGCCGCCCGGTACGACCGGGGGACGTGTTGCGAGGGTAGGAGAGTCTCAATGGCTGTGGGCGGGTGGACGGGGTGGACGGGGCCGCCGTGCCCACTGCCCGGCTGTCCTTCCTCTTCTCACTGGCGGTCTCTGCGTGTCCGCGTCGGGCATCACTCCCGCGTAGTGCGATGTGTGTGCGACGACCAATGTCCTGTCGCCCGTTAGGTCCGCGAGGCCGCCCGCCCGCAGAGTCCCGGGCGGGAGTTAATGTCGCAGGAGAAGCAACGTGTGAGCCTGGTTTCCCAGGTGACTGTCCTGGGCATCCCCCGCTGGCCTCCGGCGGGCAGACCTGGGACAGGGTCGGGGCTCAGTGCTGGGGTCTGTGCTGTGACCCATCCCGATCGTCTTTGTCCTTCAGGGTGAGTATGGCTGCCCACAGGGCCCGTGTCGAGGGGAGAGGCACGTGGGGGTGCGTGGAGCCCCCGACTCTGCCCTGTTTCTTCCCGTCTGCCTTTTGGGTGAGGTTGCACAGACGCAATGTGTCCCTCACCCATAGGCACCTGCGCCCCCCTGATCCT
>NW_006282528.1:1345598-1349037 GCF_000327345.1 Myotis davidii | reverse complement strand
TCTGCCTCCCCCCAACCTCCCTTCCCACTTCCCTCGCTCTTGCCCTGGGGCTGGCTTCCTGCCTGACTCTTGTCCGCACGTGGCACGTCCTGCACAGGGAGGGCAGGGAGGCAGCTGAGGGCCACGGAGCAGCGCGGGAACAAGGGCAGTGTTTCCTCTTTGCATGCGAAGCGCCTGGCTTCCTCTGGTTTCGCTGAAGTTCGTGCTGGTTTATCTCAGGGGTGGTAAGCGGACCCCCTACAGGTGTCTCATCTTCATGACCTGGTACCCAGGTGCCCTCAGAGGGCGTGAGGTCGGAGGATGCGGCTGGAGCCACCGGGGAGGGACGATTGAGGTCGCCATCCACCCAGGCAGATCGCCGTCTGTCTGCCCAGGAGCTGGCGGGCGAGCACAGAGCCCTGCCCCCAGGGACCCGAGGGCTGAGCAGTGGGCATGCGCAGGTGCTGGTGTCAGTTGGGTGTGGAGACCGTGGGCATGTTTTGGAGCTGCCAACGGCGTGAGGAGGGAAGACCTCTCTCTACTCCAAACCGTTTCTTCTAGTTGGCTGGGCTTTTTTTCTCTCTCTTAATATTTTTTTATTGATTTCAGAGAGGAAGGGAGAGGGAGAGAAAAATAGAAACATCCATGATGAGAGAGAATCATTGACCAGCGTCCTCCTGCACCCAACTGGGGATCAAGCCCGAAACCCGGGCATATGCCCTGACTGGGATTCGAACCCGGGACCCTTCAGTCCGTAGGCTGATGCTCTATTCCAGGGGTGGGCAAACTTTTTGACTCGAGGGCCACAATGGGTTCTTAAACTGGACTGGAGGGCCGGAACCAAACCATGGATGGAGTGTTTGTGTGAACTAATATAAATTCAAAGTAAACATCATTACATAAAAGGGTACAGTCTTTTTTTTCAATAGTTTTATTCATTTCAAACGGGCCGCATCCGGCCTGCGGGCCGTAGTTTGCCCACGGCTGCTCTATCCACTGAGCAAAACTGGCTAGGGCTGTTGGGCCTTTTTGATTCTTAAGAAAATTTGGATGGGTAGCTATTTTAGGAATTCCCATTGGAAACAGCAAGTAAGTGTTTAGGTTTTTCCTTCATTTCTATCCTTTCTTATTTTATTTATTTTATTTTATGATTTTCTGCTCCTTCTCTTTGGGGTTGGAATGAGCTTTGAAAGGGACAGCTGTGCGCAGAGGTGGCAGGGTCGTCAGACTCGGTAGGGGGTCTGCCCACTTCTCTGCGGCCTCCGCCCAGAATGAGGCCCAGAGCACAGACGAGCCGGATGACCTTGGGCAGCGTCAGCTGGGGTCCCCGGTCCCCGAGAGGAACTCGGTCCAGCAGCCCCTCCTCCCTGTGCCCCCGGGAGCTGAAATGCCTGCGGTTTCTCACTCAGCTGCCCCAGCTCCACCCCAGAGCCCTCCCTGGTGTGTAAGTAGAGGAACGTTTTAGGCCGGCCGGCGTGACCCAGGGGTTGAGCGTCGACCTATGAACCAGGAGGTCACGGTTGGATTCCTGGTCAGGGCACATGCCGGGGTTTCGGGCTCGATCCCCAGTGTGGGGTGTGCAGGAGGCAGCCAATCCATGATTCTCTCTCATCATTGATATTTCCACCTCTCTCTTCCTCTCTGAGATCAATAAAAATATTTTTTAAAAAAATTAAATAGAGGGAAGTTCTAGAACACCCGCTTCCTCCCCCTGCACCCTGCCAGGCCCAGGCCCACCCAGGCGCAGAGCCTGATCTACCAGGAGCCAGAACCTGTCCCTGGTAGTCACGGCAACATCCCACCAGAGGCAGGGGCACCGAGCCACCCCGTCTTGGGAGCGTTGAGCCCCGATGCCAACACGTGGACAGTCTCTGCTCTGGGTTCCATCTCTCAGCTCCTGCTTGGTCCCTTCACAGGCATCAGGGGGTCCCCATCCCGGCCAGGCCCCCCCGGGGCGGGAGGTGGGGAGCCGGCCTGTGGCCCTGGCAGCCTCATGTGGCTCTAACTTTAAGTCACTGAAGTGGCACCCCCTCCCCTCCAGAGGATTGTTCCCCGGGCGCCCCCCCCACCCCCCTTCCCCCTTTGCCGAGTCTCCCCTCCGCCTCGCCACGGGGACCAGCAACACTCACCCAGACGATTGCCGACCCGTGGAGGCCGGTGTGTGTCCGGGGCGTCTGCCCCGCGTCCGCCGGGTGCGCGGTGAGCGTTTGTGCGGAGGTTCTGCTGGGCTCGTCCACCAGCCCGCGCTCCTGGCGGCGGGAACATCATAGCGTTCAGGGCCACCAGCGACCCGCAGGAGTGGCCGAGCACCAGCCAGGAGCCAGGGTTTCTTCACGTGGCGGCAGAAATGCCGACTTTTCTCCTAGGAGCCCTGGTTTTGTATTTTATCATCAAAAAGCGAACATTCCTGTGCGGCTGTTTCCACAGCTGAGTCCCTCTGCGTCTCCTCTGCTGCCCGACCCCTCGCGTCCTCCAGCTTCGGTGTCTAAACAAAACGGGGCGCAGGGCAAAGGGGGTGACCAGGAACCAGAGAAAGGGCGAGGGGCCCGCCCGGCCCTTCTACCCGCTGCCGCCACTGGGGGGCGGTCTCCCTCCGGTAGCCTGGGTCCCGCAGTGCAGGCGGATCCAGGGCTCTGGCTCCCCTCCCGCCGCCCCGGGGCGCTGACCCCGTGAATCCAGGACCCGCTCGCTGTGGGTCTGAGGCCGATGGAGCTGAGGGCAGGCAGTTAGGGCTTCACCCCCGCCCTCCGGGGTGCCCAGGCCATGGGGCCTTTCCCTGCTGCTGGGGCCGGGCTGGGCGTGTCCTTAGCCTCCACGTCTCTGTTCTGATTGGCTGAGAGCCCCGAGGGCAGGTGAGGGGCCTCGGGTTCAGTTGGTGTCCACGGCAGGGCTGGCCTCTGGCTGGGGCGGCTCTGCTCCCAGGCAGGACCCCCTCTGTGCACTGCGTGACTGACCGTCTCTGTCGGAGGCTTGGAGGTGCAGGACTGCTGGGGGGATGCAGACACCCCTGTGCATGTGCGTGCGTGTGTTATGTGTGTGCGTGCATGTGCATATGCACGTGTGCGTCCGTGTGCATGCATGTGCGTATATATGCATATGCATGTGCGCATGCGTGTTATGTGTGTGCGCGCGTGCACGGGCCACGGGGAGGAATGGGTGATGGTCTTGAGCAGGGAAGCAGGTTGGTCTGACCCTCCCGTGGTCAGGCTCAGACTGTGGGCCGAGCACAACATGAAAATGCGAGGCTCCTGTTGACAATTATTAAGAATTTTGAGGCGGCGACAGCACAGGTCCCGTGACTGCAGGCCGCACGCCCGGCCACACTGCTTTCAGCTGGTCCTCCGTGGGGCCTCCTAGCGGCTCCGGGCAGGTGTGCGGAGCTGGCGGATGACAGCTCACGGCCTGCACTGTCAGGGGGACCAGACCCCCCCTCCCCCGCCCCCCATAGGCAGATGGGCAC
>NW_006282528.1:1339671-1345528 GCF_000327345.1 Myotis davidii | reverse complement strand
CACCGAGAGGCCTCTGAGCTTTGACCAGGAGACCCGCCAATTTGAAAGAAAACCCTTCCTTTCGGTCTTCAGTCATTGCGGGGCTTCTCTCCCTTTCCTGGTGGGACAGAGCGGCTCCCCCAGCCTCGTCTGCGAGGTGCCTGACCCTCGGCGACGGGTGGGGGTGCTCAGGGCTCCCCAGGGCTGGGCGCTGCTCCTCCATCGCAGCTCCGGGGAGAGAGGCCAGGCATGGAGCCCGCTCCCCGCCCTGCGGGGCCGGATGGACCACGGGTGTCGGGGGCACCTTCTGAGCGGCAGGGACGCCCCCGCTGGGCTCTCCCACGGGCCCCACCTCCGGGCTTTGAGGAGGGTGAAGTCAGGAGGGAGGGCAGAGCCCCCGGGCGGGGAGCCCCCCGTTCTGGAGCCACAGCTCCTGGGGGGTGGGATCAGAGTCGGCCCTGCTGCCCCGGCTTGCTGCTCTCCCGAGCTGCTCCTGCTGGGCCGGACGCTCCAGAGCCACAGCCACAGCCACAGCCACAGCCACAGCTGTGTCAGCCCCGCTCGCCCTCTGCACACGGGTCTTGTTCTATACACGCAGCAATAACCCCTCTCCGTGTCTCCCTCCGTTCTGTCCGGGATGATAAAGTTCATTAAGGGAAAAGGCGACAGGAAGGCCGGACAGAAACGGCCGGTCCATCTCCTGGTCGGCGTCCCTTTGAACAACGTGGCCAAGTCGAGCGTTGTTTCCACCTAATGCGTCTTCCCGGCGAGCGTGGACGTGCCTCTTGGGGCGTTTGACGAGTGTTCGTTCCGGAGGGAACCTTTCCATGACTGTTTATCAGGCAACACCCTTAAACCGTCCGCAGCTAAGGACTGGCTGTCAGAGGCAGACATTCCAGCGGATCTTCCATCGTGATGTTTATTTGCACACGTGCATTTGGAACATACGTTGCCAAGAGTCCACGTGTCTTTGGTCTGCGAAGCCAGCCTCAGGGCGGGTCCTCTGGCGCCTGGCCAGCCGTGGGCTGTCCCTCGCTGCCCTCCCCCAGCCCTGCGTGGGCAGGGGAGCTGGCATTCACGTGGTTCGGGCGTGGTTCGGACCCACATGCACAGGGGGCAGCATTTGTGTAAACGTGTGTGTGCACGTGAGAAACCTGTGGCAGAACCGCTGTGTGTGTCATCGTCGGGCCTCGCTCCGGTCCCTGCGTGCTGTGTGGTCTGCAGCTGAGAAGGTGCGGAGGCCCCTGCAGGGCGTGAGGAAGCTGCTCTGTCAGGGTGCCTCCTGCTCCCTGCCGTGTGCCTGTGGACTGTCCGTGGCTGCATGTGTGTGTGGTGTGTAGGAGGCTGCGGCACATGTCGCAGAAGCTAACGGAGTCTGTATCAAAGATATTTAACCTGTTATCGTCACGTGTGCTTTTCCACAGAGATATTTTTCTGTATGTATATGAGAGTATTTTAGGTATCTAACGTAAGTGTATAAACTAGAGGAAAATGTTAAACCTATCCCGGGAGTAGAAAATGCTCGTTCAGATCACGTGGCTAATCTGACTTCGGCCACTCCCTCCTGGAGGAGCAGTGCCTCTGTTGGTGTCTGCATGTGGGGGGTTCCTGGCGTCTTCCCGCCTCCCCTGCTGCACGGCCTGGGGGGCGGGGAGGGTGAAGCTTGGGTTTTTGGTGAAGCTGCTCCCGGCATCACAGAGCAGCCCCTGGTGCCCATGCCCCTGACGGAGACCCCGGGGAAGAGTCTCCTCCCCTCCCCTGCCAGGAAAGGGTCGGAAGTCCAGGCTGCCTGGGGCACAGACCTCGTCTACGTGGCCTTCAGAGTGTCCCCCCATCTTGGTGCAATGCCCCAAGAAACTCAACTTCTAAACCCCTGACAGATGCATTTGGGAGTCATTTTGGGTGGTGGCCACCCAGGGGCCAAGCCTCCCCCAGCAGGTGGGAGAGGATGTCTCGGTGAAGCTAGCGGCCTGGGGAGGCTGGGGTGGAGCTAGAGGTGAAGCAGCCGGGCCTGGGTGGCGGAGCCGGTGCATGTGGATGGGTCACTGTGGAAAGTGGAGGCCTGTGGCTTGACGCCCGGGGAGTGTGAGTTTTAGGTTTTCAACGTTCCTTTCCACAGGCCTGAAAGGGGCTGATGCTGGAGTCCTGGGGGCTTCCTGGACTCGAGGGGGTGGAGGCCGCGATTTCCAGAAGCTTCCTGGAATCTGCTTCACTCACGGCACCTGCAGACGCCCTGAGGAGCTGCCCTGTGGACGCAGCGGACTTGATCCCCGAAGGCGGAGCCGTTGAGAGCTTGTGCGCATCCCCGTGTCCCGTCTGTGGCCGCCACCAGGGTACTGAGCTCGGGGCCCTCCACCCGGAGCAGGTCCAGGCCCTTCCTTAGCCCCCCGCCCTCCTGGCCAAGCAGCAACTTTGTTCCAGAAAGTCCGGGGACCAGCCATGCCAGCGGAAGTGGGCTCCACCCCGTTAGGAAAAGACAGTCTCCATCCTGACTGAGTCCTGTGTTTCCAGTGACGGACGGTCCCAGGGCCGCCGGCCACGTGCCCCGCCCAGCCCTGCCGGGTGCACAGCGCCTGGGGAGGGGATGTCCTGCTGACTGTGATCTACGTCTAGTTTTCCCGGACGGGACTCTGTCGTCTGAGCGGGAAGGGCACTGGAGTCCTAAAAGCCACAGGCTCTGCGTAAACGTGGAACGATGTATTTGTCTCAAGTTGGACGGGGCGGCCCAGGCGTTAGGCCTCTGTTTTGCGGTTTAAAAGGAGATGCGGTTCGTTTTGCTGTCTGTGTCTCTTTGGCACCTTATGATGTGCGAACTGTAAGTCTCACCGACTCGGATGCCGGTGACTGTGTTGTTGTTTTCCTTCGTTAAGCCAGTGGTGACCCCGACGTGCGCGATTCCTGTGTGTCTGCGAGAAGGAGCTGTCCCCTCCCGTGCCCGTGCCCGGCCGCTGGCCTGTGCTCTGAGTCACACAGCCCCCGAATAAAGCCAGAAAAGCCAGCTGTGGCGGTGGGCTCTTTGGGTTCTTTCTGTCCCACCTCCTTTCCGAGCCGGCAGATAAGGCTGTGGTTGTGGAAGGAAAACGATGTAAAAATAACCTTAAAATACCAACCAACCCCCCTCTCAACGGTCCCTGGCCCCCTTCAGACAAACCTGAGCACGAAGCAGACACGAGTCCCGGCCCCATGTGCTTCTGAAACCTGAGGGGTCCGTGTGTGCAGCAGCAGAAATGGGTGGGGGTGGGATGGAAGCGGATGGTCCCACAGACACTCAGGGCGCCTGGCTGCCCACCAGGAGGCTGTCCATTCAAACAACCTCAAACCTTCACTGTTAACCCCTCGGGCCGACAGCAAACCCGCCCGGGAGCCGCCACCTCAGTTCCCACCGTAAGTGTAGCACTTCCTCTGCCCTGGTTTCACGGTAATTCTTCCTGTTTCATCACGGATTTATCTAAACACGACCAGGCCTCAGTCCTCTGTTTGGCTTGGACAGTCGTCAATGGCTAGAGCACATTTTAAAAACTGACTCCCCAACCTCGTGACTTGGACTCTAAACCAGCGGCCCCATTTGTGAGAAGATAAACATCAGATGCCCTTTTCTTGGTGGTTATTTGAAGTTTTAAAAAATAAATTAAATGTCATTAAAAACAGAGAAACTGTGCCCCGCTTTCTCCGAGACTGACAAGGTCCCCGTCCCAACTCGCCGGGATGAGGAATCACTGGTATAAAACCGTGAATAATGCCTATTTAAGTGCCAACATAATCAAGGCACTATTTTATTCTAGAACATTCATTATCTTTCCTCTAATTACAGAAGTCATACTTGTTAATGCAGAAAATTCAGCAAGCACCAGAAAACACAAAGAAAATGAAACCACTTAATAGAGAGATTCTCCCACTCAGAAATAAACGTTCCATTCTGTGCTACCTTTCCTGGAATTCTTCTGTGTGTGTGTGCCTGTGACTGTGTGTGCCTGTGCTTGTGTGTGTGCCTGTGTGTGTGTGCCTGTGCCTGTGTGCCTGTGCTTGTGTGTGTGCCTGTGCCTGTGCGTGTGTGCGTGTGCTTATGTGTGTGCTTGTGTGTGTGTGCCTGTGCCTGTGCGTGTGTGCTTGTGTGCGCGCATTCCAGTATTATTTAATTGCTAATATGCACCAAGCTCTTCTCATGTGCAGGCACAGTTCAATAACATAATTTACATAAATCGTCCCGCTTATATTTTGAATGCTTTAAATCAGATTTCTTTATGCACACACACACACACATATTGAGATATATGTAGATATATATAATAGATATATATGTTGAAAAATATATATTTTTATTGATTTCAGAGAGGGAGAGGGAGAGAGAGAGAAACATCGATGATGAGAGAGGATCATGGATCAGCTGCCTCCTGCACGCCCCACACGGTATCAAGCTGCAACCCGGGCCTGTGCCCTGACTGGGAATCGAACCGTGACCTCCTGGTTTGTAGGCTGATGCTCAACCACTGAGCCACGCCGGCCAGACAAAATATTTATAAATGTAAGGACTGCATTGTATCCCACTGTCTGAATGCATCCTAGTTTCCCTGATTTATCTAAACAGTTCTGAATGGGTGCATGTTTAAGTTGCTTCAGAGTGTCGCCTTGGTGGAAAGGGCTGTGAAGAATGTCCTAGAGTCTAGACCACTGATCTCGGGCTCATCGCCGATGGCCATGGGGGCGCTGTGTGAAGATTTGCTCGTTTCCCCCTCTTCCATGGGCTGGAGCACCGGGAGGCCCCTGTGATTCTGAAGGATTTGGGCGGTAAGAGGCTCCCCCGCAGATGACTGTGGGCCGCACCCCCAACCCCCCCACCCTCCGCCCAGGGTCACGGTGGTCTGGAGGCTGCGGGTTTGCGGGATTTGCTGTGGCGCCGGGAGTGCAGCGTGGGCCGCCCAACAGCAGGCGAGCTGGGCACACGCAGGTGCGTGTGGGAGCCTGGATGTTGGTCGGTAACGGGCTCAGCTGCCAAGACTTAGAGGCCAAAGCCCCGGGGCTCCCACGAGAGGTTCCTCCTCCCTCCTGTCAGCAGCCCGGTCTGTGGCAGGGCTCACCTGGCCTTTCCCGTGGAGGAGGCTGCAGCTCCCACCGTCTAGCTTGCGTCCAGCCCGCGCGCCAGGGGCGGCCAGGAGGCGGGTTCCAGGCCAGCCCAGGGAGACCAGGCGTCCGCTCCCACGCTCTCCGCTCCCCTCCCCTCCTCTCCACCGGCCGGACTCCGCTCTCTGATCAGGTACCGCCAGGAGGCTGGGCAGGGCGTCTGTCCCTGGGGGGCCCCATCTCGCTGAGCGGGGTTGGGGTGGGGTGGGGAGCTGAATTGGGGCCAAGCAGCACCGGGGGGAGGGGGGGAGCTCCCGGCTCCTGGGAAAGTACCCAGAGGCCCCAACGCCGTGCCTGCCTCAGGTGTCCCCTTAGGAGACTGTGTAGCTGGTTTGCGAGGAGGAAGCCAGGGTTTCGGCCAAGGTGACAGCAAGGAGGCAATGTGGTGCCAGGTGGGGGGCACGCTGGTCCCTGCTGGGGCCGGGTAGGGCCCAGGGACCTGCAGAGCTCTGAGCTGCAGAGGCGGCCCTGCCCACCAGGGGGCTCTGGGGGGGCCACCAGGAGGGGCTGCGAGACGGCTGGCTGGGTGAGTGGGTGGGTTGGGAGCATTTGGGGCACCTGGAAGAGGCCAGGGAATCAGCTAAGACTGGCTTTGTCTGATGGCTCCAGTGCCGGCAGCTGAGGTGCCAGGTGTGGTGGGGGGCAGGGTGGCACCAGCAGGAAGAGGGGAATGAAAGGCCCGGCTGGCCGACCAGCGGGGTGATCACGGGGTCCTGCGCCACCCCAGGCCCCCTATCTTCCTCGGCTGCAGAGGGGCCGG
>NW_006282528.1:1328936-1339428 GCF_000327345.1 Myotis davidii | reverse complement strand
GGCGGCGAGACGTTCGGGCGAGACTGGGTGCGCTCCGTCCGGTGGCGATGCCGCGCCAGGAGCCAGAGGGTGAGAGGCCATGGAGGCGGTAACGGGTATTCACGAACGTCTTAGCGCGTGAGGCCTGCACGAGCCTCTGGAAGTGGGCGTTGTGCTTCCGTGACCCGTGGGGACCCAGCTCCACTCGGGGAGCTTCGCCGTCGGAAGCAGCTTGCACGGCCGGAGTCACCGGCTTCAACCCCACCTGTGTCTGTCTGGGAGCAGAGCAGCCGGCCTGTGTCCTGGGACTCACTGGGCGGTAAGCCACCGCCCTGACCTACGGAACTTTCTGGACATTGGAACTTGTGGCCTACTGGTGAGAGGAACCCACGTTTGTGGAATGGATTTTGTAGGGGCTCTTCCTCCCACCAGGTTCCTCTCCAGGGGTCACACCTCCGCTGTGAGCGCAGGGCATGGCCACCCCTGGGCCGTGAGGACAGGCTGTCTCTGAGCACAGGGGTCCGTACTGCTCATTTTGTTGGTCATAAATCCTGTGGCACAACAAATACTTGTTGCTGGTCTGACAAAAAGGTATGTTGATTCATGCACACCGGCAGCTATGGTGGTGTTGGCTGTTTCATTTTTAAATCTGAGTCTAAGGGAAGAGGCCAGTGCCCCTGACTAGTCAGGCAGTGAGGTCCTAAGAGCTCCCCTTTACACGAAGACACCGCAGGGCAGGATCGCAGACAAACCACTCTGGGCTCACACCAGGTTGAATGCACAGGACGGGCAGTGCGTCAGGTGACGGGATGGGCACCGGTCTCTGTGAGTCAGTTGGTTGAGCGTCGCCCCCGTACACCAAGAGGTTGCCGATTTAATTCCTGGTCAGGGCACATGCCCGGTTGTAGGTTTGCTCCTGTCAGGGTGCACGCAGGAGGCAATCGATCGATGTTTCTCCCTCAATAAAAACAGCCCTAGCCAGTTTTGCTCAGTGGCTGGTTCATTGGCCCAAGGACTGAAGGGTCACTGGTTCGATTCTGGTCAAGGGCACATACCTCGTTGCAGCTCAATGTCTGGACTTGATCAGGGTGCGTGCAGGAGGCAACCAATCGATGTCTCTCTCACATTGATGTTCTCTCTCTCCCCCTCCCTTCTTCTCTCAATGGAAAAAATATCCACGGGTGAAGTTTAACAAAAAAATCACTACACACACACACACACACACACACACACACACAAAAGGCCTGATGCACGAAATGCATGCAAGAGTAGGCCTTCCTTCCCCCGGCTGCTGGCTCTGGCTTCCCTCCGGCACCCGGGACCCTGGCTTCCTGTACAGCCCTGGCTTCGTCCAGAAGGATGTCCGGTCTAATGAGCATATTACGCTTTTATTATTATAGCTATGTATACAGACACACACACACACACACACACACACACACACACACACACACAAAAGAATAAGTGGATGAGCACCACCCAGCACTTCAGGAGGCCCAACCCCCAAGGCCAGTGACGGGGTGGATCCTGGCACTGGGAGGTAGCAGAGAGGGGCGGCTGCCCGTGTCTGGCCGAGAACTGCTTTCAGGGCCCTTGTTTGAGATGGACACTAAAAGCGGAAACTCCAAGACCACCAGCAGCCTGGTTCGTGGGCACCCAGCCCCCAGGCTCAGCCCCGCCCTGGTGAGTGAGGCCAGGGGACAGGTGTCAGGGGGCCGGGCATGAAATGAGGCTCAACAAGGGTAACTATTTCTCCCGACGGACACGAGCTTCCTTAGAGTCCGAATAATCTACACGCTCCAGGTTCTCTAGCCAAAGGGCCTTTAGTCTTCACACGAGGAGACACTACAAGAACAATCCTATATCATAAAAGGCTAATATGCAAAATGTTCCCTTGGGCGTTCAATCGGGAGTTTGATCACTCGCTAATGTGTGCTGACCACCAGGGGGCGGTGTGGAACATGGCAGGCGACCAGCAGCAGTGCTAGGTGCTGAGGGAGGGAGAGAAGGGAGGCGGTGGGGAGGCTGGGACGTGGGGAACCTGATTGGCCCTGATCGCCGGCCAGGCCTGGGACCCCACCGTGCACAAGTTTGTGCACCGAGCCCCTCGTATAAAAGTAAGGCTCCCGTGTTTCCACGTGAAGAACAGGGAACAGCATGTTCTGTTCAGGAAGCATTTTATTGTTGCTCCAAGCTTTACATTTCGCCGACAGAAGCCTCAGCGCGTTCAGAACACCTCCCGCATGGCTTTGCTCAGCTTCTGGATCTTGGTTTTGGCGGACATGTCAACATACCGCTCTCCGATGCGCACAATCATCCCGCCCATGATTGACGGGTCAGTCTAGGAGCAAACAGGTTGGACACGTGAAAACACACGGACCTTGCGCCAAGCAAAAGGGAGACACAAAGCGCTTCCGAGGCTGCGTGCTGCCCGCACGGACAGAGCACACCCAGAAAGAGGCGTCCGTTGGGAGCGGACTTGCAGCCCTTAGACGGGAAACCCCAGGCCCACGACAGGCACATCAGCACGGGCAGACCTGACGTCTCACTGTCCCCAGTGACAGCCCGAGGAAACCCCACGTAATAAACCTACCTTAACTTTCAACTGCAACACTTGGCCTTTGGCCAGGAAGCTGTTCAGGACCGTCTTTAATTCAGAGAGCGTGGCTTCATCTAAAGCCTGGAAAGAACATAACCCTCTTTTACACAGAAACAAAACGGACGCTTCCCAGCGTCAGGAAAAACACCCATCGGCCTGGGAGGCCCATCCCCCGGGACTGGGAGGCCCCATCCCCCGGGAGGCCAGCAGCCATTATTCCCACAACACGTGTGCGAAAACTGAGGCTCACAGTGGCTAAGAAACTCACGCAAGGTTGCCCAGGGAGTGAGGACCAGCGCCAACACTGGAAATCAGTCTATTTCTAAAGATGCCCTTAGTCGCTAATGGAAGTGTATGTTTTTTTTAAACAGTAGAGCGACCTGCCCCGGGCCTGGCCATGAGACAGTGTGGCCCTTGAGCCGGTAAATGTCCCTGAAACTGGCCCGGCCAGGCTGGAGCTCGTCCTGCTGCGCCAAGGTTGCGGGTTCCTTCGTGGTCAGGGCACACACAGGAACCAGCCACTGAGGCATGAGTAAGGGGAACCACAAATCGATGTCTCTCCCTCTGTCTCTAAAATCAATTAATAAACAAAGTGAGATGTCCCTGACACCGCTCTTTGGAGACGCAGAGCGCTGTACGGACTAGGAACGGCCACCAGGAGACAGGCGCTGAGACTCCGGGCACACTTGCCGCTCTCCAGGGCGAAGTCCCACAGACCGTGTCCCACACTGAAGCGCAGCAGGAACAGACAGACTCGGGATAAGAAAATGAACTCTGGGGAGGGGGTATCCGAAGGAGTATGGGCTGTGGAGAGGGTCTGAGTTCAAATCCCGGCTTCACCGCTTGTGACCAGAACAAACAACTCAACTTCCCTGGGCTGGTTTCCTCGCCTGTGACACAGAGATAATCATTCTGCTTCGCACGGCCGTGGACAGTAAATTACAAAGGTGCCCGGCACATGGGAGGGTTCAGTAAATGGCGCCTATCACAGCCCACGCCATCAAGTCAGTGAGAGCCAAGGGCCTGTGCGCCCCACACTCTCCCCTTCACCCCCAAAGGCTGGAAACCCGAGTCTCAGTAAACTAACAGAGTCACACCTGCGTCGGAGCACAAAGCGCTGTCCCTCACACCCTCAGCCCCGTCTCCAGCCTCAGGAACAGCCCCGTCAGGGACGCGTGAAGGTGCGTGAGGCCCGCGGAGCGCAGGCTCCCGGAAGCGGGCGGAACCGAGCAAACCTCCGTGACAGGTCATCTCTCCCCAGGTCTTGATTTTAGCCACTTTTCCTTTTTTGTTCTGCAAACGTGATGCACGAAATGCCAAGGCGAACGCAGCGGCCACAGCCCTCACTCACCGAGGCAGTGGTCACCGTGCACGGGACTTCCCCCCGGTGCACGCTCATCATGGTGGAAAAGGCGGCAATGACGGCGGGCGTGCTGGTCAGGCGGCCGTTCTCAGCGAGCAAATCTGGGGAAGTGAAGGTGTTTCAGTAACTGGACACTCACTTAAAATGGCCATTCGTGGGTATCATAGTGACCCCCAAAGCGTCATTTGTGGCCTTAAAATATTCTATTTAGCCCTGGCTGGGTTGGCTCAGTGAATAGAGTGTTGGCCTTGGGACTGAAAGGTCCCGGGTTCTATTCTGGTCAAGGGCACATGCCTGGTTGCAGGCTCGATCCCCAGTAGGGTGTGTGCAGGAGGCAGCCGATCCATGATTCTCTCTCATCTGTGATATTTCTATCTCTTTCTCTCTGCCTCTCCCTTCCTCTCTGAAATCAATATATTTTAAAAAAATATATTTAATGCTCTTTAAGAATGCGAATGGAGGAGATTGTTACTCAGTGTTAGTTTTCTTAAGAGACTGCGCCAACATGCATTTAAATTAGTAAGGGGCGTGTGTCTTATCCAGATTTGAAACAGATATCCTAGTCTTATCTGTTTAATCCCTTCACCTCTCACCCAGCCCCCTCCCCTCTGACAGCTGTCAGCCTGTCCTGCCTCCGTGAGTCTGTTTATAGTTTGTTTATTTTGTTCATTAGATTCCACATATAAGAAAGATCATATGGCACTTGTCTATCTCCGACTGGCTCAGTGCACTTAGCATAATGCTCTCCAGGTCCCTCCGTGCTGTTGCAAAGGGTAGAATTTCCTTTTTTATAGCCGGGTAGGATTCCGTGTGTCAATGCACCACAGCATTTTAGTCATTTGTCTGCACTTGGCTTGGCTTGGCTACTGTACATCGCACGACTGTGACAGGGGCGTGCAGAAGTTCTCTCACACTCGTGTTTCTGGCTCTTCAGACGCAGTGCTGGGAGTGGGCCTGCCGAGTCACAGGCAGTTGCACCTTTAATTTTTTGAGGAACTTCCATGCTGCGTTCCAGGGGCTGCACCCGCTGCCTTCCCACCAGCGGTCACGAGGTCCCCTTCTCCCCACATCCTCGCCAGCACGTGTGTGACTGATGAAGCCACTGACAGGTGTGAGGTGATGTCCCCGAGTTGTAACTCAGTGACACTGAGCATCTTCCCACGTGTATTTGCCATCTGTATGTTCTCTTTGGAGAAGTGTCCATTCAGGTCCTTTGCCCATTTTTTAAATGGGATTGCTTTTGTGGTGTCGAGTTGCATTAGTTCTTTATAAATTTTGGATATTAACCCATCAGATGTATCCCTGGCGAATATGTTCTCCTATTCAGTGGGTTGTCTTTTAATTTTGTTGATGGTTTCTTTGCTGTGCAAAAACTTTTTAGTTTGATGCAGCCCCACTTTTTATTTCCCTTGTCTCCAAAAAATACATCGGAAAAAATATTATTACGAGAAATGTCTGAGACTTTACGTTTTCTTCTAAGATTTTTATGGTTTTGAGTCTAACACTTAAGTCTTTAATTGATTTTGAGTTTATTCTTATGCATGGTGTAAGATGGTCTAGTGTCATTTTTTTTGCATGTTATCTGTCCAGTTTTCCCAACACCATTCATTCAGTAGATTATCTTTGCCCCACTCTATGTTCTTGCCTCCTCTGTCAAATATTAATTGACCATAAAGGCACGGGTTTATTTCTGGGCTCTCTATTCTGTTCCATTGATCTGAGTGTCTGTTTTTATGCCAGTACCAGGCTGTTTTGATTATTCAGGGTCTTTTGTGGTTCCATACAGATTTTTGTGAAATCTACCATTGGTATCTCAATAGGAATTGTGTTGAATCCATACATTGCTTTGGCTGGTATGGACATTTTACTGATATTAATTCTTTCTATTCATGAGCATGGTATATGATCTACTTGTACCTTCTTCAATTTCTTTGGTGTCTTATAATTTTCTAAGTATAGGTGTTTTACATCCTTGGTTAAAGTTATTTCTAGTTTTTGTGTTTTTTTTTAATGTGACTGTAAATGGGGTTGTTTTCTTAGTTTGCCTTTCTGATAGTACATTATTGGTTTATAAAAATGCAAATGACTTCTGGATATTTTATATTCTGCTACCTTACTAAATTAATCAGTTCTAGTAGTTTTTTGGTGGGATTTTTAGGGTTCTCTCTCTCTCTCTAGTATCATGTCATCTACAAATAATGTTTTTCCTTTTAGTTTCCAAGTGGATGCCTTTCTCTTGTCGGATTGCCGTGGCCAGGCCTCCCCGTGCTATGCTGGGTAAGGCAAAAGCAGACACCCACCTTCTTCCTGATTTTAAGGGCAATGCTTTTAGCTTTTGCCTGCTGAGTATGATGTTGGCTGTAGGGGTGTCAGGGCCTTCGTGACATTGCGGTCTGTCCCCTCTATTCCCACGTGGCTGAGTTTTAACCATAACTGGGTGCTGGATGTTTATCCTTCCATTGGTTCATGTGCTGTATCACATTAACTTATTTGCATATACTGTACCAGCCTGCATCCCTGGAATAAATCCCACTTGGCCATGGCGTATGATCTTTTAAATGTATCGCTGGAGATCTGATTTGCTAATATTTTGTTGAGGATTTTAGCACCTGTGTTCATCAGGGATATTAGCCTATAATTTTTTTCTCTGTAGTGTCTTTATCTGGTTTTGGAATTAGGACAATGCTGGCCTCGTAAAATGAGCTTGGGAGTCTTCACTCCTCTTGGATTTTTTGGAATAGTTAGAGAGGAGAGGTGTTAGCTCTTGTTTGAATGTTAGTTCTTTGAATATTTTGATCACAGCTTGCATCTGATTTTCAAATGTAGGTCACAGAATTTAACATTCGGCTACAAATCCTAAAATTAACACTGTGTATCTTAAAAAATGGTGGCACAAATACACATTCTTTGGAACTTGTATTCTGAGTTGACCTGGGTTTGAAAAGCAACCTGATGGACCGAAGGATGTAAATTTCTCCAAGGACAGAGGACAGCCAGGCTACAGACCATCCCGATGGTGCGAATCCCACTGGTGGCCGTGGGCTGAGACACTGAGATTAGACACTCACACCTTAGCATCGTGAGCCAGGGCCCCTCAAAACTCAATCCGCAGATGGTCAGTGGGGAGAGGAGAGGACAGACGGGGGAGGCCTGACTCTGTCAAGGGCAGCGACGCCCGTGTGCCTGCCCCTGGACGGCCTTCCCAGCAGCGAGTCTGCAGGGACTCGGGAGAGAGCCAGTACTTACTGATCAGGTTGGCTGTGAGGGGAGAGAGCTTCTCCTTGGCCGTCAGCTCGTTCAGGCTTTTCACTTTAACAGAACGCTTCGTAAAGGGGTTCAAAATGGAGGCAGCCATTTTGGGTTCCTTCAGGAGTTGCTAAAAGTGCCAAAAAAGAATTTCTTAAGTTCTTTAGAGCATAAACGATCCTAGCTGCCACACACACTTCTTATGGGTCATGTATTTCATGAATTAAATTGGCACTCTCAGAGCACAAAGGACAGTTACAATCAAATAACTTTCTGCCTTTAAGCATACACCACACCATGATTTCACATAGGATACACTATTTCCTGAAAAAATGTAGACACTTTTTAAATTTCTGAAAATTAACTTTTGCTTTTAAACAGAAACTATAAAAAAGTATGCACCCCCAAAACCCAGTTCACTGTGTATCTTAACGTATTTGATATGGGTCCTACCCTAGTTTTTCACGTACTGAGAGGATGCTGGCAATGCCAGCACTCAGGTGCGGGCCTAAACGGTGCCCCCTGGAGGGGCCTCTCGGCTCTGTGCTCCCGCTCGGAGCTCGAGAACCAGCCCAGCGGGGGGTGTGGGGCTTCAGAACAGCCTCCCACCCCCCGTCCGGGAGGGACAGCAGGCAGAACACAGGAGTGCAGGCACCTGAGGCCACTTTGTCTCCCCTCTGTGAACCCACACACGTCTGGATCCAGTGACCGACGCTGCTTCCATCTCTGTCACACCCCCGCCGCCCTCAGTGGCCGCGTTAGCAGCTTCTCCCTGGCGCCCGCCCGGGGCCTGTCTCTGATCCGCCGCCATCTCAGGAGAAAGTGCAATGTGTGGCCCCAAACCAACATTTTTCCCGAACTGCTGGATCACATACACGAAGAGATTCTGGAATCAGGGTTGCCCAATGGACAGTTAGTGATGCCTGGAGCGTCACACTTTTCTCTCACTCACAGTCTGAAGGCAAGGGGCTCCTTTCTATGTCTCCGCCGACTTCTGGTTTTAGTCAAACCCCATCCCACAACCCAGGTCATTCTCTAAAGGAAAAAACACAGTGGGAATGTAGTAAGCAGTGGGCAGGAAAGCACTCACCGCTATTCTTGACAGCTCCTTTTCTACTTGATCCAGTTTATTCTGTTTAGATGCAGCAGAGAACAGAGCAGTGGCATAGCGGCCTTCCACACCGTACACCTGGACAGGTGGCTTTAAAAAAAGGTAGGGAGGGGACAAAAAGGAAAATCAGTAAATAATCTACTGTGAATAGCAGAATTAAATAGCTGTATTTAAAAAAGACATCTTTTGTGGCATACAAGTTAACTATGTTGTCAGAGCTATCTGAATGGCAATTCCCACATTAGAAGTCTTCCCCCGGCCGGTCAACCTTTGACCCTCCAGTTCCACCCCGCAGAGCGAGGGCTTAGGAAAGACGGTGTCCAACCCCTTCAGCCTAACCACCTAGGATCAAGTCCATGAGTCTTGAGACGGGCTGGCTTCCTTTGAATGCAATGCTATTGTTTCAGGATGGGAGGCAGTTTTGAACATGTGAGAGCCACGAAAACAGGTGTCTATGAAGCATGTGCAAGCACACTTCGCGCATGTCACAGGAAGACTGTCTCTTACGAGCCTCCTCACCAGTGGAGCCCTTTAGCCATTGACTATGTGCCTGCGGCCTGACGTGATTCTCACAATACAGTGCAGGTCCCCCAGTGGAGCTGTGTGGCCCCGGAGAAAAGCTCAGGCTCTGAGTGAGTCTGGTCCCAGGGCAGCCCCAGGCCCAAGCGGAGTGACACGGCACAAGTCCTCCCGGAGTCTCCATTTCCCCTCGTGAAGTGGGAAGGCCAGCCGCTCCCCATCTCTGTTCGGGGTTCAGGGACTCTCCCGTTTAAAGGCTACGGACACTATTCGTTCCCTAGCCCCGCGCACACCGCACGGTTTGAATCGACAACGGTGCACGAGTCCAGGCCCTGGCGGCGCTGCTGCTGGACACCGGTCTCCGCTCTGCCCGGACAGGGAAGCCGACCTACCCGCACCAGCTTGGCGAACGGCCTGGCCACAGACGTGCTGAAGCATCGCACCTGTGAAACAAAGGAGAGCAGGTCACACTCGGGTCTCGAGGTCATTTACAGTAAATAGGACGTGGACACGGTGGTTTCTCCTGTGTCATCACAGACCCAGGGAGGGTGGGCTGCTCTCGGTCAGGAGCGAGCGACCAGCGCACAGCCTCGCCCAGCTGCGTGGGAAGCTGCCTCCCGCGGACGAGCGCGTCTGCTGGGCCCGGCTGAGGCCGGCACTCCAGAACAGAGAGAAACAGAACAACAAGGAAACTGGTGTTTCAAAAAGAAAGGGAAGACGTTTAGCATTTATAGAACCACCGTGAGCAGGATTTTACTGCAAAGCGGCAGGATTCCGGCACCATTGACAAGAGGTGCACCTTCGGAGAAGCCAAGTGCCTTCTGGGAACGAGGCTCAGCCCTGGGGAGGGGGCAGGTCCGGTGCGGGAACAGGCCCGGTTCTGCGACAGTAGCTCATCCCCTCCCGGGAGGGGCGGCCACCTGCTGGGGCCGCGGGTCGCCTTCATGCTGCAACCCCAGCTCCGCAGTGTTCACACCAAACCGGCCGTGAGGATGAAAAGACGCTGCGGCTCTTGCGGGAAAGTTCCCTGAGGGTCAGAGGTCAGGCCAGGGAGAGCGTCGCGTGGGTGAAGCAGAAGGGCCCGGGCTTCCTCTCCCTGTCGGTGTAACTCCGTGGGTTCGGATCTCAGCTCTCCCCCGAGCGGAACGGGCCATTTAAACGCTGTTGTCTCACTTTCCTTACAAGAAGGTGGGCTGGCCGAACCGGTTTGGCTCAGTGGATAGAGGGTCGGCCTGCGAACTCAAGGGTCCCAGGTTCGATTCCGGTCAAGGGCATGTACCTTGGTTGCGGGCACATCCCCAGTGGGGGGTGTGCAGGAGGCTGCTGATCGATCTCTCTCATCGATGTTTCTAAGTCTCTGTCCCTCTCCCTTCCTCTCTGTAAAAAATCTCTCTCTCTCTCTATATATATTTATATCTATCTATCTCTATATATATAGAAGGTGGGCTGCGCTTTACAGTCCTTCCTTAGCGTCACCATGACCCTCGCGGTCAGATCGCGACGCCCCAGGGAGGGGGACGATCGGGGGGGGCGGGCATGATCCCACTTCTCGGAATATATCCCAAGAAACCAGAAACACCAATCAGAAAGGATACATGCATCCCTATGTTCATAGCAGCACAATTTACGATAGCTAAATTTGGAAACTAGCCACAGTGCCCATCAGCAGATGACA
>NW_006282528.1:1328289-1328872 GCF_000327345.1 Myotis davidii | reverse complement strand
TCAGGGCCTCCACCGTCTCACCTGCCGGGCGAGCCCGGACGCTGCAGGCGAGGCCATCTTCTCCCGGGCGCTGGAGGTCAAACCCGGGCTGGGAGGGAGGTGCGAGGGCGCATGCGTGCGTCAGCGTAGCCGCTCGGCCCGCTGGGAAATGTAGGCGAAGGTCGTCAGGCCGCATGCGCTGGGCGCCCCCTCGGGCTGGGAGTTGTAGTCCTTAGGGGCGGGAGGGAAACGGAGGACTGGGGAAGGGGCTGGTGGGCTGAGAGCACTTGAAAGAAGTCCCTGCTAAACAAGGTGGCCCTGGCAGGTCTGATCACAAGGGAAGCTTACTGTAGAATGGACGCAGGGCCCAAGCTTCACATTTTCCACGTGGATAAATACGGTGGCATTTGTTCCACGTCACGTCCCTCACCGGCGTCGTTAGCGTCTGTATCCCTTCTTCCAACCTCCCCCAGTGTTCCAAGCGCAGCTCCTCACGCTGTATTTAAAAACGACAACAACCAACAAACACGAACCTTACAGCTCCAGAAGCAGACACTACGTGCCTGTACCTGGGACATGACTGCCCCTTCATCACCCGCCCCCG
>NW_006282528.1:1321647-1328255 GCF_000327345.1 Myotis davidii | reverse complement strand
TCACCTGAGTACCGCGACTATCTGTGGGTTGGTGAGGCTGCGCTAGAGTCCCGATTCTGGGTAGTGTGATAATCCGAGAATCAGACCTAAGATGGGAGACCTGGGGTTTGAGCAGGTGCGGCACTGAAACGGAGGGCCCAATACTAGCTTCATGAAAACAACCCGTGTCCCACCTGTTCCCCCTCAGTGGCGCTTGCTCTAACGGTCTCTTCTGTGCAGAATAGAGTTGGCCCACAGAGTGCGGGGTTGGAATTACCTGGCTGTAACAATGGGGGCCTGCGGTCCATTGAAACGTGTGTGTTTTTCCTGCTCAGATCTATTATTATGAACACATTTACTCACTAACTCATCCTTTTAGAGTGCAGTCTTACTCATTATTTAAAAACACACAAAACACTTGTAAAAATGCAAAAAAACAAGGAATGTAACGGACCTTTTCCCCACCCCCCCCAGAGGCAGCTGTTGTCAGGATTTGGGTGTGTCATCTCTCAGTATTTTCCAGGCAGTAGCTTTAGCTGCCAGGCTTGAATCCCAGTCCTTTTGGTGACCTTGGCCCAATTATATAACTTCTCTGTGCTTCATCTATAAAATGGGTGTTACAAGCAATAGCACCTGCCTTACAGGTTGTTAGGAAGAATAAGAAGGTTAATATATCTGTATTTAGAACAATTGCTTGACACAGTGGCACTCAATAATGCTAGTTCTTTATTTTGTGTTTGTTTTTTATTATGTATACATACTCACAATTTGCATATAATTTAGTATCTTGACTTTTTCCTTGATCCATGAGAAAAAAGGATACTAAAATTATATATGGTTTGTGAATACATGCTTACAATATCAAAATATTTCCAAGTTATATAATTTTCATAAATATTGAGGCAAGAGTGACGATAGGGAATATATAAATGGAGTCACTTTAACCAAGCTGCTAAAATTGCTAATGTGATGAAGTTAAGGTCTGAGGATGGATCCTGTTCTTGTTCTAATTGGCCTGGGAACTTGAATTGTTTTGAACTTTCCGGTCTGTGTCAATGCCTTGATACGCATCTGGACACACACCAGACCTCCAGACACCCCCCCAATGAACCCCTAACAGACGCTCACACACTCACCTGGCACCTGTTCTCCAGACCATCGGATGTTACCAGACCTCCTGGTGCCATCTTCTGGGCCAGCTGGCATCCATCATCCTGACCGCCTAACCCAGGGGTGGGCAAACTTTTTGACTCGAGGGCCACAATGGGTTTTTAAACTGGACCGGAGGGCCAGAACAAAAGCATGGATGGAGTGTTTGTGTATAAATTCAAAGTAAACATCATTACATAAAAGGGTACAGTCTTTATTTTTTTTAGTTTTATTAATTTCAAATGGGCCGGATCCGGCCCGCGGGCCGTAGTTTGCCCACGGCAGGCCTAACCCCTGACTCCTAGGCGCCCTGGACCAGCCTGGGGCTAGAAATGCAGGACTGACAATTCTCAATAACGGGCCTTTTAGTCTGTGAATAGTTCCTCTCCTTTGGAACACTTCTGGGTCTTTGCTTAACTGTATTTCGAGGCTGCAAACTTCAAGACCCTTGAATAAATCCCTATCATTTATTTCTAGCAAAGCCACCAGACTCTTTTTGAGTTTGTTTGACAATATCATTTTAATGGCGGCAGAGTAAACCATCAAGTGGAGAGCCTGTGACTTTAGTCAATTATTTTTTAACATAATTCAGATGGTTTCCCTGTTTTTGGTTTTCTTTTTGGCCATTTTAAACAAGACTGCATCTCCTGAGCATCTTTAGACACAAATCCCCCCCCCCCTTTTTAACTTAGGGTAACTTCCAAATAGATTTCCTGAACCCGCACAACTTGGCGACAGGGTGTGAGCATTTTAAAAATCTGTCCTCCACTCTGCTTTTAAAAGTTTTAACAACATTATGCTTTCACGAACAGTGCATATGAGCGTTGTTTCAGCCCCCACTGCAAACTGTCTTCCAGGGGCTGGTTTCAAATGAGCCCAACAGAAAGTATAGTCAACACGTTTTATTGAGCAACTATTATGTGCAGGCAGCTGTTCTAGGCTGCAGGCCCAGCAGGGTGCAGGACAAACTGCTTCCCCTCGTAGGCCTTACCTTCTATGTGACACCAGCCACAAAGCCCGTGCTTCCAAGTGTGTGGGTGCTAATGGATGCAGCACAAACGAAATGTTCCAGGGCCAGATACACTTGGAACACTCTAGCCCAGTGGTTCTCAACCTTCCTGATGTCGCGACCCTTTCATACAGTTCCTCATGTTGTGGTGACCCCAACCATAAAATTATTCTCGCTGCTACTTCATCACTGTCATGTTGCCACTGTTCTGAATCGTCATGTAAGTATCTGATATGCAGGATGTATTTTCATTGTGACAAATTGAATATAATTAAAGCATAGTGATTAATCACAAAAGCAAGATGTAGTTATATATGTGTTTTCTGATGGTTTTAGGCGACCCCTGTGAAAGGGTCGTTCGACTCCCAAAGGGGTCGCGACCCACAGGTTGAGAACTGCTGCTCTAGACTCTATGGCATCGATGATTTATAAGGAAACTGTTTGTGATGGCGCAGAAACTTCCTTCCTTTAATCTGACCTTTCCTCCTTCTTTCCTTTTGACTCAAACTGGCCTTGTCCAGCCTGGAGCACCCTGATTCACCCCCTCCCTCTCCCTCTCCCGACCCCTCCCTGAGTCAGTAATCCCTCAGGACAGTGAGGCTTGGTCAGCAGCAGATAACCTTAGACACAAAGCCTCTGGCTGTTGGAGTTAGAGGGTTTATTAGGTGGTTGCATACATATGGCTTCATTTTTTAAAAAAAATATATTTTATTGATTTTTCACAGAGAGGAAGGGGGAGGGACAGAGAGCTAGAAACATCGATGAGAGAGAAACATTGATCAGCTGCCCCCTGCCCACTCCCCACTGGGGATGTGCCTGCAACCAAGGCACATGCCCTTGGCCAGAATCGAACCTGGGACCCTTGAGTCCGCAGGCCGACGCTCCATCCACTGAGCCAAACCGGTCAGGGCACGGCTTCATTTTTATTCCGAGTCTCAGGACACCCCATTTTCTAGGGGTGAAACTTCTCAGCTCACCTGGGCCTCAGGACGGATTTCTGGGCAGGGATTTTGATGCCAGCGACCGCTGCTTACCTCTGGGTGATCCAGACAATAGAGGAACACGGAAGACGCCCGATGCCCCTGCAGCCAGACCCCTTTCCCACCGGCTCTGGGCCGTGGGCACCTGCGGAACCCCCACTGCAGGCACAGCCCCGCAGGGACCGGCTGGGGCCCAGAGCAGCCCCTTCCCCCTGTACAAACCTACGTTGTTTGAACATTAGTTGTTCTAACAGCCCAGGCCATGGAGTCCAAGGGACTTGCCCGAGGCCACAGGCCAGGGCAACAGCAGCAGCAAAACCCGGACGTCAGAGATGGATTTTTATCTTTTATGCTGACTTTTGATTTAAAACAAAGATTTCTCGCTGTTTTGTTTTCTCATGCCACATGTGTGTGTCATGAACCATCAATTGCATATGTTTTAAAAAATGTTTTAAGGAATCTTGGGGAAGGGGAATGTGCACAATGTGCACTGCACTCACTTTAAAACCGCGAAAAATCGGAAACAAATGTCTGTGCGTAAGAAGATGGTTTTTAAAATCGTGCGGCCATTACAGTGAGATTGGCCACATATATGCAAGGACATCGGAAACTATTTCATGACACTGAAGAAAGAACTACAAATTGCCTCCTGTATTTCCCTCCAACGAGCCTGTGTCCCCACCACAATCAGGAGAAGAAGAAGGCTGCCCCGGGGCTGCCACGTCGCTACTGGGCCCGTGGAGGCCACGCTCTGGTCCTGACGGCTCAGCTCCTGGCAGCCGGGCACAACTCAGGCGGACGCGTTCCACGGCCTCCACGTCTCCTGCCACGGCTCCTCCAAGGCTGACATCAATGTGCGCGCCCCCGCCCGGAGGACACGTCCTTTTCCTCTGTCTACTTTTTTAAAAATTGATTTTAGAGCGAGAGGAAGGGAGAGAGAGAGAGAAACATTGATATGAGAGAGTGGGACATCGATCCGCTGCCTCCTGCACCCATTCTTGAAATCTGTGGGGCCCCCTGTTAGGGATGGAGCCCTTAACCCGGGCAT
This sequence comes from Myotis davidii, assembly GCF_000327345.1. NCBI lineage: Eukaryota > Metazoa > Chordata > Mammalia > Chiroptera > Vespertilionidae > Myotis > Myotis davidii. The sequence continues at coordinate 1,324,090 of NW_006282528.1, read as the reverse complement.
GTGTCCTGACCTGGGGTTGAACCAGCAGCTTTTGGGTGCAGGGGCCGATGCCCAACTGATGGAGGCACCCCGGCCAGGGCTCTTTTTTTAAAAATAATTAAACTTCCTGGGAATGACGCTGGTCAATAACATCATATAAGTTTCAGGTGTGCAACGTCATGATCTGACACCTAAGTACTCGATTGTGTGCCCCACCCCCGGAGTCTAGTCTCCTGTGGCCATGGACTGACCCCCTCACTTTCTCCATTCTCCTCCACCCCGCCCCCTCTGGCAACCACCACAGTGTTGTCCACATCTGTGATCTTGTTTCTTTTGTTCACTGCTTTCTGTTTTATATCCCACGTGAGTGAAATCAGAGGGTCTTGTCTCTCGCTCTCTGGCTTACTTCACGTGGCATGACGTTCTCAAGTATTTCATCATTTTCATGGCTGAGCGGTGCTCCGTTGTACATACGTGCCGCGTCTTCTCTATCCAGTTATCCGTCCGTCAGAGGACGTTCAGTTTGTCTCTATGCCTTGGCGATTGTGAACTACGCTGCGATGAACGCGGATATATATTTACAAATAAGTGTTTTCAAAATGTGCCGTAGAGAGAGTTGCTGGGCCAGAGGGTAGCTCCTTTGTTAATTTTCCGAGGAGCCTCCCTCGGGCGTCCACAGCGGCTGCACCCGCTACGCTCCCGCCAGCAGCGCAAGGCTCCCTCTTTCCCGGCCTCCTGCCGCTTGCAGGTCACACCCACAGGCGGCCTCAGGGTGAGGCTCCCTCGCATCTGACTGCCCCAGGACCTGGGGAACTTGTGTAATTCATCACCCGCTCGTCTCGGAGGGAGTGCGGCCTCCACTCCTGTCCTTCCCCTCCGACCCCCCAGAAGCGAGCAGAGCCACTTCCCAGCCTGGCCACAGGCTGGCGGCCCCGATGGAACCTCCACAGGGAGTTTATGTTTCCATGTAACCTTCAGAACAGGGAAACGACCTGGTCAGCGTTCCACACAGGACTCCGTGCCTCTCCATGCTTCAGGGGCTTGGGGCAGTCCTGCCAGTCAGCAGAGACTTCTGAGCTGGGACCGATGGAGCTCTGAACACGAAAAAGTGTTGCCCGGCCGGCGTGGCTCAGTGGTTGAGCGCTGGCCTATGCACCAGGAGGTCACGGTTCAATTCCCGATCAGGGCGCCTGCCCGGGTTGCGGGCTTGGTCCCCCCGTAGAGGGCGTGTAGGAGGCAGCCGATCAATGATTCTCATCATTGATGTGTCTCTCTCTCCCTCCCTCTCCCTGAAACATTGATGTGTCTCTCTCTCCCTCCCTCTCCCTGAAATAATGAAAACATATTTTTTAAAGAAGGAAAAGTGTGAAAGAAAATGGGCCATGAGGCCCCAGAAGCTGTGACCGTCGGCTTTAAACGGTTTATCCTTAGGACCTGGCCCGTCTGTCACAGAGGAAGAGCGCACGGAAGACACACGAACGGCCTTGAGTCCCTGGAGAAAGCTGTGTTAGGAGGTCTGCGGCCTTGATGGCCAGGATCCGGCGGTGACGGAGGGAGGACCTGGCACTGTGGGCAGTGGTCACCCACCTGGGCACTGGCCGCCTCCCTCCCCTTCTCCTCCAGGCCTGCGGGTCCTGCTCACCTTGAAGCGGTCACCTCACCACTCAAGGTCACAGCTGATGCTCGGCCTGGACCGAGTTTCGTTTCCGAAGGACCATTCGAACACCAGGGGGCGCCATCTCCCCGCGTTGCAAACAGCCTGGGGCCTTGGAATGCACTTCGTTCTAGAGCTTTCTCCATTCAAACCTCCCGTTCCTGCTCCTTCAGGCCAGCAAGGATCGGAGGATTGTAGGACCGACAAGGCACATGCTCCAATCAGATGCTCCAATCAGGCTCCTTGCGTTTCAGGGCCACACAGGTTGGGTTTCTCCTTCCTGCCACACAGACAGCACTCCCCCCTCCTCACCCCCAAGTTGCAACATTCTCCCATCCGCCCTGGGCTCAGCCCTCGCCCTGCCCCTGCCCGCAGCCAGGTGGGCAGCCACCGCCTTGGGCATTGGCCGCAGGCTCCGTGGGAAACTGCTGGGGGGGGGTCGGACCTCAGCCTTCCCTGCCCGAGGCCCCCTTCCTGGGCCGGGCAGTTCGGGGCGAAGCCATGCCCTGAGTGGGCGCCCTGCCCGGGAGATGGGCGCAGCGGGAAGGGCGGGTGCGCAGGACAGAGCCTCCGGGGCTGCTGGTTAGATCCACGTGGTGACTGTAAACTGAGGATAGTCACAGCCTTTCCCGGGCCCTGGGCCGGCTCCTGGGCGCCCGGGGTCTGGGGGCCTGCGGGGGTGGGGTGGGGTGGGTTGGGTCATGACCGGCTTCCCTGCAGAGAGGAGCGGCCCAGCCCCGGTTAGAGTCCCAGCCTGCCCTCACCAGCTGTGTGGCTTGGGGGAGTCCCCTACGCCCTGTGCCTCAGTTT
>NW_006282528.1:1318905-1321565 GCF_000327345.1 Myotis davidii | reverse complement strand
GAGGGGACGGGGGGGGCGCGGCCCCTTCTGGAACTTGACTGAGGAAGACAGTGGTGACGTCGGAGCAGCCAGCTCCCAGGACGCCCGGGCAGCAGCAAGCACTGAGCACCGTCCACTTAGAAATAAGTGAAGTGCGGCCGGCGGGGTCAGCTGTGAGCGTCGACCTGTGGACCAGGAGGTCAGGGTTCGATTCCCGGTCAGGGCACATGCCTGGGTTGTGGGCTCCATCCCCAGTGGGGGGCGCGCAGGAGGCGGCCAATCAGTGATTCTCTCATCATTGATGTTTCTCTCTCTCTCTCCCTCTCCCTTCCTCTCTGAAATCAGTAAAAATATATTAAAAAAATAAAAAAGGGAGCACAGTAGAGGTTGTGGAGGAGTTTGGTGTGAAAAGGAAATTAAGTGGTAAAAAGGGAGAAGGAAACGATACATTTTTCTCCTTTGTACAATTATTTGGCTTTAGCAAAGGCAAAAGCAACAGACAGGACAGGGGGCGCTCCCAGCGCGTGGGGAGCATGTGGAGTGTGGGATTTGAAATGCCCTGCGGAGCCAGGGACCCCACAGAGGGGGGCACCGCCAAGAATCGCCTAGAGGCCGAAACCGGTTTGGCTCAGTGGATAGAGCGTCAGCCTGCGGACTGAAGGGTCCCAGGTTCGATTCCAGTCAAGGGCATGTGCCTTGGTTGCAGGCACATCCCCAGTGGGAGATGTGCAGGAGGCAACTGATCGATGTTTCTCTCTCATCGATGTTTCTAACTCTCTATCTCTCTCTCCCTTCCTCTCTGTGAAAAATCACTAAAATATATTAAAAAAAAAAAAAAAGAATCACCTAGAATGTCTGGGGCCGAGCCTGCCTTCCATTGTTTCCATCAGCAAGGAAATGGAGAGAGGCACCTTCCTGGGGGTCCCTGGCAACCGGCTGGGCTCTGTTTGGGGCGCCGCAGGCCAGTGCAGGGGTGATGGGGGTGTGCAGCGGGGACCCAGTGGCGCAGCCCACAGGGCAGAGCCCAGAAGCTGGCACAGAGGGGACAGGTGACTTGAGAATAAAGGAGGCTCTTTCGGCCCCGAGTTTACAGGCAGCCCCAGCCTCTGTAGCAAATGCACTTGTGTGACCTTGAAGGTGGCCCTGGTGACCTCGCAGACGGCCTGGTGACCTCGCAGACGGCCCTGGTGACCCAAAATCGAGGAACCCTGAGGCCTTTCGTTTTGCCGAGTGCTCATGGGGAGACTGGGCTGTGGCGTTTCTCACACAGGATTGCAAGGCCGGAGAAAACCCGACTTTGGGTTTTTAAGCAAAGGGGAGTTCTGCGCGAGGTGGTCCCCGGAGACTGAGGCCACATCTGCGGGAAGCCGAATGGACGCTGCGCATCGCATGGCTCGCCGGGGGCGGATGGCCACCCCTGTTCATCCCGGGGGCACCCAGTCCCTCAGCTCAGGAGGGACCGGTGCCTGCCTCGGGAGCTGTGGCCACCTTCCCTCCGAATCAGGCTTTAACTTTAAAACATCTTTTTCCTTTGCTCGATTCACGGAGAATGTTGGCTCATCTAAAAAGTCAACTAAGTTGCACGCAGTTCTACAAACTCCGGGCTCTCTCTAATCTCCGAAGCTTTACATTTGTAGGAATTGCTTCTACCTCTGAGCCCCGAAGGGACAGGCAGTTCGCTCCTCCGTCCTGTCTCGCAGCTGAGTGCGACGACGAAAGGGAAAGCGATGAGCAGGGACCTCCCCCAGCGGCAGAGCGGTGCTGTATAGAGAGGGTGGTGTCGTATGGATTTCATTCAGAAGCGTTTGAATAAAACTGCCATGAGTAATTTCACATCAGAAAACATCCTGTGAAATACAAACTTTTCTTCCCACAGAATGTTTCCTGATGTGAGATTATTATTTAACTTCAACCTTCTAAGCGGCGTCCTTCATGGTCCCAGCCAGCACAAAGTTAACGCGGTTGATAAAATGCGTCAAACACAGCCGGCCGCTGGTTCCCGTCCACGTTGTCAGCCAGGCCACGTTCTCCCGAAACACACATCCTGGGGGCAACGCGGTCAGAGAGCTCCCCCCGCCGCCGGGGCCCTGCCCGCTGACCTGGGACGCGGGGCACTCAGGAGGCCGGCCGGGCAGAGGGGGCGTGGAGGCTTCCGCGAAGCTGGCGGGGGCCTGGGTGCCGGGAACTTACACCTTTTTTGCTCAGTAGCAACCCTCATGTCAGAAAGAAAACCTACCTTGCTTTCTCCACTCTCTCTCTCTCTTTTTTTCTGTAATACGATGACCTGCTATTATTATTTCCATTTTTAAAATGTTATTGAGCTATAATTCATGTACCATAAAGTTCATGTCCCCCTTTAAAACATACATTTCCGTGGTTTGTAGTACAGCCTCCATTGTCAGCACTGTCTAATTCAAGAACATGTTCACCAGCCGGCCGGGGTGGCTCAGTGGTTGAGCCTCCACGTATCAACCAGGAGGTCACAGTTCAATTCCCAGTCAGGGCACATGCCCAGGTTTTGGGCTCGATGCCCGGTAGGGAGCATGCAGAAGGCAGTGACCAATCATTCTCTCTCATCATTGATGTTTCTCTCTCTCTCTCCCTTCCTCTCTGACATCAATCAATCAATCTACCTATCTATTTTTTTTTAAAGAACATTTTCATCAGACCAAAAGGGATCT
>NW_006282528.1:1317885-1318816 GCF_000327345.1 Myotis davidii | reverse complement strand
AGAGCCCCGGCATGTCGGGATGATGTTCACTGGCCTGTCTTCTCAGGGATCAGACTCCTGGAGCCCATGAAGCCCCGCCCTCCCCCACAGACAGCAGGCACGGTGAGTGGTCATCTGGTGACTAAGCTCTGAGCTGAAGGCCCCGGTTCCTTCCTGGTCAGTTTGATGATTTAAAAATTATCTTCAAGGACGGGCAGGAGGAAGCACACATCTGAGCGCACCCCCCCTCCCCCCCGGAAGACTGGCTGCAGGGAGCCACCTCAGCAGATACATGGTGCTTTTTAAACTTCCGTTCTTTCTTTTTTAAAAACTATACTTTCATTGATTTCAGAGAAGAAGGGAGAGGGAGAGAGAGATAGAAACACCAATGATGAGAATCATGGATCGGCTGCCTCCTGCACGCCCCGCACTGGGGATTGAGCCCGCAACCCGGGCCTGTGCCCTGATTGGGAATTGAACTGTGACCTCCTGGTTCACAGGTCGAGCTCAACCCCTGAGCCCACCAGCCGGGCTTCAAAGTGGCCTTTTAAACAAGGAAGTCGGGGCGCCAATCTGCTGAGATCTGGGGACAAAAGCCACAGGCGACGCTGGGAAGGCTGTCAGGGCACAAGCTCTGCTCAGCTCCACCGAGGCCCCCGCATCCACTGCGGTTCTGGGCAGAGTGGACCCGGGCCCTGGAACCCACGGGCCCGTAAGTACATGGAGGCCAGTGAGGACCTGGGCAGACTCCCCCAGAGCTGCCCGGGAAGGAGGGGGCAGCACAGGCCCGCACCTGGGCCTCCGGGGAACGGCTGACATTCCCGGTGGCGGCGGGCGGGGCCCCTCCCAGCCCAGGGCCTCCCAGTCTCATTCGCTGAAGCTGGTCAGAGGAAACACAGAGAATGTGCTGGAAAACAAACACAATGCCCACAGAGAGGCAAAGCTGGTGACG
>NW_006282528.1:1310120-1317806 GCF_000327345.1 Myotis davidii | reverse complement strand
AAGGGCAGAGTTGGGAGAGAGGGGAGAGACTGCTCATGGTCAGGGGGTGATGAGAACATTCAGGAATGAGACAGGGGTGGTGGCTGCACACTTGGAGGATATGCGGAACCCCACGAGGTTGAGTGCTTTAAAGGCCCGTGTTACGGGACATGAGCCTGCTCTCGGGGGGGCTGCCGCCAAGCCCCCCGAGGGGTTAAAATCAGGTGCCGGGTCCCGCTGACAAGGGCGGTGCTGTCGCACTCGGTCCCCAGGGCGGCGGTCGCTGGAGTGAGACCACCCCTGTCCCCGCCACGGCCACGGCCACGGCCACATGTGGTTTCAGGCCTTCGTCCTTCTTGCCTGGATCCAGGCACTAAAGAATGTTGGCAGCTGGAAGGGACGTTAGCGGTTCCAGCCCAGCCCTCTCGTTGGTCAGGTGAGGAGCGGAGTCTGGGGAGAAGCCATGTGTTCAAAGCTGCTGGTGCGTGACCAGGCCAGAAACCCCGTTTTCACTGGACATTTTCGGTCAAAGCTCCCCTCCCTCGCCCCCTTCTCTCCCTCTCCCCTTTTCTCCCTCTCCTCCCCCTCTCCCTCTCCTCCCCCTTCCCCTCTCCTCCGCCTCCCTCTCCTTGAAGATAGACATGTAAAAAATCATTTCTCACAGTGAAGAAAATACTTAACTGGCTTGAAGAGATCAGGGAAAGGATTTTCTGGTGAAATGGACTACTGTGTTGTCTTGAACAGCGTGTTATAGTTCCTTGGGTTGGCCGCATCACGCCTTGGCGCGCTTGTTGCTAAGCTTGGTATATGTTGTGCCTTCCCTCCTCGGCAAAACCCCCGGTTCTGAAAGACTGAGATCACGTTGTGCCGCACCTTTGGCCTTGGGTGCCGGCACAGGGCCGTCCTTGAACCTGACAGGGCCCCGGACATATCTGTAGACCCGCCGATTCCATTCAAGGCTGTAGCTGGCCTTTGACCGGATGATTCCAAGGAGTAGCCTAGTTGTGGCTTTTTTGTGCCTCATCTCTTCTGTTGGGAGACGAGGATTAAATTTGGGGTGTAATCTGGACAAGAAGGTTCTAGAAACCTCCCCAGATTAGATTTAACCTCAAAAAGGCACAGCTCTGGGAGGAAGGTGGTCAGTAGGTGCACATGTCCAGTTCTGAGGTGAATAGGATCTCTGGTGTGCTGCGTGCTGGGCACAGGCGACTGCCGGGGGGACGTGGAGACGTTGCAAAGAGGGTGAGTCCTGAGATCTCATCGCACGGAGGAACATTCTCTCTTTCTTCCCCTTCTCTTGTGTCTGTGGGAGATAATGGGTGTTAGCGGGACCTACTGTGACAATCGCCTCACAGATATGTAAAGCTTTTTTTTTTAAAATATATATATTTATTGATGTCAGAGAGGAAGGGAGAGGAAGAGAGGGAGACAGAAACATCAATGATGAGAGAGAATCACTGCTTGGCTGCCTCCTGCACGCCCCCGACTGGGGATCGAGCCCGCAAGCCAGGCATGTGCCCTGACCGGGAATTGAACCGTGACCTCCTGGTTCATAGGTCACTCTACCACTGAGCCACACCGGCCGGGCAAGATATGTAAATCTTAAACGTATACAGTGATGCATGTCGATTATGCCTCAATAAAACTGGAAAAACAAGACAAAACAAAAAGGCAAAACTCACTGACTCAAAAACAAAGAACCGAACACTATTTTTGAAATAATCTTCTTACTTATTACAGAAGTAATTTGGGTTCATTGTAGAAGTGTCAGGAAATTCTGAGAAAGTTCCAGGAACATGAAGAAGAAAAAGAAAAGCATCCACTGTTCCGGCCCTGGCCCTCAGTGTCTGTGGGCCTCTGTGCAGCCATGGTCCCGCGCACAGTAGCCACGGTCCGCGTACAGTGGCCACAGTCCGCAGTCCCGCGCACAGGCGGCCAGGGTCCCACGTACAGTGGCCACAGTCAGCAGTCCCACGCACAGGCGGCCGGGGTCCCATGTACAGTGGCCACAGTCCGCAGTCCCACGCACAGGCGGCCGGGGTTCTGCGCACCGGGATCCCGTGCACAGTCCCGCGCACAGGCGGCCACAGACGAACAGGTGCCCAAGGGGCTCCTCTGCTGCTTCGGAACCTGTGTTTCCATGAACCAAGAAGCGAAAACTCCCAGCCCTGCGTCAGGCGGGAAGAATCCGTGGCCTCCGCTGCGTGACTCATGCTGACGACACGGGAAGAGCAGCTCAGTGTTTGTTCTGCTGCTTTGCTTTTCTCGGTGCAGCAAAGGGGGAAGCAGGTGAGGAGGAAGAGTTCTGAGAGCGAGGGCACACGCCTTCCTGGCCCCCACTCACGGGCGGGCGTGGGGGCCGCCGCTCGGCGTGCTGGGGCTGGCTCCTCACCTGCCCCAGAGGGGTCGAGGGCCGCAGAGGCATCCATTCCTGTCCGTCCCCAGCCCTGGAGCTTTGTTGGAAGGCGCTCCCTGTCCCTCCCTTGTCCTTGGATGTTTCCGAGCCCTCCACGTGCCCACGAAGCAGAGGCTGTGGCGCCTTGCCCTGGGCTATGCCCGCACACTGCCCGGCAAGGAGCTGCCATCCCCCAGCCGGCCTGGCTCAGTGGCTGAGCGTCGACCTATGAATCAGGAGGTCATGGTTTGATTCCCGGTCTGGGCACATGCCCCGGTTGCAGGCTTGATCCCCAGTGTGGGGCGTGCAGGAGGCAGCCCATCAATGATTCTCCCTCATCATGGATGTTTCTCTCTCTCTCTCCCTCTCCCTTCCTCTCTGAAATTAAGAAAAAAAACCCCAACATTTTAAAAAAGAATTGGCATTCAGTAAATATTTGCTAGTGAATGAACGGATGAGACGCTCATGAGTGATGCCCTTTGTCACAGACGTCGTTCAATCCCACGGTCCCTTGGGAGGCATCGGAGGGGAGTTCTCGGTGTGGGCGGCCGGGCCTGGGATAAAAACACGGGGAACTGACCTGGAGCATTGATTGGTGATGGCAGTTTCCCACCCTCAGGCTCCCATCCGGGTCTTTCTGTGGCCCCAGAGGGAGGTCTTCCCAGTCGGGTTCCGCAGGTAACGGACGGCCAGGCCCCACCCTGACCTGGCTCCAGGTCCTGGTCCCTCCGCTGCGGCTCCCCGCTATCCCGTTACGTCAGACACCCCGTTTTCTCTCTGGTTGGGCCAGTCCCTGCACAATCAGCCGGGCGAGCCTGTGGCAGTTCCCAGACCTCAGTGCTCTGCAGAACTGCCCGGGGCTCAGCGACCGCCGCTGTAAGCCGTCATCAGGGCGATTTTGCTGCAGGTGGTCTGACAGGCCCACGTGGGGGAACATCAGCTTAAAACATTCCAAGTTTCGTATTTTGTGAAGCAGAGGAGGTGGCCCGGGAAGGCCGCTGGGCATCACCAAGCATCAGCTTGCCCAAGCTTTGGTTTCCAAGGAGACCAGGGACTGACAACACACAGTCCATGCTCGTCGCGGGTTTCCCGGGCAAGAGCTCTTCCCGAGCTTCACATACATTGTCTTCTTTTTTTAAAAAAAAAAAATTAAATTGATTTCAGAGAGGCAGGGAGAGAGAGAGACAGAAACATCAGTGATGAAGAGGATCATTTGATTGGCTGCCTGGGAATCGAGCCTGCAACGGGCATGTGCCCTTGACTGGAATCGAACCCTGGACCCTTCAGTCTGCAGGCCGATGCTCTCTCCACTGAGCCAAACTGGCCAGGGCTCGCCCTTCTTTCTTTTTTTTAATTAATCTTTTTGTTACAAGAGCCAGTCCAGGGTGCCGCATTGCATTTTGTCAATCTCCCTACCTCCTGTGGTGTGACAGTTTTCCAGTCTTTCCTTACCTTTCATGACTGACAGTGTTAAGGTATCGTAAGCATGTGTGAGTACCCTGTAAGGATGGTCTCCTATCCAGATGTGTCTTGTTTTGTGTTGACTTTAGGTAGATGCTGATGCTATGGCAATGTTTAAAAACAGTGTTCGGCCCCACCGGCACGGCTTAGGGGTTGAGTATTGACCTATGAACCAGGAGGTCACTGCCCAGGTTGTGGGCTCGATCCCCAGTAGGGGACGTGCTGGAGGCAGCCGATCCATGATTCTCTCATCATTGAGGTTTCTGTCTCTCTCTCTCCTTTCTTTTCTGCAATCAATAAAAATAAATTGTAAAAGAAAAAGTGAGGTACTAGGAGGTTTTGGATTTACTTCAAAATCACCAGCTTGGGGGGAGGAGTGGGTGGAGGGGAGGTGACCGCTGAGCGGCCGACAGGCACAGGGTTATGGTCCGAGCGCCTCTGGTGCTGCATGTTGAAATTTCTTTCCTCCTATTCTTTCTTGAACCCAGGCATTTGCCGTCATCACTCCACTGAAACTTACTCTTGTGAAGTCAATAATAGCTTCTGCTTTGTTAAATCCAGTGGTTATTTTTTCAGGTCTCATACTGTTTGACATATCACTAACGTTTGGCACAGGTGGTTGATTGTTCCTTTTTCTTGGAAACATTTTCTTCACTAGACTTTCAGAATCCCAATACATCTCTACTTTTCCTTCTGCTTTACTGACCAACCTTTTCTGTTTCCTTCTCATTTCCTTGACCTGTAAATATTGTGCTCCAAGGTTTAGTGCTTGTGCCTTTATATTCTTCTTCTTCATTTTTAAATATTTTTATTGATTGCAGAGAGGGAGAGAGAGATAGAAACATCAATGATGAGAGAATCATGGATCGGCTGCCTCCTGCACGCCCCATACTGGGGATCGAGCCCACAACCTGGGCCTGTGCCCTTGACCGGAATCCAACCCAGAGGACCCTTCAGTCCACAGGCAGACGCTCTATCCACTGAGCCACACCGGCTAGGGCGCTTTGGGGACACTTCTGGTCGTCACCGCCTTTCCTGGAGTAAAGCTTTATCATCTAACCCAACATAAAAGGCCTCGCAAAGTGAGGGGATCAGTGAGAACAGCTGTTCGGGGCCTGGATTCGGGCCGGAGCCCAAGCAGACACAGGCCCGGGGGTTGGACAAGAAGCGGGGGAGCAGCGCGTCCGAGAAGGCGGCGTCTGCGGGGCAGATAACGGCCCCCGTGACGCTAGTTCTGAGCGATGTTTGTACTTCTCAGTCCCCGTCGTCAGTGCGTCCTCATAACACGCCTCCTGTTATCTTTGCAAAGGCCCCCAAGGCTGCCGAGGCCCCCCCCGGAGGTCAGTCTGCCCCGCGCCCCGCGCTCCGCGCCGAGGTCGGAGGAGAGGACGCGCCCCCACTCCTGGTCCTGGGACGGCAGCCCGGCTCCGCGTGGAAGCTCACAGGGTTCCCAGCAAAGAGCCAGGTGGGGAACCTCCCGCCCCGTCAGGGCAGCTCCCAGCCCTTGGCTCCCGACCTGGGAGTGGGCAGGCCTCCTGCGGAGTGTGGGGCGCCTGCGGACTCCGGGAGGTCCACCGGGCTGAGTTGTTGGGCTGGGTAAGGGGTGCTCGCACTTACCCACTCCCCGCGGACAGGCAGCGCGCATTGAGCGCCGACTGGCTACCTGATGCGGTGCCGCTGACCTGCACGGAGGGGCTGCCGTGGGGGTGCTCACGCTGCAGGAGGACACAGAGGCCGAGGGCACGAGGGAACCAGCGTCCTCCCCTCCCCCCGCCTTCCCCTTCTACTGCTGCCTTTTGGGAAGATATAGATTTTAAGCCCTTTATTAAGAAACAGCCCGGCCGGTGTGGCTCAGTGGTTGAGCATCAATCTGTGGACTCAAGGGTCCGGGCTTTGATTCCCAGTCAGGGCACATACCTAGGCTGTGGGCTCAATCCCCAGTGTGGGTCGTGCAGGAGGCAGCTGATCAATGATTCTCTCTCATCATTGGTGTTTCTATCTCTCTCCCTATTATATATGTGTTTTCCGATGGTCTTAGGCGACCCCTGTGAAAGGGTCGTTCGACCCCCAAAGGGGTCGCGACCCACAGGGTGAGAACCGCTGCTCTAAACAAATTAATAAAAAAAAAAAGAAAAAAGAAAAAGAAAGAAACAAAGGACTCCGAGCCTCTGACTCACCCCCTTTCCTGCCCCAGAGCGTTTAACAGAGAAAAACCTGCCTGGGAAAGGGGAGTGGAGGACAAGCCTTAGCCTACTTCGAAGGCCTGCTCCCCAGAGGCCCCTGCGCAGGCCTGGGGGGGACCCTGCGCCTGGGGTCTCCGAGTTGCACCCGGGGAAGAGGTTCCTGCGGTCAGTGCTCCCTCCCCAGCTCCCTGGAAACCACCGCTCTCACTTCTGGGTGTAATGCCCCGGCCCCACCCCTTCGCCGGCCCTTGTCCAAAAAGTCTCCCAGCCCCCTTGCTGCCTCTGGTCTCTGGGATTGGGGTGCTAATGCGGATTCCCCGGGCGCACGCCTTGAAGCTTTCATCTCTTCCTGTCAATCTGTGAACCTGATGAGTGGCCACAGGAGAACGCGGGTGGGAGGAAAGGACGAAGACATTTCAGAGTAAGTCGGAGAGGTGGAGGGTTTCGGGGAGAGGGTGAGACCTGTGGGGATCACGCAGGACAAGAGAGGTTAACCGCCCCCCCTCAGTGTCAGAATCAGGACCCGACCCGGACATCTGGGTCCGCCACGGTCTGGGCCGCCCAATGTCTGTGTTGCAACTGCCTCCTGCATGCGCCCCGCCCCCCCACCCCCCGATAATTTTAAAAATTATCTTTTTTAAAAAAATTTATTTCAGGGAGGAAGGGAGAGATAGAAACATTAACGATGAATCATGGATCGGCTGCCTCCTGCACACCCCCCACTGGGGATGGAGCCTGCAACCTGGGCAGGTGCCCTGACCAGGAATCAAGCCGGGACCTTCGGGTTCATAGGTCAACGCTCAACCACGGAGCCACACGCTGGGCTCCATGGCATTTAAATCTCTGTTCCCTGTGCTCCTTCTGATGCCGTGGGGTTTTCTTCCAGCCCCACACGGACATGGCTCTACGCTGCCCGGAATGGAGCCGACTTCTCCGTCGGGGATGCGGGCAGCTGGGAAAGCCTGGGTGGGGGCAGAATGGGGACCAGGCTCGTCCTTCCGGGGTACAGCCCAGGGTGTGTCCCTGCCTGAGGGACACCGGTGACGGCCCCACACCCTCACCCCCCGGGTGACTGCCCGCGGAGCCCCCCTCGCTGTGTACCTGTTCCCGCAGCCGTGACTCAGGCGGCCCCACACCCCCGCACTGGCTCACAAAGCCACAGAGCGACGGAGAAATGTTTTCAAGAACCTGCCCCCTCCCTGTTTTGAAATGTCAAGCGCCTCAGCATTGAGAAGAGAAAAGCGTGACTCAGGGCCACTGACAAACAGCTCCGGAGGCACGGCGAGCGCGCCCAGGTCCTCCTCTCTGTTGGGAAGGGGCCGGACCGAAGGAAAATTCCACTCCTTCCCCGCCGCCCCGCCGGGAATGCGGCAGCCTGGGCGCTTGCCAGCCCGGCCCAGCGTGGGCTCTGGGTCCCCTCCACACATGCTGGTCTTGACAGGAAATCGGGGCGAATGATGATTAATAACTGGAAGAACACCATTATCTCCCCGTGCCCAGTGCCACGCTCAGCCAGCCCTGCCTGCTCTGCCAGCCAGCCCGGCTGCTGGTTTTCTTGAAGGGTGTTGGGTTGCTAAGCAACAGGGCTGGCAGCATCCATCAGGCCCGGCAATGTCAGCGCCAGAGTGTGGCCTGTGAGCAGACTCGCTCCCCTCCCCTCGTCCCCCT
>NW_006282528.1:1308142-1310096 GCF_000327345.1 Myotis davidii | reverse complement strand
GCAAGGTCATTTGCATCCTGGGGACCAGGAGCCTGGTCAGGTGACTCTGTGTATGAAACATCACCGAGCAGCCCAGGGAACACAAATGTTGTTTTTGCTTATTGCAGAGCAGGGCCTGTGACGTCGCTGGAAACACAGAGCTGTCTGTGCGCCCCTCACGGAGCCGGAGCCGGAGCGCGGCCACCGTTCTCAGCCCGCGTCCTGCCGTCTGCCCTCCATCAGGCTTCCTCCTGCCTCACAGCGTCTTGCTTATCCGCTGTCTGTCCAGGGCCACCCTCTTCCTTGGTCTGTGGTCTCTGGGCGATGGAGCTCTGGTTTGGGTGGGGACAAAGGGAGCCTGTTTCCAGGTGGGGTCTGGCCCTGCGGGGACAGCCGGAGGCCGCCGTGTGCCAGGCCTGTCCCTGCGGCGGTTCTGCCCTGGCAGCACCCATCTTCGGGCTCCACCTGGGCCCCCAGGCTGCGCCAGCTGATCAGGTGCCAGAGCCGGAGTGGAGGGCAGGGGGAACCTCAGCTCTGGGGATAGACAGACCCAGATCCACGTCCTTTCTCTTCTCCAAGCAGCTTCGGCGTCTTGGCACGTCCTCTCCCATTTCTGAGGGGGACGCACAGGAAACCGCCTCCCGGGTTATCGGGGTGGGGGGTGGGAGGGCCGCGGGTGACCCTGCGCTCATGTGGCCCACGGTGTCCAGCAAGGGGCAGGCATTTCAGAGCCGGAGGGACCCACAGCTGACCCCCGGTTGGAAGAGCACTTAAGGTGTCCCCTGACCCCGGCCGGTGTGGCTCAGTGGGTGGAGTGTCCGCCTGTGGACTGAAGGGTCCCGGGGTTCGATTCCAGTCAGGGGCACATGCCCCGGTTGTGGGTTCAATCCCCAGTGAGGGGTGTGCGAGAGGCAGCTGGGCAATGATTCTCTCTCATCATTGATGTCTCTCTCCCTCTCCTGTCCTCTCTGAAATCAATACAAATATATATATATTTTAAAAAGATGTCACCTGGCCAGCCCAGCACCCAGGGCTGAGGGGATTCTAGCTCCTCCCTCTCCCAGGGGAGAAGCAGGGCCAGAGGTCACTCCGCAGCGGCCCTCGGGCCCGGGAGGGTCAGACCTCTCAGACTCCCGGTCCAGGGGCTTCCTTCCTGCCCCCATGTAGCTCCTGCTTTCCTTAGAGCTATCTCCGGGCTTCACAGGGGGCCAGTGTCCCTCACTGTAGAACAATGCCCCGTCATGAAAAAGAATGGTCTTGCCCTCGTTGTCACCTTTGCCCTAAATGCCGTGACCGTGGATGGATTGGCCAATTTCTGGATTCTCTATCCTGTCCCACCGTCTGTTTGTTTACCCCGGTGTCAATCGCACGTTGTGCACTGTCACCAGCTTTACAGTGAGTCTTGTTGTCAGGTAGACACAGTCCTCCCGCTTCTCCGACTTTGTCTTGGTTCTTCTTACCCGCGGCGTTTTGTTAGGATTCCACGGAGCTCTAGAGAGGCCACAGTGTGTATGGTGGCAGAGCCTAGTCCACAAGTTCCCTGACACAGCCCCCAGGCATTGCATGGTCATGCTCTGTGAGTTCCTCACGCAGGTTGTGTGGACGGAAGGGCCACATGCTGACCTGACCGGCTCAGGGGAGGCCTGTGTCGCGGTCTTGCCAACTCAGAGACCTGAAGTCACCCCAAGGATGGTCTGAAATTAAACTTTAAGTAAAGCAGTGATGGTGGGCGGTCACCTCCTAGGCCAGTATCTTCCCTGACAAGGTCAGTCTTTACTGAGCCTATTGTCCTTTTGCATCTACGATCACACACCATTGAAATGTCAGGGTAACTTGTAACTTCTCTTTTTCCGGACCCCTCAGGGCACAACCTAATGCCCTGGGCGCCAGGACAGAGACACAAATCCCTTCATTTTTGTTATTGTTATTATATTAATTGTTGACTATTAACTATCCTGCACCCACCTAAGGAAGC
>NW_006282528.1:1293648-1303048 GCF_000327345.1 Myotis davidii | reverse complement strand
CTCTCAGGGCACAACCTAATGCCCTGGGCGCCAGGACAGAGACACAAATCCCTTCATTTTTGTTATTGTTATTATATTAATTGTTGACTATTAACTATCCTGCACCCACCTAAGGAAGCGAAGTGTGTGTCTATCATTTTACTCTTTATCCAGTCCCAGAGGTTCCCTCCTCCCCCTCTTTGCTTGCTCCCGCCTCCCTAATCTATCGCGGATGGATTCCATGTAACCCACCTCCGTCCCCTCCTTTGGTGGCAATGTATTAACCAGGTGAAAACCGCCGTTCTCTGGAGCATCATCCCACGTCGGTTGAGATTCTGCTTCCTGGCAATTGTCAACAGTTTGGCTCAGATAAACTCACAAAAATTCTTCACAGGTTTGAGTGTTTTTACGTTAACAGTTCAAGGTTCAAATGTACCTTGCCCATTTGAATTGGGAATTCCCACGCGGAGAAACTAATATAAAAGTGGATCTAAGCGGTGACACTATCCCTGCTATGTCTATCAGAAGCAAATAGAAATCCAGGCAGCTGGAGGTCGCCACAAAGAGAGGCGTGCCAAGTGAGCTCACCACAAAGTTACAAACCCTGCAAGGAACCAATCCCCGCCAGCAGGAGTCAGCCGGTGATAGAAATGCCAGACGAGGTCCCGGCAACTTCCGCTACCAGAACTGTCAAATAAATATATTTAAGTGATTGAAGTCTGAACAGAAGGCATGGAAATGTATAAGGAGGACGAGGCATTATTTCAAAGAATGCAATGGATTTAGGAAGAAACCCAATACTAATAGAAATAAAAATCTAGTCATAAAATTAAAAACTCAATGGGGAGACCAGACCAAGCCGGAGAAGAACTGGGGAGTTGGGAGGGAGAGCAGAGGGAACCGCACAGGCAGCAGCTCAGGAAGATGACAGCTGGGAAATCTGCGTGAAGGGACACGTAGGCCAGGACGGGAGGTCCCGGCATACACACGAGGGGTTTTCCAGGGGGCGAGAGGATAAATAATGGGGAGAAGCCGCCCTCCAAGCGACCATGGCTAAGACATTTTTAGAATTGATTGAAGACTGGAACCCTAAAAAGCAAGAAGCCCTCCAGAAAGAGCTGGGCAGAATTAAAACCTCCGTAGTGTAGAGGGAGGGGGAATCAGTAAAACTCAAACAACCCAATAAAGAAAAAGAGACAAACAAGCAAAGTAGGAAAGTACAAAATAGGTCAACGTGATAGGAGAAAAAATAATACACACAAATAGGAAAAGTTATTCAGTTAAAAGATAGAGATGTATGACTAGGCTACACACACGTGTGTGTGCCTGCACACACACAACCCCCATGCCACTTGTTTGCAAGACTAAAGCAGAAAGGTGGAAACAAGGTAATGTGAAAATGCACACCCAGAGATGCCAACCAAAAGAAAGCCAGTGCAGCTATCACAACATCAGACAAAACAGGCTTCAAGTATAAAAGTGCCGTTAGGGAGAAAACTCGCCGCTGTATCTGATAAAAGGAACCGTCCATTAAGATACAGCCGCCTGGGTTGCATCTAGCAAGGCTACCTTAAAAAAAAATCTATAAAGCAAAAATGTAATAATAACAGGGAAAGACTGAGGAACCCACAGCCATAGTGGGAGGTTTTCACATACCTCAGAGTAACTGGAAAACCAGGAAGACAGCAAAGGAGAAAGATTACAGAAGATTGGAGCAACACAATGGTTAGGCTCGAGCACTAATCACAAATGTGCTTCTGTATTCAGGAATAGAGCACATATGTTCTTTCTAAACAAATAGGAGAACAACATAGTTGATTATATACTAGGTTTTATGAGGCCATTTTATGTAAAGTTTAAAAACGTATAAAACCATACTGATTGATATTTGTGGAGCAATTAGGCCCCACATTCAGGCTGTGGGTTTGTCTGCGTGTGGATGGAGGGAAAGGGGACGAGTGGGGCAGGTTAAGATTCTCAAGTGCATTTCAGTATCTGAAGTGCGTTTGAAAGAGAACTTAAGTGAAAGGAAAGGTCAGCTTCCTGTCTGGGCCCAGAGGGAGTCCACCCCTCAGCCCGTCCCTCCCACGGGTTACAGCGAAGCCTGCACAGGCCTGGTGGGCGGATTGGAGCCGGGAGCCGAGACCTGAAGAGCAATCCATTCAGGGCAAGTTACCACTTTCTCCTCTTCTCTGTCCCAGCTCTGATTGGAGAGCAGGCTGGTTGGGGAACTAAAATTCGGAGGGAAACCCTATATTGTGGCCAGAAGAGCGAGAAAAGGGGTCCCTGGGAGCTCATGGGTATGAGGCATCGCGGAGAGACGTGGAGACAGGGGGTCCCAAACGCTGTGTGTGAACCACCTCAAACCTGGGCGCAGCCTGGCGTGGCTTGTGCCCGGACAGGTCAGTTTGTGACGCTGGAAACCACAGGCTGAAGAGAAGGCAGAGCTAATGGCCGGAGCCCAATGGACTGATTGCCCGCTAAAACCAAACAAGACAAAACCAACACCTTCTAGAGCAGCGGCTGCCAACCGTGGTCCGTGAGGTCCGTCCGAAAGGTGGGCGACTGCTGTTCCAGAGCTTGCTTATTAAAAAAATGGGATCTAGCCCTCGCCGGTTTGGCTCAGTGGATAGAGCCTTGGCCTGCGGACTGAGGGTCCTGGGTTCGATTCCGGTCAAGGTCACCTGCCCAGGTTGCCGGCTCAATCCCCAGTAGGGGGCGTGCAGGAGGCAGCTGATCCATGATTCTCTCTCATCATGGATATTTCTGTCTCTCTCTCTCTGTCTCCCTCTACCTTCCTCTCTGAAATCAACAAAAATATATATTTTAAAAAGGGATCTAAAGTCTTACAGTATAATATTTAAAATATGCAAGATACAATTAAACTTACTTGACATGGGAGAACCAGGAAAATGGGTTCTATTCTCAAATGAAAAGGGAATCAATGATGGTAACCCTGAGCTGGCCCAGATGCTGGAAATTACCCAACAAATACTTGATGGCAGTGATTAGAATCATGCCCACGGGTAAAGGAAACACCCCCAGATGGAAAGAAATAAGTGATCAACAGGGAAATAGAAACAATAAAAAAAACCACACACAATGGAAATTTTATGAATATGAAATAAAAATGATAATATCTTAATAAAAAATTCTTTGAACGGATTCAGTAGCAGAATGGAGATGGCAGGGGAGTCAGCAAATCTCACGACATTTAAAAATTCCAAACTGAAGGACGGAGAGAAAAACAATTGAAGAAAAAACAAAACGAAACAGCCTCGGAAGCGTGTGGGACAAGAGCAAAGGTGTAACGTTCTGGTCCTGGGAGCAGCCGTGGGGGAGGAAAGAGATTGGAGCAGAAAATATATTTGAGGAATTGCTCGCTGAAAGGGTCCCAAATTTGGTGAAAAAGCATGTATTCGTACATTCAAGAAACTCAGCAAATCTCAAACAGGATGAACGAAAAGTGTAGCCTGCCCAGACACATGATAAATGTTCTCTGTTGAAAACAAAATATAATGGAGAGACCTTGAAAGCACCCAAGATGGGCAACATTATATCTGGGGGGACAATGACTCACGTGACAGAGGATCACAAACCAGAGAGCCCAGAAGGCAGGGGAAGGACATCTTTTAAGAGCTGAGAGGAAAGAGCTGTTGATTCAGGATCCTATATCAGAAAAGAAGCCTCAGAGATGAAGGTGAAATAAAGACATGCTCAGGTGAGGGGAAAGTAAGAGAATTCGTTGCCAGCAGAGCTGTCCTATATAATAAGAGGGGAATATGCAAACTGACCCTCACAGCAGAACGACCGCTGGACCAGTCGCTATGAGGCGTACTGACCACCTCTTGGTCCCTTCCCCAGCCATCAGGCTCCGATCACTCGATGGTGAACAGGGAACCCTGGTGGGTGGTGGTAGGGGGTTGAGGCCGGCTGCAGGCAGCTGGGAAAGATGGTCCTGATCGCAGACCAGGCGTAGGGACCATACCCGCGCACGAATTTCGTGTGCCAGGCCTCTAGTTTTAAAATAAATGCTCAGGGGAGCCCTGCAGGCTGAAGGTAGCTGATACCAGAGGGAAACTCGGAACTTGAGGAATGAAGGGAGGGCAACAGAAATGGTAAATAACTCAGCAAACCTAACAGACTCTTTTCTTTCTCCTCTTAAGTTTTTAAAATAATGTCTAAAGCAAAGATGGTGACATTAATAGTGTCCTCAATAGATTTAGGAATAATACCGTTATGACAAAACAGAAACAGGAGGAGAGGAAAAGGATTTATATGGTTGAAAGGCTTCTGTGTTTTACTATAAAGTGGTAAAAGAGTAACTTGACTGTGAAAGCTTAGAAATGTATATTGTAATCTCTAGAACAGCCACTCAAAATATAACACGAAGAAATATAACCAAAAAGCCAACAGATACATTAAGATGAATACTTAAAAAATTCAAGTAACTCAAAGAAGCAGAAAAGAGTGAACATAAACAGAAAACAAATACTAAAATGATAGTCCTAAATCCAACCATACCCTAAATTACATTAAATGTAAATGATCTAAACACACCAATTAAAAAACAGAGATTGTCAGATTGGATAAAAAAAGAAGAGCCAAATATTAGATTAAAAAAAAGGACCCAAGCTGTCTACACATAGTAACATAGGTTAAAAAGGCAAATACAATAAAATGATAAAACCAGGTGGTAGGTAATCATGAGTTAATTATATTACTTGTTATTATACTCAATATGTTTGAAATTGTTATAATTATCCTATCTAATAATAGACAAACATGGTAATTGACCATACCTTTGCTATGTCTCCCATTGGCTAATCATCACGATATGCAAATTATCCATCAACAAAGATGGTGGATAATTTGCATACTGCAGGCAGGGTGGGATAGCACCATCCTGCCTGCCCTGCCACCATCCGGGCCTGCTATCTGCAATCCTTGGAGGGGGAGGGGGGGTCCCGTGTGCGACTGGACCCGGGGTGGCCAGGCGGGGCAGCAGCGATCCGCCAGCCCACCTGGGCATCCCGTGTGTGATCCGGGGCGGGGCCCCCACCCCCAGATCTGCCCTGCCCTGTACACAACGGGGTGGCACACCCCAACCTCCAGATCGGCCTTGCCCTGTTGCAGCCCGAGCCTGGGCGGCCTGGCGGGGCAGCAGCGATCCGCCAGCCCACCTGGGCATCCCGTGTGTGATCCGGGGCGGGGCCCCAACCCCCAGATCTGCCCTGCCCTGTACACAACCGGGGGTGGCACCCCAACCTCCAGATCGGCCTTGCCCTGTGCGTGACCCGGGGAGGTGGGGCAGGGCACCTAGGGATTGGCCTGCCATCTGCCACCCAGTGAGCGGGCCTAAGCCAGCAGGTGGTTATCTCCTGAGGGGTCCCAGACTGTGAGAGGACACAAGTGGGGCTGAGGGAGACCGCCCCCCACCCCCACCTGTGCAAACATTTTTGTGCACTGGGCCTCTAGTTATTAATAATAATAAAAGGAGGTTGGAAAAAGAAAATTTCCCCAAACACCTCCCATAATTTCCTTTTGACCTGAGATAAAATCATATAAGATCTTAAGATGCCTGCCCCTCAAGTCCCCTATATAACTAGACAGTGTAGGAGCCAGGGCCAAGATCAGGAATCAGGCGGCTAGACTTCGAGTTTTACTGCTTCCCTGTTGAGTGTGGTCAAAGAACTTACCCTCTTTAAACCTCAGAAGGCTTCAGCTGTCAAACAGACATAACAGCACTTAACCCCAGGGGTTTATTTTGAGAATTAAAGGCGATAATGTGGAAAAAACACTCGTTACTTGGCACATGCCTCACATTGATTTTATTTTATACTAGAGGCCCGGCACACAAAACCCGTGCACTGGTGCGATCCTAGGCCTGGCCGGTGACCGAAGCGTGAGCATCTGGAGCGGAAGGGCAGGTCCCAGCTGACCTTGGGGTCCTGGGCCGCACCTGGGCCCCCGCACGCCCCTCTCTGCCTGAGTCACAGCGCCCGAGTCCCCACGCGGAGATGAGGTGAGTGCGGCTGGACACCACGGGCTGGGGTGCAGCGTGGGCCTCTGGGACACCCCGCGGCGCCACATGGAAGCCGGCCGGCCGGCCTTGCAGACCAGCTCCTGTGTGAACCCATGGGGAGCCTGACTGGCCCCTGCAGTCCCGGCGGCTGTGGCCCAGCTCATCTGGAAGAGGCCACGGGGGTTCTGGTGGGTTCCTCATGGGTATCTGGCACCTGAGCATGGGGGCTTCCCCGGTGCACAAGCCCTGGCATCCTGGGGGAGGGTAGCAGGGGGAGTAAGCCCCAGTCCCCAGGTAGCCGGTCAGAGGTCACGGTGCATCACCTACGCCTGCCATGTTCTGCACCGCCCCCTGGTGGTCAGCGAGTGGTAGAACTCCCTGTCTCCCGGTCAAACGACCGCCTGAGAGGACAATTTTCATATTGGGCTTTTATTATATAGGATACTTTTTATTGTTGATAGTATTACAGCTATCTCCCATTTCCACCCCCACTTCCCCTTCCTCCCAGGCCCTACCCACCCCCATGCCTCACATTTAAATATATACTGGTATATATATTTGTATTGATTTTAGAGAGGAATGGAGAAGGAGAGAGAGAGAGAGAAACATTAGTGATGAGAGAGAATCATTGATCAGCTGCCTCATGCACACCCCCTACTGGGGATGGAGCCCACAACCCAGGCACATGCCCTTGACCAGAATCTAACCCTTGACTCTTCAGTCCACAGGCCGACACTCTATCCACTGAGTCAAACCGGCTAGGGCATGCCTCACATTTTATATGCTCAGAATAAACGCTACTGATTCTGGGTGTGGGGAGGGGCCTGGTGGGGCCCCAGGGCTTGCTTGTAGACGGTCAGGCTTAGGGGCTGTAAGGAAGAGATTGCCAAGTACATGCCTTAGCAAGATGGAAATCGCTCTCTTCCAATCATGTAACAGCCCAGAGGTCACCCCTCTGGCCTGGCGGGTCAGCTCTCTGTCCTCAATGTGGTTTACCTCTCTGTGCTCAAGGAGACGGTCCTTTCTCATCCTCTCCTTCCAAGTGGAAGGGGGGAAGGAGATTGGGGGTGGGGAGAGGGTTATACTCTAATTCTTTGAGGGGCAAGATCAAGATGTAAGCCCCATCACTTCTGCTAACATTACCTAGTCACATGACCACACCCCCTGCAAGGCAGACTGGGAAATGTAGTCTTCGCCAGATGGCCAGGTTGCCCGCTAAAATGTTGTGCTGAGGACGAACAGAAGCCGGGGGGAAACCAGCAATCTCCTGTCACTTCCAAGGACCTCAGAGAAGGGCAGGCGTGAGAGTTGCTTCTCCAAAGGGCCCTTTGCCAGGTTCCCACGGCAGCAAAGCGTTCGCAGAGCCAAGCTCCCCACGGACCGGAGGGGATTTAGGAAATGGTTCGGGCTGCCTGGCTGACTCAGGCGTGGGGCGTCCTGGAGAGAGAAGTGGCCACACAGGCCTCTGGGCTGGGGGCTTAGTTAATAATAATGATGATGACTTTGGCCCAGAAAGCTTCCTGAGGCTGATGAATGACTGGAGTGGATTAGCAGCCGGGGTCGCCGCCCGAGGTCTATCAGTGCCTCCCAGCTTCACATCCACCCACAGGAAGTCCCTTGTACGCCCGCCTATTACTGCCCGAATCTCACAAAGTGAAAATGAATGGGCGCCTCAGTGGAACTTGGAGAAAAACGCGGTGACCATTGTGTGTGGCCACCGGGCCATCGTGGTTTTTTCCAGGCCCATTTCCTGGCTTTTCTTTGGTTCTCTTTCTGGCTTCCCTCTGCTCACGGCGGTCCGGCAGCGCAGCTGGCCCTGAGGATTCGCTCCGAGCCCCTGGCTGTGTAAAGCCGCTCTGTCACCATGCCTGTGAGTCCCCGTTTAAATGTGTCCTCCCAGCCCGGCCGGCGTGGCCCAGGGGCTGAGCGTCGACCTATGAACCAGGAGGTCACGGTTGGATTCCTGGTCAGGGCACAGGCCTGGGTTGCAGGCTCTATCCCCAGCGTGGGGCGTGCAGGAGGCAGCTGATTGATGACTCTCTCTCTTTCTCTCTCCCTTTCTCTCTCTGAGTTCAATAAAAATATATATGAAAGCCCTAGCCAGTTTGGCTCAGTGGTTAGAGCATTGGCCTGCAGACTAAAGGGTCCCAGATTCGATTCCGGTCAGGGGCACATGCACGGGTTGCAGGCTCAATCCCCAATAGGGGGCGTGTAGGAGGCAGCCAGTCAATGATTCTCTCTCATCATTGATGTTTCTTTCTCTCCCTCTCTCTTCTTTCTGAAATCAATAAAAAAATATATTTTTAAAAAAGTTGATCAGTTTCCCAAGAGAAGAGCTGGAAGCAGAAAGGCAGGTGTACACGTGGTTGTAGAGAGGAGTCTAACAGCGTTGACCTGTGAACGGTGGAGAGAACCCCGGGCGGGCCCAGGCCACCGGGGACCCCTTCCCTGCGAGGCCTCCCACTGCTCGCCTGGCCCCAGCCCTGCGCCAGGAGATGTAACTGACGAAATCAGCATGTTTTCCTCACCCACGAGCCCTGCGCCAGGGAACTGGCGTTTATCGATGGTTCCAGATTTGCTGTCCTGCTACTTACACTCCTCCCTTCTTGTCTGGCTTGTGTTTGGCATTTGGGAGGACTTGCCAAGCGAAAGGTACAAGCCCTGCACCAGGATCACCCCAGCGCCTCTCGTCCCTGAGGCTTAGTGAGCCGAGGGTGCCACGCATCGGCAGGACCCTGCCTCGTGGAGGTGGCACCTGGGCCACCAGAAACCTTCCACCTGATTCTACACGGGACCCCCAGGTGGGCTTCAGACAGCACCCCGCCCCTGAATTAAAGCAAGTGGAGCTGGACAGCTAGAGAAACGCCCTGGCAACCAGGGAGGCGTTGGCGGCTGCTACACCAGGGGCGGAGGTGGAGATAGAGAAACGGAAGCCTGGCCCGGGAGCAGGTAGGTGGGAGCGGGATTAGGGACTTAGAAATGCTTGCTTCCTCCTGTTGTCCCTATGAGAGCTGATAAGGGCAGGTCAGGGTTTTGGGGGGAGACTTGGAAAAGAATTCGGGACTTGAATCACCCAGGGACCTTTCCAGCTTCTGTTTCCCAGAGTTCTCCACACGGCAAGTTTGCCTCAGAAGTTCAAGGTGCCAAAGGCAGGGAGGGAGCCCCGGGAGTGGAGCCCCCGGAATGACGCTGTGACCCGCCGCCGTCTCTGGGTGGGGCCTTCTGCTTTCCCCTCTTTTCAGCCCAGGGCGGGATGGAGCTGTGATGGCTCAGGTAGACCCGCGGCTTCATATCTGAGCAGCATGCTTGACCCAGACATGTATGTGCACATACGCAGAGCGATCATTAAAACTAGGCGAGGGGGCAGGGTATCGCGAAGTTTTCATAGACCTTCCT
>NW_006282528.1:1286318-1293637 GCF_000327345.1 Myotis davidii | reverse complement strand
GTGACTGCCTCGGAAGATGGAGCAGGAAGCCGTGGCCCCTTGGAGCTCTGAGAGCCGAGCAGCTTCCCTCTGCCCGGGGAGCGAGCCGCGCACTCCCTGAACCTCCCTGGGCCTCGGAGGAGCTCAAACTGAAAGAGAAAAGGCCACGTGTGCCGGAAGCGCGGTCTCGGGTGGGCGACCAGCGTGCACAGTGCACGACGCGCCCACCTGGGCCCGCGGGGCTCCTGGGCTGAGTCTGTCCTGCTCCACGGTTACCTGGCGGGATGCTTTCTCCCGAACCCCCTCGAGTCTGCTGCTTCAGGGGGGCACGTGGGCGCAACCAGGTGCTTCCGTGGCGATGTGAAGGCCGCGGTGTGGCCAGAGAACACGGAGGCCCGGGCTGAGCTTGTGGACGTCTCTGAAAATTACTGTCCTGTCAAGCTCGGATTTGCGGCTTCTCAATTTTTCATCGGGTAGCTTGGGGAATGAATACAATCCAATGACAGTCTCTCCCTCTCCCTCCTCCTGCTAACAACACACACACATGAATACACACATGGACACACACACACATTTGAACACACCACATACACATGTGAACATTGACACATGCACGAGTACACACAGACACATGTGTGCACATGCAGAGATACAGATGTGCGCGCGCGCGCACACACACACACACACGCGCACTTATCTAACCTGTTTCCAGGTGACTTCGCCCCTAGCAGTGCCCGAAAAACAGCATGGTCTAAGGCAGTGGTCGGCAAACCACAGGCGGCTCTTTGGCCCTGTGACATGGGCCACGAAGTTTCAATCACACTGTACGTGCGTGCCCGCACGTGGTATTTTGTGGAAGAGCCACACTCAAGGGGCCAGTTTGCCGACCACTGGTCTCAGGGAAGGAATGGAGGCTGGAAGCCAAGGGCCGCGTGGATTCCAGGTCCGCTGTCCCGCCGGCGGCGAGGCGAGTTGCAGGAAGCTCTGGGCCCTCGTTCGTTCCTTCCCATCGCGGCTCCACCGTCACCAACACTGGCGGCCCTCGCGGAGCGTGGTTTGCTGAGTGTCACTTTGTTGTATGTTGATGAGGGAACAGCGGGTCCCGGTCAGGCCGCCTGCGTGCAGCTGGTGGCGCCCCTGGTCTCCGGACTCAGAGCTGCACGTGGGGGGAGCTGGTGTGTCCATTGTCCCGCCCGAGTGAGTGTGGGTGTGGGAGAGTGGCCCTGAGATGGGAGGGCGGCCTGTGCAGGGGGTTCCCCCCCTTGCACCCCGAGTCCCTGGGATCTGCTCCTGCCACCTGAGATCCTGCAGTGGAATAAGTGGGTTGAGAATCATTCTCTTACTTGTTCTAGTTCATCTTTCTTAAATGTCTGTGTGGCTCACGCTTACCGCCCGTGTGACAGCGGGCACATATGTGCGGCTCACGCTTACTGCCCATGTGACGGTGGGTGTGTCTGTGCGGCTCACACTTACCGCCTGTGTGACGGCAGGTGGGTATGTGCAGCTCACGCTTCATGCCCCTGTGACGGCGGGTGGGTATGTGCGGCTCACGCTTCATGCCCCTGTGATGGCGGGCGCGCTTTGGCCTTTGTTTAGGAGTTTGGTGGCGCTTTGACCAGAGAGACGCAGCAGGAACCTGGCCCTCGTTGACCTCAATGACCTCTGGTCCAGCTGCGTCTGTGAGAGGCCGTTTCACTTATGGTCAGTTTCCAAGGACGATCGAGAGTCACGATGCACCTGTAGCACGAACATCGCCTCCTCGTCCTTGAGCAGAGCTGACACACCTGGCAGCCCCGATGGCACCGGGAGAGGACACACAGCCGCTGCCCGCTCCCCAGGAAGCCGCGCGGCCGGTGCCCAGGGCCTTACCCTGTACGCACTCCCTCTCCCCAGAACATCTTCTTATCCTGGGAAGTGACCAATCCCGGCTTCCTGGGGGCTGTGGGGGGAGGGGGTATGGCCATCCCTCCATCGGGGAGAGTGCCCAGTGCCCAGGGTAGGAAGTAAACTGGACCCCACCTCGGAGAGGTGGGGAGGGAGGAGCTCCCGGCTGGTCTCTGAGGGCAGATCCAGGGGGGAGAAGCCAGGAGACGGCCGGGCCCAGAAAGGGGCACCCCTGAGGAGCACCACCCCCACGTCCAGCCACAGGATGAGGACTTGCCGCTGGGCTTGCTCCTGCGCCGGTGGACGCACCTCAGAGGGTGCCCCTGGGTGCCCTCGGTCGCTGTGAGCGAGAGGCCGGAGGCGGTGATCACACTCGCCCATGTGGTTCTCCTCGCCTTTCCAGCGGCTTCCGGAGACTTCCTCCTCTGTCCTGCTCACCACCAGTGGGTGAGATGTAACCATGGGCGCCAGGCCCAGGGTGATGGGTGACATCTCAGGTCACACAGCACGGCTCTGATCAGGGCCGAGCACAGGACGCGCCTGCCTGGCCCTCTCGGATGGAGGGTCTGTCCTGAAGATAGTGTTTCTCGTCCGCCAGGGCCTCCTGTTGAGGTGCAGCGTGTCAGCCTTCCCAGTGTGGGCAGGACCCCGATTTCCAATCCTAAGACTGGGTGCAGCCCGGCCGCATGGCTCAGTGGTTGAGCATCGACCTATGAACCAGGAGGTCACAGTTAAATTCCCAGTCAGGGCACATACCTGGGTTGTGGGTTTGATTCCCAGTGTGGGGCGTACAGGAGGCAGCTGATCCATGATTCTCTCTTATCATTGATGTTTCTCTCTCTCCTCTCTCTCCCCCTTCCTCTCTAAAATCAATAAATACATTTAAAAATAAATCTATAATAATAAAAGGGTAATACACTAACTAAACCGGACGTCATTCTGGATGTCCTTCCTGACGAAGCAGGGGCCGGAGGGAAGCCAGCCGGGATCCCGGGTGCCTGTGGGCATCCAGAGGAGAGAAGCCTGGGTCCCGGGTGCCAGAGTGAAGCCGGTGCCGGCAGCCGGGGGAAGGAAGGCCTACTCTTGCACGAATTTTCGTGCATCGGGCCTCTAGTCTGTATAATAAGTAGGTTTATTCAACCCATACTTAGTGTGTCCTACCATTCAGTCCTTCTGCAGCATTTACTGGGTGCTTAGTATCCAGCACAGCCGGGCCGGTGGGTGCTGTGTAGCCGAGTTCTTCAGCCAGGTTCTGTCTAGGTTCTCCAACCAAGTTCTGTAGCCAGGTTCTGACCAGGATCTTTTGCCATGTTCTCTCCAGCGAAGTTCTTCTGTCTCTAGGTTCTATGTAGGTTCTGTCTTCTAAGTTCTGTCTCTAGAGTTCTGTGTGTAAGTTCTGTCTCCTGTTGTCTTGTCGCATCTGTATTTATACCAGTTGATTTTAATCCTGTCAATTTCTATTACAAAGGTGAGGGCGTTTCTTATCTCCAGTCCAGGGAGTAAAGATTATGTAGCTTAAGTATGATTGTTCGTAGTTAAAGAGATTAATTACCCGCCTGGCGCTTAGTGAAGGGGTTTTATTCCCTCCCTAACCTCAGGGGAAAAACTCTCCCTGTGGAAACAACCTTTCTCGGAGAGGTGACCTCGGTTATAAAACACAGTGCCAAGAAGGTGAGCAAACATATTAAGAACAGTATGCCATATACGCCAGGTCCCTTGAAACAGCAAGGATGGACCGGCTCCCGGCAGGTGGGGAGGGAAGCGGGGCTGGTGTCTCTTCCTCCGTCCTCACCCCGCCCTCCTGTCTCCTGCACCCGCACCGGGGAGGTGGCGCTGGGCTGGGAATATGCTGGGTGGCAACCCTCCCACTTTTGCCAGAACCTGCTCTTGCAGAATCTCTGCAAAGCCCACCGCCAAGCGCTTGTTTATTCACGTATCACACGAAGTAGCTCCATTCTGAGCCATTTCTCCAGGTCATTTCCGGGTTCCCGCGTTTTCCCGGGGGCTGTGTGTCCATTCCAGGGGTTTTAACCACGATAGGATGTGTGGGGCGCATGGGTTCTGGCCCATGTCCTTGATCCCCAGGCGGCGGGGGTTCCCCGCCCGGCAGCCCTGTGCACAGGCCCCTGTCCCTGCTGCTGCCCCTCGGGGCGGCCACGGCCCCTTCTCTGCTAGTTTTCGCTGGGGTCTGGGGCCCTTGTTGGGCGTGACCTGGGCAAACAGGCCCAGGACACCCCTGCCGTCAGATTCCCCGGGGGCTGGTCCGGCAGCTGTCTGAGCTGGGGGGGGGGGACCTCACATGGGGACCCCCCGGCGTCTGAGGCCCACGCCTTCCCTTTGGTCTTCCTCCTCTCACTCCAGGGGCCCCCTTAGACCGGGGTGCTTGCTTCCTGGGTCTCCCACCCCTTGGAGGGACTGTAGGTCCTTTCCAGGCCCTGGGAATCTCAGACGCTGCGAGGCGGTGTGTCACTTCGCCTGACTGAGGCGGTGGCATCAGCCATCTCCCTGATGGTGGAGGAAGGAGAGAGGGCCCAGGGCACCAGGAGATTGTGGCGAGACCACTGTTCCTCCGCTCAGTACCCTTATCCCGCCACCCGATACAAACGAGTGGGAATAATTAAAACTCCAGACGCCCGCAGCAGCTCATTAGAAAGGAGGATCTCTGTGGATAGATGGCGGGTGATTCTTTCTTCATCATTATCTGCATTGAAAGACCATGCGCATCATTTTGTTATTTGTCAGATGATCGCATCCGTGTCAGTGTCTGTAGATACCACATGCGTGCGCTGACACCGCCGGCCCGAGCAGCACGGGTGTGAACGGCGCCGATCCATTTATACGCAGATTAATTTTCCAATAAAGGCAGTGAGTGTACTTTCTCTCTCTTATGATTTTCCTAATAACACTTCCTTTGCCCTCGCGTCCTTCGTGGTAGGGATTCAGTCTGTGATTCACATCACATACAAAATGTGTTCATCGACCGTTTATGCTGCTGGCCAGGCTTCTGGCATTACAGGCTGTGAGTGGTTAAGTTTTCGGGGAGCCAAATGTTACATGAGGATTTGTGACTGTGTGTGTGGGTTGAGTACCCCTAACCCGTGGGCTGTTCAAAGGTCCACTGCAGTTTCAATCTTTATGTCTGTGGCCTAAACCATCCCTGGGCTCCAGTCACAGACGTGGTGTCTCTACGTCTCATAGGTGTCACCAACTGAAACATCTAAAATGGAAATCTTTTAAAAAATTTTTATTATTTGTATTTATTTTTTATTGCTGTCAGAGAGGAAAGGAGAGGGGGAGATAGATAGAAACATCAATGATGAGAGAGAATTGTTGATCAGCTGCCTCCTTCGGATCCAGCCCACAGACCAGGCATGCGCCCTGACCTGGAATCGAACCGTATCCTCCTGGTTCATAGGTCAACGCTCAGCCACGGAGCCACGCCGGCCGGGCTAACATGGAAATATTGAAATTGCATTCTTCCCACTCCTGTTCAAAAATGTTTAAAATGCTCTTTTCTGGCCCTGGCTGGTGCGAAGGGACGAGCCAGGGCACATCGCTCTCGCAGCGTGGGTGAGGAGGAGGCACCCGAGGACAGGACGTGTCCCCCCAGCCAAGGGGTTCCCCAGAGGACGGTCCCCTCACTGCCGCCCCCAGGGCTGCCGCTGGAAACCGTGATGCTGTTTCCAGATGAGGCCCACCCCGCACCAGGCTGGGAGCCGCGCCGTTAGTCCCGTGGGTCAGGCTTCCGTTCAGGAAATCAATGACCGCGGAAGGTTGCCGGATGCCTCCGTCGCCCCCGGTCCGGTAAGATGAGCCACAGCACGCGCTTCGTCACTGTCACCGTCTCCACGCGCACAGTTCAGTGGCTGCAGAACCTTCTCGCCCTGAGTCTTACCACCAGCCCGGAGTCCGGACCGCGAGCGTCCCTCCCGTCTCGCCCTCGGCCCCCCGTGGCCGCGGACCTGCTGCAGTCGCTGCGGGTTTGCCGATTTGGACATTTCCCATGATGGGCCCTACAGGGAGTGGCCTCGTGTCCGGCCCCTCACTTGGCATGTTTCTGGGGTCACCGTGTTGCCGTGGACCATTCTTCGTCCTTTTAGGGCCGAACGACACTGCGCTGCGTGGAGGCGCCACGTGCTGCTCGCCTGTCGTCTGTGACGGGCCTTTGGGGGAGTCCCACCTCCTGGCCGGGAGCAGGGCCACTATGATCAGCCTGTGCACATGTTTTTTAAAAAATATATTTTATTGATTTTTTACAGAGAGGAAGGGAGAGGGATAGAGAGTTAGAAACATCCATGAGAGAGAAACATCGATCAGCTGCCTCCTGCACACCTCCTACTGGGGATGTGCCCGAAACCCAGGTACATGCCCTTGACCGGAATCGAACCCGGGACCCTTCAGTCTGCCGGCTAATGTTCTATCCATTGAGCCACACCGTCAGGGCAGTCCATTGTCTCGGGGGAGAAGAAGAGGTGCCCCGTTAACACTCAGACACACGACCGTGAACTCATAATAACACACAAAACCCACAGGAACTCATTCCCACGCGGCCGCTGGGCTGAGTTATCTAAGTCAGCGTGTTGCTTACTCTCTGTTCTGGAGACGGGGAGAGTGTGGGCTCGGAGAGGCCTCAGTCAGCGGTGTGACCGTGGGGTGACCTTGGGCTGGAGGCTCCGTGTCCTCTCCTAACCCTCTTACGTGAGGGTCATTGGAGGTCAGTGGGAACACATACCTGGGTGCCGCCTCCCGTTGCAGTGTTTTACTCCACGTGGCCTCGGGTGACCACACCGCCCACTGCCCTTCGTGGGGGGTCCGTGGAGGAGCCCCCACTCTGAGGGCCCTGGTCACGGGGATGGAGGAATGCGGCAGAAGGGCCTGGCGCCCCCACACATTCCATCTTCGCTGTTCGGTTCCTCACGAGCTGTTACAGGAAACGATGTTTCAGACACAGCTGCCCCTGCCCGGCGCCCCAGGTCAGTCCACGCGCACGTCCCCCGTGGCCAGGAGGCCCAGCACATGCAGCACATGAGCGCCCGCCGTGCGGCTGCATAACTTTCCCGGCTCCGCCCGGCGTCCTGCTGGGAGCTGGTCTGTCCAGGAGCCACCGCCCAGCGCTGGGCCCCGGCCTCCCCGTGGGCTGCGTGCGGGGCTCGGATTCGCAGCCAGTGCCCCTCCGATGCCCGGTGCGCGCACCCGTTTCCCGGGAAATCTGTTCCCACCCGGGCGCTGTCGGCCTGGTGGGTTGGGGTGTTTATATGTGGGGTGTCGATCTGGGGGGCACGCGTGGTGGAGGTCCGACACTCCCGGGCTTTCCCTCTGATGTGTGGGCTGGTCTTGCCAGCTGTATTTTGAAGCCAACGAGAAAGACAGGAGTCTGCTTCCTGCTGCAGGGCCAGGGCTGCGCGGCTCCCTCAGTTCTCAAGGCTGCTGCTCCACACTGAGTCCCAGGGGCAGGG
>NW_006282528.1:1278500-1286084 GCF_000327345.1 Myotis davidii | reverse complement strand
GGGGAGAGGGGAGATGAGAGAGTGCGAGTGCGAGGTGAGCCTCCTCGCGGGCCATGGGGAAGGCTGTTTGTCTGGAAAAGCCCTCCGGGCACACTGGGCATGCTGGGAAGTGAGGGGGCGTCCGCGGTTAGCACAGGCCGCTTCGGTGTGGAGGAGGCTTCGTGGTGTTGGCGTCACCAGTAGGTCCCAGAGGCGGAGTGATCTGGGCGAGGGCCAGGCGGGCGTCTGGAGTGGGTCTCCCTTTGGATGGAGCTGAACTTCAATGTCATCAGGTCGGAGCCATGTGCCAGCTCCGGGCCGGGCGCTGTGCTCGGTGCTGGGACAGGAGGCTGGGGTCCCTGTCCTGTGGGGGGAGGTGCTGCCTCTTTCTAGCTGGACCTGAGGAGTTGGAGTCTCAAGATCCAGTTCAAGTTCACAACCCCCAACCTCTAGCCATTGACTTTGGACCAGTTAATATTTTTAAAATATTTTTATTGGTTTCAGAGAGGAAGGGAGAGGAGGAGAGAGACAAAAGCATCAACATTGAGAGAGAATCATTGATCCGCTGCCTCCTGCACGCCCCACACTGGGGATGGAGCCCACAACCCAGGCCTGTGCCCTGACCAGGAATCGAACCCTGACCTCCTGGTTCCTAGATCAATACCCAACCACTGGGCCGCACTGGCCAGGCTAATATTTTTAAGCCCTGGTTGTCTGAGCTATAACTCGAGGAGAGGACGTCGGCCCTGCCTATGCCATGGGTGTTCGAGGGTCTGATGAAATAGTCTCTCTGAAAGCCTGTGAGCTCAGAAGGCTGTGAGTTGCTATTGGGACACGGAGGCCTTGGTTTGGAGGTTTGTTTGTTTTTTAATAAGTTTTATTGATTTTTCACAGAGAGGAAGGGAGAGGGATAGAGAGCCAGAAACATCGATGAGAGAGAAACATCGATCAGCTGCCTCCTGCACATCTCCTACTGGGGATGTGCCCGCAACCAAGGTACATGCCCTTGACCGGAATCGAACCTGGGACCCTTCAGTCCGCAGGCCAACGCTCTATCCACTGAGCCAAACCGGTCAGGGCTGGTTTGGAGTTTTCGATGAAAATCTCCTCTGCTCACCAGGACCCTAGTTATCAATGGGCCGTGAAAATTCGAGAAAGGCTGTAGACACGCCATGGCCCATAGGGAGGCCACGGCCACGGGCGGCGGGTGAGCGCCCGGAACAGGCCGAGTCTGACCGTCAATTTAGTAGAAGAAAAGCAAACGCGTGAAGCCCCTCACCGGCAACGTTTACGTTGATCAGATGGTAATATTTCTAACGACAGGTTCAAAGGACAGTAATCTTGGAAATCTTGGGTTAAACAAAATACGTTATTAGAATCAGTTGAATTACTTTGTAAGTGTGGCTACTAGAAAGTTCTAGGTTATGTGTGCGGCTCACAGTACATTTGTATCGGAAGGGCCGCTCCAGAGGCTGTCTGTGGAAAGTGGGGTCTGTACACAGTCCACACAATTATCCCTGTAATTTCAGGGGTACCGCAGCCCCTAAGTCCCAGGCTCGGAACCCCAAGAGAGATTGTTTTAAAGGCTGCGTTCTATTTGCATTCAAAATACGCTTGAAGCCCATTCCCATGAAAGAGATGATGTTAGGGCAGTGGTCAGCAAACTGCGGCTCGTGAGCCACATGCGGCTCTTTGGCCCCTTGAGTGTGGCTCTTCCACAAAATACCAACTTCTGCGCATGGGCCACGAAGTTTCAATCGCACTGTACGTGTGTGCCCGCACGTGATATTTTGTGGAGGAGTCACACTCAAGGGGTCAAAGAGCCGCATGTGGCTCGCGAGCCGCAGTTTGCCGACCACTGCGTTAGGGGAATGTGGCCGATGGAGGAAATGGCTCATCGTCATCTCGGATGAGACAGGTGGATCTCGGTGGCAGACACCAGCCTGCCACCCCAGCTGTGGGCTGGGGGCAGGACGCCCTGCGAAGGGAACCGGTGACACGGCCCTTCCCACCCACAGAAGGTGGGCTGCCCGCGTCCACCCTCGAGCGCGGCTCTCCGAGGGCTGGGCTCCGTGGACGGGGAGTGAGTGGGACTCGGGTGGGCCGGGCCCAGCAGAAGCAGCGGATCTCCCCCAGGCCCACGAGCAGGACGGTGGGCAATAGGAGGGCGGCGATCAAGCACCAAGGTTTCCCCGCGGCCGCGAGGCGGAAAGTGCTCGGAGGAGCCATAACGGCCTTTCGCTCGGGAATGAGGTGCCTGTCGCTGGGCCCTCGCGGGAGGTTTGGTTTAACGCCCCCTCCCGGCCCCTCCGGTCGGACCAGGAGACAGGGGACAGGTGTCCTGGGAGAGGAGCTGCGGGGCGTCTGTGCTCAGTAAACACGGGGAAGGTGAAGCGTCCGGAGGCGGTGCCTGCGTTCCCGGGCTTGTCCCCGGTTTAGTGAATGTAGACCGACACCGGGCGTCTCGGCCCTCAGAGCCGTGTTTGTCCATAAACACCCGTTCGCCCGGGGAGGGGCTGGACCTTCCTGACACAGGGTTTGGCAGGTCGCGATCACGGGTGCCCCCACGCTGGCCTTCAGGCGCCCACTCCCCGCCGGGCCCCACGGTCCCACGGCGCTGGCCCCAGCGAGGGGCGCCTCCGTCTGGGCAGGGGGCCATGCGCTGACCCACACCCGCTCTTCTCCCGGGGATTCTGGGTCTGGGAGGCAGCGACGTGCTCTTCTGATGACCTGCCCTTCCTTCCTCGGGAAAGAGCAGGTGGGGTGAGAGCGGTCGGGGCGCCAGGGGCCTGAGGGGTTTGACACAAGCCAAGGAGCCTCCACGCATGGGCCACGCGCGGCGTGCTCTGTCCCAGCCCCGTGCTACCTGCCTCAAGCAGCTCACCCAACCGGGTGCAACCGGTAAAGTCAAAAAGGAGGTTGTCTTTCAGGTAAAAATCTACCGCGTTCAGGGGCTGGGGCTGTCTTCTGGGCAGTGTCTCCTTCTACTTCAGCGGTTCTCAGCCTCCTAACGCGACCCTTTACCACAGTTCCTCACGTTGTGGTGACCCCCAATTTCATTATGACAATGACACATAACGAAAGCATAGTGATGAATCACAGAAACAATATGTAACTATATATGTGTTTTCCGATGGTCTTAGGCGACCCCTGTGAAAGGGTCGTTCAACCCCCAAAGGGGTCGCGACCCACAGGTTGAGAACCACTGGTCTACATGGTCTGGAGAACATCTCACCTGCATCGGAATCGGGGCACCTCTTTCTTCCTTCCTTTCTTTCTTTCTCTCTCTCTTTCTTTTTTTTTTAAAAAAATATTTTTATTGATTGAAGAGATGAAGAGAGAGGGAGAGAGAAAGAGAGAAACATCAACGGTGAGAGAGAATCATGGATCAGCTGCCTCCTGCACTGCCCCCTACTGGGGATCGAGCCAATCACACCGTGACCTCCTGGTTCAAAGGTCTATGCTCAACCACTGAGCCACACGGGCCAGGCAAGGGCACCTGTTTCAATTGAAAATGTTCGGGCTCCTAATCACCTCCCACACGTGTGGGGGCCAGAGCCAGGAATCTGCATTGCGTCCGCCTCCCGGGCAACCCTGAGCCGCCCGAGGGTGTGGGCTGCGTGCCGTGAGAACCCCTCCCTGCTTCCAGGCCCCCACACGCCGTGGAGCGGAGAGGGGAGGCGCTCCTTGCCGTTGCTCCGGTGTGGGGTTGTGTAATTGCGAGTCTGTTTCAGGGAAAGTCTGGACCACAGGACCCCGGGCCTCCTTCAGGTTCCGATGCTGCCGATGGATCTGTGCGTCTTGTCCTTTTGCACGTCCGGCCCCGCATCGGCCCAAGGACAACGCGGAATCGGTGCCCTGCGTCTTCTGGGAAGAATCTGGCCTTCAGTCTACGCGATTGCAGCACGCCGATAAAAGCTAAAGAAAAGCAACAAAAACGCTCTTGTTGAATTTCTCATTTTTCTGAAGCAAACAGCTTCTATGTGATAAAGAAGCAGCCCAGCGGGGCTTCCTGTTCAGGTCCTGACACGCGGAATGCGCGTGGACTTGCGTGTTCGTGCGTGGACCCTGGCACCCGCGGTCGCCGAGCCCGAGGGGCCTGGTCCCCGGAGAACGCCGCTCTGGCGTGTGCGCTGTCCCAGGACCCACACTGACATGAGGCCAATGCTGCACGGGGTCCAGGGGAACACGGGTCCATTTCAGAGACGCTGGGGTGGATCTAGATGGCGTATTTTAGGACAAAGGGAGCTTTTTAAACTTTCACATTTTAACCAGCGGTTCTCAACCTGTGGGTCGCGACCCCTTTGGCGGTCGAACGACCCTTTCACAGGGGCCGCCATCCTGCATATCAGATGTTTACATGACGATTCATAACAGTAGCAACATGACAGTTATGAAGTAGCAACGAAAATAATTTTATGGTTGGGTCACAGCATGAGGAACTGCATTTAAAGGGCCAGAAGGTTGAGAACCCCTGTTAAACTGATCCAGTTCACTCCGCAAAGTCTGTGCCATCGGACAGCAGTGACACCCCCCCGCCCCCAACACAAATGGCCTGTCAGCCACACAGCCTCCTCGGGAGCTGGGAGACGCCGGGAACTAACTCTCTTGGGTTCCGGTACCCAGGGGCCTCAAGATGGAGCCTTATGTGGAGGTGGTGGTGACGACTCCTGCATCCCGAGGGAGGGTGTGGCAGCCCCATTTGGTATTTTTCCTTTAAGAGAAGCATCTAGAACAGTGATTCTCCAGGTGTGACCCCTGAGCCGCTGCTGTAGCAGCCTGGAGGCAGGAAACTTCTTAAAAATGCAAATTCTTGGGCCCCATCCCAGACCTTCTGAATCAGACACCCCAGGCAGGCGAGGCCTCCCTCCCTGCCCGCTGCAGCGCTGTCTCCGGTGAGTCAGAGGCTGGTAATGTTCCCGACCATCGCTCACAGGGACGCGGGCGCCCCAAAACTTTCCGCCTGCAACCTCACCTGCAGGGACTGTGACCTCTGCTCTCCTCAGAGACCGGCTGTCTTGTGTGCGAGTTAGTTCGGAGCCCGTCAGCCGTGTACCGGGTGAACGCATTAGAGACGTGCAGGGGGATGGAGCTGACACTCAGGACGCGGACAGCACCAGTGCTGGGGAGGATGCGGAGCGGCAGGAGGCCTGGGCCATCGCTGGCGGGGATGCGGGACGGAGCCGCCTCTTGGAGTCACGTGGCCGCTCCTTGGAGCAGGAAATGTCCTCTCATCCCCTGGCCGCTGCCGCCCTCCTCGGCAGGTACCCGAAGGCGCTGAGAACGGACCTCCACACAGAAACCTGCACGCGGGTCACAGCGCTGTCTTCGTCGCTGCCCAACACGGGGCAGTGCTGTCCTTCAGCAGGCGATGGTCCACCCAGAGCTGGGAAGCCTGCTCCGCGGGACAAAGAAATGGGTATCAAGCCCTGAAAGGCCGTGGAGGAATCTTCAGGGCGTGTTTCTACGTGACAGAAACCAGCGTGGAAAGGCTGCAGGCGGTGTGATGCTGACTGTGTGGCCTCCGGGAAAAGGCAAAACCGATGGAGGCCCTGAAAAGACGAGTGGTTGTTAGGGTTTAGGGGGCAGCGGGAGGCTCTGAGGCCATGGACCCAGCTAACATCCTCTAGTTTAGCTGGAGGTGGTGCCAGGGTGTGGGGCCAGGCTTCCCCGAAAGCTCTTGGAAAGGGGACAGAGAAAAGAAGGTGGAGCAGGAGGAATAAACTGGCACCTTCATCCTCGGTCCTCGGCCTGGAATGCAGGCTCCGTGCTGCAGGCAGAGCTGCCACCTGTGACGGTGAGGGGACCAGGAGTGCGAAGGCCACAGCGTGGGGTCGGGATACGGAGAGCCAGAGGGAACGCGGTTCTAGAGGGGGTGTGGGGCTGCCATCCGGTCCTGGGGGGCTCGCCGCTGGCCTTTTTATTATTATTATTATTAATGTATATTTTTATTGATTTCAGAGAGGAAGAGAGGGAGAAGGAGACAGAAACATCAATGATGAGAATCACTGACCGGCTGCCTCCTGCACGCCCCACACTGGGGATCGAGCCTGCAGCCCGGCCTGTGCCCTGACCAGAAATGGAACCGTGACCTCCTGGTTCATAGGTTGACACTCAACCCCTGAGACGCCGGCTGGGCTCCCACTGGTCTTAATGTGGGAACGAACCCCCTCACTGGCCGAAGCTGGTGTGTCGGGAGCTGCTGTTACTTGCCAGCTGACTAAGCCTGATGTGCTTTCAGGCCCCCACTGAGGAGCGAGCCCAGAGGCGGCACGGAGCCCGGGATGTGTCGCCGCACGACCTCGGACAGCGCCTTGTGGTCTGGAATTGGAGTGTCCTCTGCACAATGACGTCATGCAGTGTGCGTGCCGCCAGCACAGTGCCTGGCACGTGATAAGGACTGAATAGAAGGTGGCACCAACCTGGAGTCCCCCCCTCCCCCCACATTGCCATGCACGAGACCTTTAAAAAGAGAGCACCTTCGGCAGCATGGGTCTCAGACACTGAATATGATAGAGTTTCTGGCTCATTGTCATGTGAAAGGCCACGGTCACCTGATGCCAAGTGGGTCTTCCCAGGCCTGGCCTCAGAGCGTTACTCACTCCTTCACTCCCTCCCCACCTTCGGGGTGTTGCTGCCTACAGATCATTCCAGGGCAGGGGTGGGGACCATCTGGCCCGCGGGCCCTGCAGACCCTGAAATCATGTGGTCTGGCCCTGCCAAGGCATGAGGGGTGAGATAATTCGATGTTGACCAAAGCTAGCAGGCTGAGTTTTCAGTTGATAATTTTGCATGGCCCACGAATGATGCTCTAAACATCCAAATGGCCTTGGCAGAAAACAGGGTCCCCAGCCCTGATCTAGGGAAACACCCCCCCCCAGCCCCCACCCCTGCCCGCAGCATTCAGTTACACCAAGACCAGGCCCTAAGGATGCCCCCTTGGGCTCAGCTGGCTGCCGAGTAGACGCCCAGCCTGAAGCCACACTCGTGGCTGGTCAGAGGCCGAGTGAGGGGCTCCGTGGAAAGTGCTTCCCACAGGGCAGTGGCCCGAGAAGAGCACAGCCTGCTGGCTGGTCTCCCTCACCAGGGGCCTCAGAGCTGCCCGGCGAGCAGATCCATGTCACTGATCCAGACACCCTCCCTGCTGACACGGCCATTCTGAGCGTCCTTCTCTCCCTTCAGAACGTCTTCCCCTCCTCGTTGGTGTCTGACGACCCTGCGGCTGCGTTTACTGATGCAATAGGAACAGCCCGAAGAGCCGTCCTGCATGAAGAGCCGTCCTGCACGGAGGAAGCCTGCGGCCCGATTCGAGCATTGTTTCGGCTTCCACCCTGCGGGCTCGCGGGTCTGGCCACAGGGCGTCCGGGAGGGGAAGTGATGGGGCGCGATCACGTGATCTCTCTCGCCCACAGGCATGACGGGGCTGTCTGTGGTCGGCCGGGAAGAACTCTGCCTAGTCAGTGTGTGTGTGTGTGTGTGTGTGTGTGTGTGTGTGTGGCGGGGGGCAAAGAAGTTGAAGAAAAAGAAACTTTCCCTAAAAAAACCAAAAAAAACCCCTTTCCCTTATTAATAGGGAAAAAGTCCCTGGGCGATCAAGTTATTTAT
>NW_006282528.1:1276875-1278332 GCF_000327345.1 Myotis davidii | reverse complement strand
AAAAAAAGCCGATGCTCCATCCACTGAGCCAAACCGGTTTCGGCTATAGTACTTTCTTTAAAAAAACACCTTATTATTGATTTCAAAGAGGAAGGGAGAGGGAGAGAGACAGACAGAGAAACATCAATGATGAGAGAGCATCACTGATCGGCTGCCTCCTGCACGCCCCACTGTGGGGATCAAGCCCGCAATCTGGGCCTGTGCCCTGACCGGGAATGTAGCTGTGACTTCCTGGTTCATAGGTCGATACTCAACCATGGCGCCTCGCCAGCCGGGCCCTGGGCAATCAGGTTTTTTTAAAAATATATATATTTCTTTATTGATTTCAGAAAGGAAGGGAGAGGGAGGGAGAGAGAGAAACATCAACGATGAGAGAGAATCATTGATCAGCCACACGCCCCCTACTGGGGATTGACTCCGCAACCCAGGCATGAGCCTGACGGGAATTGAACCTGGGGCTCTTCAGTCCGCAGCCAACTCTCTATCCACTGAACCACACTGGCCAGGGCCTGGGCAATCATTTTATACCACATGCTCTGCATCTTTATTTCACACTGAAGTATCAGAAAGGGGTCGTCAGTGCCGCCGCCTGAGGTAGCCCCTGGCCCAGGTACAGGAATGATGACTGCGAACACACCTGGGACGCATGATGGCGTGCGGGCTCTGTTCTCGGCCGTCCCACCCACCCGGGAAACTCGGGCCCGGGAGGACTGACCCCTTGCCCAGGTCCCGTGGCCTTGGGGGAGGGGAGTCGGGACCGGACCTGGTAGTCCGTCTGGCTCTAGGCTCTGCTCCTTCCTGCCCGACCGATAGGCCCTCGGTGGGTCGCCCCGAGCTCCTGGGCTTGACCCTGAATTTCCTGACTCGCAGCCCAGCGCCTCTGCCTCTGGCCCGCAGCGACCACCCTGATGGTCCAGAGGGGTGTGTGGTGCTTGGCTCAGAGCACAGCTGGCGAGGAGGGAGAGCCCTGGCCGTCCGACTGGCTTCCGCAGAAATGACTAGAACGTTTCAGGATTCTCTCTCTCTCTCTCTCTCTCCCCACGGACCGTTCCCCTGGGGAAACTATAGTTCCAGTAACGACGCCCCCGTCTGTCTGTAGACAAACGAACCGTTTGCAGAGAAATGTCAGGAGAAAACAAAAGCTCTCCTCTCCAGCAGGCTGCCCGCCAGCTCGAAGAAGCCACCTCCAGGCACCGCCCTGCCTTCAGGCTGCACTCAGGCACCAAACACAGTCTCCGGCCGGTGTACAGACTTCGGCTTTCCCGTGTGAAAGTTGCTTTACCTAAAAAACAGGATTTCAACCCAGCCGGCATGGCTCAGTGGTTGAGTGTCCACCTGTGAACCGGGAGGTCACGGTTCAATTCCTGGTCAGGGCACAGCAGGTTGCAGGCTCAATCCCCAGTGGGGTGAGGGCGTGCAGTAGGCAGCTGAGCAATGATTCTCTCTCATCATTGATG
>NW_006282528.1:1269043-1276803 GCF_000327345.1 Myotis davidii | reverse complement strand
CAAGGGCGCATGCCCAGGTTGAAGGTTCGAGGCAGCCAATCCATGATTCTCTCTCACCATTGATATTTCTGTCTCTCTCTGCCGTCCTCTCTGAAATCAATAACAAAATATTAAAAAAACCACACCCATGAGATTTGATCTATTTGCATGTTTCAAAGCCAGATAGAACCATCATAAGCTGTGTGCACACGTGGCCATTTCCAGGACCAGGGCAGGGCTTGTGGAGAAAGGAGGACTCTGTTTCGGAGGCACGTCTTCAATTTTCTGGTTGAGGGAAAGGAAAAAGTGGCATCTCTCCTACTGCTCTGGGGTCTGGGAAGTCTGAGATCCAGGTGCTGGCATTCCGTTCCTGGGGAGGGCTCTCTTCCTGGCTTGCAGACGGCCGCCTTCTGACTGTCCTCACGTGGCCTCACACTGACCTTGAACCTGGGGAAAGAGATCTCATTCTCTCGTTCTTGTAAGTCCGCCGATCCTGCCAGATTCAGACCCCATCTTTATGACCCCATTTAACCTTAACTACCTCCTGAAAGCTCCATCTCCAAATACAACCACACCGGGGGGTAGGACTTCCACCTATGGGTTTTGGGAGGACAACATCCAGCCCCAGCACTTTCTCCCCGTCCCTGAGCACCGCGCCGTGCGACTCGACACCAGGAAAGGGTGTGAGATGATTGTGGATGCGAGATCCTGCTCAAGCGGGTCGTGAGCACTCTAGGCACGCTGCCGTGTGGGGGCCCGCGTGCTGCGGGCGTCGAGTCTGCACACTTGTGTTGCACGGCCGTGAACCATTTTTGCTGACTTCCATCTGGTGATGATAATGGCCGCTCCCTTTTAACACGTGCTTAAAGCAGCGGTTCTCAACCTTGGCTGCACATTAGAGTCACCTGGGAATCTTTTAAAAATCCTGATTGCTGGGCCTCATCCTCCGGAAATTCTGTTTCTTTGTCATGGGATGAGGCCACAACATGAGTAACAAAGAGACAGCATTTCCGGAGGATGAGGCCCAGAAACCAGGATTTTAAAAAGAATCCCAGGTGACTGTAATGTGCAGCCGAGGGTGAGAACCACTGGATTAAAGGGTTCCAGCTGCCAGGCGAAGCGTTTTATTTTATCCTGTAGCCTCCACAGCCCGAGATGGATGAGGCAGTCAGGTTGCTGCGCCCCCTTCACAGAGGAGGACTCTCAGCTCCGAGGGGCTGCGGACCTGCCCAGGGCACCACGGGGAGTGACCAGTTGGATCTGAACTCGGCGCAGCCCCGAGGCGCCCTCCCGCCACGCACCACGCCTCCCAGTCGGTGAGGCAGGCGGTCCCTCCGTGGCCTCCAGCCCATCATCACCAGGAGCCGGGCTCAGCCTTTGGAGGCAGCTGACAGGGAAGGAGACTCACGTGGGTCCAGTTCTCTCTCCTACGCCTTTGTTCTTGTGGGTCACCATGGGGGTGAAGGGGCACCTTCTGAAAAGCCCCTCCCAGTTTAAAAGCATCTGGCTCTTGTGAGACGTGGGGAAGTTTCTGGGAAGACACGCTGAGAAGCAGCAGCGGGTCCGCGGCCCTCCCCTCCGTGGCTCCTCAGCGGCCCTGTTCTCTCGTCCCCGCGCAGGACACTTCTCTGCGTTTCTAAGGAAAAGCCC
Source organism: Myotis davidii (assembly GCF_000327345.1). Lineage (NCBI taxonomy): Eukaryota > Metazoa > Chordata > Mammalia > Chiroptera > Vespertilionidae > Myotis > Myotis davidii. The sequence goes on along the minus strand of NW_006282528.1, from coordinate 1,275,174 downwards.
GCTCGCTTGTCAGGAACCCGAAGGGAAAACGCTCACAGCAAACGCTTCTCCTCTCTGTCCGCTCGCTGGCAGCCGCGCGTCTTTGTCCTGATGAAGGTCTTTGCCTTGATAAGGTCTTTGCAGAGGCGCCCAGCTGGGGGGCCCGTCTGAACCCTCCCTCCTGAGAGGAGGGGGCAGTGGTTGGGGGAGGACCCGCGAGCTGAGCCCTGGTCCCCGGTGGCCAGAATGAGGGGGCTGGGCCTCCCCCCGACGTGTTCACACAGAGGTTTTCCCGAGGACAGACCCGTGCCCCTCCTCGCAGCCCTCGCTGACCACGCGGCTCGCTCTACGGCCGGGCGCCGCGCTCCCCTCTGTAGCCTGGGCCTGCTCTTCCCACAGACTGTCTGCTGGAGTGACCCCCCCCCCGGCACCCCCTGTGAGAATGGGGGGATGGAGGGCATGGCAACACCGCCTCTGGCCTGTTGGCCCAGCTCGAGGTGCCCGTGAGAGAGGAGCCAGGAAAACAAGGGAACAGTATGTGAACTCCTCACCTCATTGCCACGTGCCACGGGGCTGTGGGTGGCATCTGCCAGCGTGCAAGTTCCCCCAGTGGGTGTCTGCATGGGGCCAGTGACAAAGAACCACAGAGGGTGAGAGCGCGTGAGCGGCGAGTGGAAAACCACCAGGGCGGCCCCTCCCTGACCTGCGGGGGCTTCGCTGCACGTCTCCACCCTGCGACCCGTGACCCTGCGACCCTGCGAGGCTCTCAGGGGCCAGCCCCCGCCCCGGGTGGAGAGTGTTGCTCAGCAGTGAGTGCTCTGGCCAGCCCCCTTCTCATTCCTCTGGCCCCAGGGGTGGGACACTTCATTGGTGGGGGGTCAGGGGTGACTGCCGCCCCCCACCCGCTTTTTCTTGCTGACGGCCCCCCTCTCCTCCTGCTGGATGTGACCCAGTCTGAATGGGGGTGCGTGTGCTTAAGGCCCGCTGCCGCCACACCCAGCCCATGAGTTCAGCGGCCTAGCCGCACAGACGCTTGTATTTCTCTCAGTGAGTCAGTGGCTCTCCTCGGGGGAGACTCAGGGGCCCAGCTCCTTCCACCTGGTGATGCAGCCAGAGTGATTCTGGTAGAAGGTTCTGAGAGGGTGGGCCACGCACGGGCTAGGCTCATCCCTTCGGTCCACGTCCCCGTGGCCAGAGCCCAGTCACATGCCCTCAACTCACAGCAAGGGGGGCTGGGACGGGAATTCTTCCTGTGTGCCCAGGTAGAAGAAAGCCTGGTCCGCACCCAGAACGCCTGCCGCCGTGAGGACGGCTGGGATGATGGCAGCCAACGTGCCAGCAGGAGGACAGCGAGCCTGCCTGGGGAGGAGGGACGCGGGGAAGGTGCCGAGCCTGGGCCCTCGCTGCCGGCAGTCAGCAGCCGATGGAATCAGCCCCGGACTGTGCTTCTTCTAGATTTCTGTTTTTAACGAGATAATAAACATTTCAAATGCTTTTGAATCGGCGAATTGGGTTTTTCTGTGACTTCCAACCCCAAGTATCCCCATTCAGAAACCATGAATTTAATCGCATCGTGTCAACCAGTGGTTACTGTTAGGTTATTATATTTCATTTTCGGCAAAGAGGCGACTCACACCACGGGTTCAGAGACTCCGCCTCGCTGGAACTCTTTGGCAGCCCCGTTGGGAAGCGGGGCTCAGAACACTTTGTCTCAGAGTTAGAATAGGACAATGTTGGCAAGAAATTCACATTCCCTGAGACGCAATCGAGAATGTGGCGACTCCGGGGGCGTCTTCCACAGCCCGCCTGACCGGCCACCCCGGTGCGAGGCTTCGCAGACCGTGAGGCTCCTCCCGCCCTCAGCAGACGTTGCGTAGGACCTACCGTGTGTGATTGGCTTCGCTCTGCACCTGCTGGATTGGGCACTCCCCAGGAATGATATTTCTCTCATTTATTTTAATCCCTTGTTCCCTTGCAAACAGGATTTGATACATAGATGGCACATAAATAGAGATTTTTTGAGCCCTGGCAGGTCGCTCAATGGTTAGAGCGCCAACCCTCAGACCAAAGGGTTGTGGGTTCAATTCCCAGTCAAGGGCACATTCCTTGGTTGCAGGTTCCCCGGCCCTGGTAGCAACCAATTGATGTGTCTCTCATGTTGATGTCTCTCTCTCTCTCTCTCTCTCTCTCTCTCTCTCTCTCTACTTCCTCCATCCCTTTCATCTTTCTCTCCTCACTCCCTCTATTCTCTCTAGAAATCAATGGGAAAAAATATCCTTGAGTGAGGATTAAAAAAAAAAGATCTGTTGAATAAAGTGTGATCTGATTTTCCGTGGAGTTGGCCACACGTGGGCCCAGCCTCAGGCGGGCAGTGGAGTCCGGACTTGGACGTGGTCCCTGGGTGGCCTTGGGGAAGCGGACGCAGCGCGCCCTGGTCCCTGCCTGTCGGGGTGAGTCCATGGGAGGGTGTAAGTTTATTCCTGGCACAAACGGGCGCATGCAAACGACTGCTCTCCTCCTCCTCCTTCTAGCACCTTATCGACCAAGCTCCTTTCCATTTCCCGATAGATGAATATTCCAGAAACTCAAGTGATGGTAAACACAATTAAAGGGTGAATCTGCTGCCGGAAAATCATGGAAAGCATTGCAAATTATTTTTAATTTCTTTCTTTTTTTTTGTTAATCCCCACCTGAGGATATTTTTATCCATTGATTTTTAGAGAGAGTGGGAGGGGAGGAGGGAGAGAGAGAGAGAGAGAGAGAGAGAACCATCGATGTAAGAGAGACACATGGATTGGTGCCTCCCACATGCACCCTGTCCTGGGCCGGGATAGAACCTGCAACCCAGACGGAGTAAGTGCCTGGGAATGGAATTGTTGGGCCTAGAGTAGGTGTGTAACTTTATAAGACACTTCGTTTACTTGCAGTTGTACCATTTTACACATCTATCCTCTTAATCACTCTGGCAGCATCACCAGGTGCCCTTGACCGGGAATCGAGCCCGTAGACCCTCCAGTGCCCAGGCTGGCGCTCTAACCACTGGGAACACTGGCCAGGGCGGCTGGTTTCTATTTGTCTGCTCCATGGCAGGGCTTCCTGCTGTTCGGATGGGCACCTGAGGCCCAACTTCCACTTTAACAGCCACGTGCTCAGAGCTTCTCCCAGACGCACAGCGTTTCCGGGTGAAGTGCTGCTCCTCTCGGTGAACGACGGGGGAGCTCACACTCTCACGCTGTGCCCGCATCACAGGCTCCGACCACCCCCCTCTCCTGCGTCAGTCCTCCCCAGGGGACCCGGGAGCACAGGCCAGGCAGGCGACAGCTGTCCCTGTCGGTGCGGGCCGTGCAGGCGGGCAGAGGGTACAGCTGGGCTCACGAGTGAGGGACACGCCGCCGCTCTGGGCCGGGAGCCCTGGGTTCGAGTCTCAACCCTGTGACTCGGCTGCGGTGTGCGCTGGCCTCGCTTTCCTGTCTGTAAGGCGAGGGTTCGATGTTCTCCTGATAACCCCGGAGGGCTCAGTGCTGTGTGTGCTCGGGGTTTCCCGGCTGCTTCCGGCTCCTCTTCCTGATTTCTTATTTCAATCTCCTTCCTAAATAATTCAACACAGGAGCAGAGCCAGCCGGCGCGCCACGCTCCTTCCACAGGAGAAAAGATGACGCGGCCCACGTGTCCAATGAGAGGGACAGGCTGAGGGAGTGACGATGAACCCACGCCCGCGGTGCAATGGGACCCCGCTGTCCAGGGGGATGAGCACGAAGCCTCTTCGCACACAGCGGGGCATGTTCCCTATGCCCTTCCCTGCGAACGGGGGACAGATGGCCCCGGGCCACGGCGACAGCGGCCTCGAAAGTGAGCCGGCCCGTGTGCAATGCTGGGGGGAAGTGAGAACAACTGATACACAAACACATGCTCCTTTCGCACGTCTTGTGAGAGAGGAGACATGTTCAATGGCATTCAGGGTTTTTAAAAGAATATGTTTATTGATTTTTATAGAGAAAGAGAGAGCGGAACATTGATGTGAGAGTGAAACATTGATCGGCTGCCTCCTGCACGCAGGGCCTTGAATGGCCTGTTGCCAAAAGGGCTTTGCAGGTGTGACTGAGCTCACGTCTGGAGCTGAGATGGGGGAGGAGCCTGGGTATCCAGGTGGGGCCGAGAGGCAGGCACAGGTGAGGGGGGAGGGGATCAGCCCACAGAAGAGGAGGCAGCAGCGTGACCACAGATCACAGCGGAGCGGGTTGAAAAGCCGCCGGGCGCTGGAGGAGCCGAGGCCACGAGGCCACGTTCTCTCCCGGAGCCAGAGGAGGAGCCAGCCCAGCCCACCTTGACCTCCCAGCGACACCGAGGTCTGACTTCGGACCTCAGAACTGTAAGAGAAGCAATTCCTGTTGTTTCGAGCCCCTGAGTTTGTGGTAATTTGTGCCGGCGGCAGTCGGGAACGGATACATTTCTGTTGCATGGGTATACCACGGTGTGTGTCCGTGTACCTCTCCATGCGTTCCGGTTGTTTGCTGTTTGGGTTATTCTGAATAAAGCTTCTAGGGCCGGTGTGGCTCAGTGGTTGAGCGTCGGCCTGGGAACCAGGAGGTCACAGTTCCATCTCCAGTCAGGACACATGCCCGGTTGCGGCTCAATCCCCAATGGGGGGTCTGCAGGAGGCAGCCGATCGATGATTCTCTCTTATCATTGATGTTTCTCTCTCCCTCTCCCTTCCTCTCTGAAATCATGTTTGAAATGATTTTGCGTGGACATATCCTTTCATTTCTCTGGAGTAAGTGTACCTGGGAATGGAATGACTGGGCTTAGAGCAGTGGTCAGCAAACCGCAGCTCGCGAGCCACATGCGGCTCTTTGGCCCCCTGAGTGTGGCTCTTCCACAAAATACCACATGCGGGCGCGCACATACAGTGCGATTGAAACTTTGTGGCCCATGCGCAGAAGTCGGTTTTCGACCTGGGTGAGTCTATTTTGAAGAAGTGGCGTTAAGAAGTGGGGGTGCGTTCGCTGAGGTCGACCCCTAAGATTGAGGACGTTTTTAGCAAAGGCCAGCTTAGGAGGACCCTAATGAAGTTAATAACAATGTACCTGCTTATATAGTTTAAGTTTAAAAAATTTGGCTCTCAAAAGAAATTTCAATCGTTGCACTGTTGATGTTTGGCTCTGTTGACTAATGAGTTTGCCGACCACTGGCCTAGAGTAGGTGTGTTTAACTTTATGAGACGCTTGGTTCACCTGCAGTTGTACATCGTACACATCTATCCTCTTAAAGACAAACAAGCCAGAAGCCTGGGCCATTCACCCCAAAGGCTAAGGGGTGGGTGGGAGTCTTTCTGGATGGTTCCGGACCCTGATTACTTCCAGAGTCCTCAGCGTGAGCTCGAGGACAGACTTGTGCCGGGATGTTTTTCCTTTCTCTTCTTTTCTTGGAAAAGAAGTGGTTCACCTGCCTCATCGCCCCCTCCTCCTTCTCCCCCCTCCGGCGCTGTGTTCCCCATCAGCACCCACTCTTCCTCCTGTGGGCGTGAGTCACAGCCCAGAGGCCGGATGCACAGCCCGGGGCAGACCTCAGGGTCCTGAGAGGGAGGCAGGCGGCGAGGAGGCAGCGCCTGAATGCCTTTCTGGTGGGGGCAGTCGACCATGTTCTTCCCTTAATGGAATCTTCCTGACTGTGTGGTTAGTTTTGCTTTGGTTTTTTCACCTAAAAGAAATTTGCCAGGGCCACTCCACCCCGGACCTCTAGCGTCCAGAGGCTCTGAGCCTCAGTCAAGGATAAAGCGGTGGTTACTTTCCAGACGTGATCTTGGGGAGCAGAGTTTATTGTTTTTTAACATATTTTTTAAAATTTATTTCAGAGAGGAAGGGAGAGGGGGGCAGAGAGAGAAACATCAATGATGAGAGAGAACCATGGATCAGCTGCCTCCTGCACGTTCCACACTGGGGATCGAGCCCACAACCTGGGCCTGTGCCCTGACTGGGAATCACACCGTCACCTCCTGGTTCCTAGGTTGACCCCAACCACTGAGCCACACTGGCCAGGCTGGGGAGCGAACTTTTGACCCCGGAAAGCGCATCTGGGACCTGGGATCTGAGATCGGCTGGTTTATCCCCTGATTCTCAAACTTGTTCAGGCCGTGGGAGTTTGAGAAATGGGTC
>NW_006282528.1:1256329-1268991 GCF_000327345.1 Myotis davidii | reverse complement strand
CTTTCAACTATCGATGAAGGAATGCCTCGCACAGCCGGAAACAGCCAAGCACACGCCTGCCCTGGGAGCACCGTGGGGAGCGGCTGAGTTTGCACCAGTATGACCCCTGGTGTGTGCTGGGTCTGCGGCTGTTCTGAGAATGATGGGAACTCAATCTCCGGCTGCCTCGCATGACCCTGGGGGCCGAGGGGAGTCTAAGCAACCCCAGCCAGGCTGGCCCAGGCTGGTTCAGTGCCGGAGCTCAGCGTGGTCCCTTGGCAGCGACTGATTGGGGCGCCCCTGCCAGGCCCGGCGGATGTTGGCCCGGGAGCCCCTCTGCACGTGGTGTGACAAGTCCTCCCCCGCGGAGCAGTGGGCCCAGCTCTGCCCGTGAGCGAGATGTGAGGCGGCACGAGTTCACTGGGCTGGAGGCGCCTGGGGGTGCGATGTGTGGGCTAAGGCCCTTAGACAGGCCCCCAGTGGAAAGCGGAGTGAGGGGGGCGCTGCACAGGGGACTCAGCGTGGCGGGGACAGTGCTGCCAGGTGGAGGCGAGGCTCCCCCAGGCATCTTCTTTTTTAAAAAAAATATATTTTTATTGACTTCAGAGAAGAAGGGAGAGGGAGAGAGAGATAGAGAGAGAGAGAGAGAGAAACATAAATGCTGAGAGAGGATCATTGATCGGCTGCCTCCTGCACACCCTCCACTGGGATTGGAGCCTGCAACCCGGGCCTGTGCCCTGCCAGGAATTGAACTCGGGACCCTGCAGCCCGCAGGCCGAGCTCTGTCCACTGAGCCACACGGGCTCCAGAGCATCTCCTGTACTGAACGCACACCACCAGCCATTTGTTGTTCCCGCCGTGACAGTGCGGGCGTGACCTCCGTCACCTCTTTGTCTTCTCACACCCCTGGAAGGTCGGGGGAAACAGGGGCGGCTCCTCCTGGTGCCTGCTTTTCCCATCGCCCCCGGCCTGGGCGCTGGGCGTGGGAGCAGCGAGGGCACCGCCCACCCTGTCTCTCCAGGTGGGAGCCCCGTGCAGGTGCAGCCGGGGGACAGCGCAGCCGGGGTTTCAGCCACAGTGAGGGGTCAGCCTGTGGAGAGGGTGTGGGGGTGAGCAGGACAAGGACGGGGTGCGGAAGGGGATCCTTGCCTTTAGTTCTGGGAAGTAAATGGGTGACATCTCAATACTGAAGAATGAATGAGGGACCCTACAAACACGTTGCTCTGAGCTGATTGAAGGGGGTGGGTGCCTCGGAGGAGCGAGCACAGCTCTTCCCCATACGCCCCAGAGCATGTGCCCCTTTGAGCTTCGGGGTGAGCAGGCGACAGGAAAGCAGGCGAAATTAAAAAAGTTAAACTGTAAGATTTGCATTTATTGGCCGGGAAACAGTTCTATGATTTACTCTTAAGTGAAAAAGCAAATTTCAGAGCAATGTGAGTAATATGCTGCAATCGTCATTCTTTGACAATGACAAGAAAGGAAAAATCATGAATATGTGCCTACACCTGCGTGTTCACATTAGCTTAGAGGATGGTGGATGTGACCCTGGCCCGGTCAGTCGGTTGGTTACGGCCCCGTCCTGATGCACAAAGGCTGTGGGCTGGCTCCTGGTCAGGACACATACCAGGAGCAATCGATGCACACACAGGCGGAATAACACATCGATGCCCCCCCCCTCTCATCTCTCTCTCTCTCTCAAATAAATCAATAAATTTAAAAAAAGAATGTGTTCAGACTCACACTAAACCTTAAATAGTACTTGTGTCAGGAGATGAAATAGGAGAAAGGAGAGAGAATTACCATGGCCTTTGTGTCTTGCATTTTGACTTGCTATTAGGACTACAAATTACTTTTGTAATAAAAATTACAAGTGGCCCCTTCTGCCCTGGCTGGTTTCTCAGTGGTTAGAGCATTGGCCCTTGGACCAAAGGGTCTCAGGTTTGACTCCCGGCCAAGGGCACACACCTGGGTTGCAGGTTCGATCCCCGGGCGCTGTCGGGGGCATGCAGGAGGCAACCAATCAATGTGTCTCTCTCACATCGATGTTTCTCTCCAACCCCCCACCCCCTTTCCCTTCCACTCTCTCTAAAAAAATCAATGGTCTCTTCTTTGTAACTTGACAATGTGGTTCTAAACGCCTTTGGTTTTCTAGACCCATGGGACCATTTAAGAAAATAATTTGAAAAACCGGTGTCAAAATTAAGTACTTTTCCATCAGATATGAAAGTACTTTCTCAATTAAAACAACAACAACAAGAAAACAGGGATCGCGTCCGAAGACGAGGCCGTGAAGGGAGCCCTTGACTCCCGCAGAGCCTCACTTCCTGGTCCGTGGGACGGAGGAGGCTCTCGCTTCCTCCCAGGGCGCGTGAGCCCACGGAGACCTCCCGTGGCCACATAGACCAGCGATGATTGATCTTGGTGGGGAGGTGACACTCAGTCCGGCAGACTGAGCCAGCGCTTGTCTTTGGCAGGAAATGACAGCCAGTGCGGAGATGAGCACCCGAGAGGGGGTGGTTCCCAGGGGGGAGGATGATACCCTGAGGGGACAGAGGGGAGGCCGGACCCAGTGGGACCCTGGAGACACTTGTCACCTGATTTGACCTGGAAAAAGACATCCTGGCAGAGGTCGGTGCGCTGGAGAGAGCCAGCAGGGGCAAGCCTCCGCATTTGAATAAGAGGCAGCGTCCCAGACCGCCGGGGCTCGGCCGGTGGGGAGCTTTAGAACATCCCCTTGTCCACATGGTGTTAGGTTTCTGCCCAAGGAACACGAGTTAGAATTAAAGTCAACATCGCGGGGATCAGACTGCTCTCCTATTTCTCCTGCCTGGAAATACCTGCAATTCCTGAAAACAATGTTCAATTCACCCGCGTCCAGCGGCATTTTCAAGTGTAATAACCCCCTTTCCTGCCTCCCACTCCTGCGATTTGGAGACGGCAGTCACACGGACTATCCAGCGGGAGGCGGGAGGGGGCGGCTCGCCCTGTGCTGTGTGCGCCTCGGTGTTGCCAAGCAAGCGCTGCTGGCGAGTCAGGTCGGATCCTGGGAAGGAGGTGGGCAGCTCATAATGGCTTTGTGATGTGTCTTTTTTTAAAAAAAATTATTTATTGTTGAAAGTATTACCTATGGTCCATTGGTTATGCTTATATGCATGCATACAAGTCCTTTGGTTGATCTCTTACCGCCCCTCTCCCCTCCCCGCACTTCCCTCTGAGGTTTGACAGTCTGATCGGTGCTTCCATGTCTCTGGATCTGTTTTTGTTCATCAGTTTACGTTGTTCATTAGATTCCACAGATGCGTGCGGTCATGTGCTGCACATCCTCCTCTGACCGGCTCACTCTGCTCAGCATCGTGCTGCCCAGGTCCCCCCATGCTGTTGTGGATGGTAAGAGTTCTTTGTCCAGCAGCGCAGTGCTCCAGCCTGGAGGTGTGCCACCACTTTTTAATTGTGATGTGTCGTCATACCCGCCTGACAGGTCCTTGAGTTCGAGGGACCATTCGGCCACTTGGATGTGGCGCCATCCCGTTGGCCCGTGTGCACCTGCGCTTGCCCCTGCGGTCAGGGCCTGGATCTGGCAGGTGCATCTGTCTGTTAAACACTGAGCCACTGTCACGCTGGTTCCCAGATCGCCATTGCCTGGCTGCTTCCTAACCTCGCCGCGGGCCTGTGTCCGTTCTTGCTGCTTGACACCTGTTACGACACTGATTGTGAAATGATTGTCACCCCGCTTATGGGGCAGTTGAAACAATCCCCACCCGCGTGGGTGTGGGAGGTGCCGTGAGTCTCCGTGGCTCTCCTCAGGGAGAGGGGACCCTAACAGCATCTTTTTTAAGTGATGGAGGAAACTGAGCTTGGAGCAGACACTCCGCCGACCAGGACCAGAGTTAGTGTCTGCTGGCTGGCTGGCTGGTTTGTGGTCCTGGGAAAGCCCCTGGACCATTCGCCAGATGAAATCAGCAGACACATGGCCTTAAGAAAGATGACGCTTGCCCGGCAGGTGTGGTTCCGTGGACAAGCATCAACCCATGAACCAAGAGATCACCAGACCAATTCCCAGTCAGGGCACAGGCGGGGGTTATGGGCTCAATCCCCAGTAGGGGGCATGCAGCAGGCAGCCAACCCATGATGTTTCTCTCGCATCGATGTTTCCTAGGGGGCGTGCAGGAGGCAGCCAACCCATGATGTTTCTCTCTCATCGATGTTTCTCTGTTCCTCTCCTGTCCTCTCTCTCTAAAGTCAATAAAAAAATATTTAAACAAACAAACAAAAAAAGGTGACGTTTGTGCAGCGAGGCTGAGTTCAGTCGGCAGGAACCCTGTGCAGGTGGGAGGACTCTCTCCGGCGTCACAGCCACAGGCTGGTGTCTGTCTGTGGAGTCGGGAAATGGAGGCAACATTCCGAAAGCGGTTCCCATTCGGAGCTTCCATCCTGAGCCGCAGTTGCTCCCCACACAGCACGCTCATGCTGGCAATCTCGTGTTAATGTCCAGCGTATTCCCCGCCCCGCCAGCATATATGACCGCTGTAAAATAATGATGCTGCCTGACAGTGCACGTCCCCCACCCACCCTGCCCTCTCTTCCCTTCGCCCTCCCTGAAGAGTTGCCATGAGCGATTTGATGTGTATCCTGGCTAACCTTCCTAATCTATCTATCTATCTATATAAAATAGAGAAATATGCTAATTAACTGGGATGCCTAACGGGTCAACCGGACAGGAGGAGGTTGTGTGCACAGCGTTGGGGGCGGGGTGGCAGGGGCCTCCAAGCGCCTGCTCTCGTGGAGGCCCTGACTAGCGGTGGCCGTGGCTGCTTCAAGGGCTGGAGAGGGAGTGGGAGGCACAGTGCGATTTCAAATTGCGCACTAGGCTCCTAGAGCCTGTACATAAGCTCAGGTTCTCATGCTGGACGTGAGCCACCCTGCACAGCAAACAGCCTCTCTAGTGCACGGGCGGGTGCCCCAGGCCCCGCTCCCGACTCACATTCCTCTTCCTGCTGCCAGGACGCTGGCTGGTGATATCTCAGCTAAGCCTGTCCCCAGAACTGCTCTTGGCCAACGTGACCCCTTCCCCCCAGGGAAGCTGTGTCCAGGGGCCGGTCAGCGTAGGGCCTAACGGCTTAGCCTTGACCCTGAAGAGCCCTCCAGGTCCCGAGTCTCTCACTCGATGAGGACCTTCCCGGTGAAGCCCCCCTGAGGCCTCCCCTCGGACTCTGCTCCCAGGAGCCAGCCCCAGGCCACACCCACGTCCTCAGCACCTGCAGAGCAGCCTTCCATCACCCAGAATCTGACACATATATGACCGCTGTAAAATAATGACGCTGCCTGACTGCACGTCCCCCACCCACCCTGCCCTCTCTTCCCTTCGCCCTCCCCGAAGAGTTGCCATGAGTGAATTGATGTGTATCTTGACTAACCTTCCTCGTGCCTGTATATAAGCGCCGACTTTCATTGGGCTTTATATTTCCTGTTTGCTATTCGTTCTTGCTGTTTCCTTCTAATTTTTAATGGATTTTATTTGATCTTTCCAGACTAACAGTTTTCATTCTACTCTCTTCCTTCCAGACAAACACTATCCAGTGGAAATATAAAGAGAGCCATGTATGTAATGTAAAATCTCCTGCCCTAGCTGGAGTGAGTAGAGTGCCGGCCTGCAGACTGAAGGGTCCCGGGTTCGATTCCAGTCAAGGGCACATGGTTGCGGGCTCCATCCCAGTAGGGCGCGTGCAGGAGGCAGCCGATCAGTGATTCTCTCTCATCAGTGATGTTTCTATTTCTCTCTCCCTCTCCCTTTCTCTCTCTAAAAAAAATCCAAATCTTCTAACAGTCACAACAGTAGGACTCATTGGGATCATCATAGATGCTGATTACCACACACATAAAAAAAGTTCAAAAAGGTGAAATTAATTTTAATACTCTTATTTAATCCAATATGGTCAAAATATGATCGTTACAATATGCATTCTAAGTAAAAGCTGTTACAACGTTTCGACTCTCTTTTCGTTGTATTCTTTGAACGCCAGCACGTGTGTTACATTCGCAGCTGAATTCGCAGGAGCCACGTCTCAAGGACGTGACCGCCACCCGTGGCGGGTGGACACGGCACTGACAGGGCACTCCCAGAGGTTGAGCGTCTCCATCAGAACTGTATTCTCAGACGTCAGCCCTCCCAGCCTCCAAGCCTCCAAAATGTCCTCTTCCATACCGGCCCCGGGAACCCCGGCCAAAAACGGTCAGAATCAACATTTTCGGAACCTGGAGATTACTGGGAGGCTGGCGGTCTGAGAGTTGGTAAGAACAATGAGCTTTGTGTCCTGATAACTGCCACGTCCGCATCCCCTCCTCCAGCAGCACAGTGGCCTTGAAATCCAGCAGCCGCTCCTGGGGAGGCAGGGGGGGCCCCGCAGAGCGGATGCGAGCTCAGAGCCTGTTCCCAGGGAACTGTCTCACTCCGTCTGCCTCCTGAGCGCTCGGAGCTCACCTAGTGCGCGAGCGTTCCCTGGGTGCACGTGGAAAGTCATCGTCATCAGAAGTGATGCAATTACGGAGCATCACGGCTGCCCACGGTGGTGCGGACCTGTTGGGACAAACCATAGGCTAATCGACCTTTAAAAGGAAAAGCTGGGACTAGCTGTCCGTCTGTCCATCGAGGCTTTGAAAGTCTCTGGCGCGTTCCTGGGAATTTGGAAGGCCACGCGCACAGGCAGGGCTGTGTGCCGCCCGGGCTATGTGTGTGTTTAGGGAAGACCTGGAAGGCTCTAGCTCTCACATCCAGATGAGGTGAAGTTGTCACGTGCTTGGCTGAATGTGAGGGTGTCTGTCAAAACAGAAATTCTCGGTGAAGACTGGGAGCCTGATGGGTTCCAATGATCTAAGGAAGGCTCTGTCGCATCACTGACTGACCGCCACGCTAACGGGGCAGAGACTTTTGTGGTCTCATGCAGCAAAGAACATACGCTTTGCAGAATGAGCTCAGAAAAGCCAATATACAGACCAACAAACATACAGCAGCAGCAAACGACAACAGGCCGGGGCCGGGCTCGGTTTCCAGCGCTGCCGCATTCTTTTATTTTAAATGTCCGGCCTTCAACAAACAATTATGAGTCACGCAACGAAACAAGAAAACATGTCCCACAGAGGGGAAAGCAGCCAGCAGAAGCGGTCTCTGAGGAAGCAGCCGCCGAGTCCACCAGACAAAGTTAGAGTTATGTTAAATCTGTTGTGAAAACAGCAACGAGGAAACCAGGGCTCAAGGACCAAAGTGGGAAGAAAGCCTTGCATATAGAAAATCCCGAGGAATTCACAAATATGCGAGATCAAGATATAAAAATTAGCAATGAGCAATCCAAAATGAAATCAAGAATACAATTCCTAATTTCGGTATTTATAATAACATCCATAAAATACCAAGGAATAGATTTAATAAGAAAGTACAAGCCTTGTACGTTGAAAACTAGGAGACATTGGAGAAAGAAACCAAAGAAGACCTCCTTAAGTGGAAAGACATCTGGTGTTCATAGTTTGGAGGGTGGCCATACTTCCCAAATTGATTTTCAGGTTGCACACAATCCTTATCAAAATCCCAGCTGCTGCTCTTCCCCAGAAACTGGAAAACTATTCCTAAAATTCAAATGGAAATGCAAGAGAGCCATAACAGCTAAAACAATTTTGAAAAGAAAGAAGTTGGAGGACTCACATTTCCCAATTTCAAAACTTGAGCTGCAGTAATCAAGATTGGGTGACACTGACCTTAAGGTAGACTATGGACAATGGAATAGAATTGAGAATCCAGAAATAAGCCCATACATTTGTGGCCGATCGATTTTTCAGTAAGACTCTAAAAAAAAATTCAATGGGAAAAATAATTTCCAGAGATGGTGCTGGGACAACCGGATATCCACATGTAAAAGAATGAAGTAGGATCCCTACCTCACACCATATTCAAAATGTAACTCAAAACGGATCAAAGACCTAAATGTAAGTGCTAAATCTATAAGTCTCTTAGAAGAAAACATAGGTGTAGTTCTTTATAACCTTGGGCCAGGCAACAGTTTCTTAGGCATGACAACAAAACCACAAACGACTAAAGAAAAAAAAATAGATAAATTGGATTTCATTAAAATTTTAAGAATTTGTGCTTCCAAGTGCATTATCAAACAAGTAGGAAGACAAGCCACAGAATGGGAGAAGATATTTAGAAATCAGATATCTGATAAAAGTCCAGTATTCAGAACATATAAAGAACTACTACAATTCAACAATAAAAGACAAGTAACCCAACTTAAAAATGGACTAAGAATTGAATAGACATTTTTTCAATGAAGATATATAATTAGCTAATAAGCACATGGAAAAATGCTTAGTATTATTAGTCATTAGGGAAAGGCAAATGGAAACCACAGTGCGATATGACTTCACACCCAACAGGATGGCTAGAATCACCGACAGCCAACATGTGCTGACAGGCGTGTGGAGAAATGGAATCCCGCATACGTTCCCAGTAGAAATATAAAAGTGTGCAGTTGCTTTGAAAAAGTTTAACAGTTCCTCATAAAGTAAATATGGAGTTTCCATATGATCCAGAAACCCTACTCTCAGGTGCATACTCAAGAGAAATGGTCACAGAGGACTTGTACAGAATCGCCCACAGCAGCAGTATTCATTGTGTCCAGAAACTGAAAACATCCCACAGGCCCATAAACTGATAAAGGGATAGACAAAATGTGGTATGTCCATACAGATTATTATTCAGCTGTTAAAAGGAATGAAGTACTTATTCATGCTATGTGATGACCCACATCCTGCGTGGTTCAGATTCAGGCTCTGGAGAAGGGCCGCGCGCAAATGACAGAAAGGAGACAAGAAATGATAATTTGGAAGTTGGGGGGCCAGGCGGGAGCCCAATGCAAGAAGATGGACTCTGCTTGTGCCCAGGCCTCGCCATCCTTTTATTCAGTTTGGGATCCACCCACAGCCCTTAGGCAGGCAATTCCAGTAACAGGCAGACTATCTTATCAGTGAGGATTGACATGACCATCTGGTCGGGAAGTTGCTTCAGCTGCCATTGTCTCCACTAAACAGCCATTTGCCAGGGCTCAAGAGTCACCAGCCTTCCGGCTCCTTGTCTACACCTCTCTGCGAGTGAAGATCAGCCTTCCGGGTTCCTTGTCCACACCTCTCTGTGAGTGCAGACAATGGGCGGCTTCCCGCCCTGCTACAATATGGATGAGCCTTAAAAACAGGCTAAGAGGAAGAAGTCAGGCATCGAAGAGCACAAATCGTATGATCCCAATACTATGAAGCATCTGGACTAGGCACATCCACAGAGACAAAAAGCAGATGAGTGGTTGCCGGGGCCTGCGGAGGAGGAAAAGGTGGGGTGTGGTTGTTAACGGGTATGGGATTTCCTTGTGTGGCGATTAAAGGCAGTGGTAATGGTTGCACAACTCTGTGACTATGCTAAAACACGCTACACTGTACACTCTGTTTAATCCTCACCCGAGGACATTTTCCCATTGATTTTAGAGAGAGTGGAAGAGAGAGAGAGAGAGAGAAACATCAATGTGAGAGAAACACATCGATTGGTTGCCTCCAGCATGAGCCCTGACCAGGGCCGGGGCCAGGGAGGAGCCTGCAACCCAAGTACGTGCCCTGGACCAGAATCAAACCCGGGAACCTTTGGTCCACAGGTGATGCTCTATCCACTGAGCCAAACCGGCTAGGGCTAAACTGTACAGTTTCAAAAGATGAATTCAATGGTATGTGAATTATATCTCAATTCAAAAAATAAAAATAATTTTTAAAAACATGGGAAATAAGTTTATTTTGTTCATTAGATTCCACATATGAATGAAACCATATGGCTTACTTTACTTAGCATAATGTTCTCCAGGCCCCTCCAGGCTGTTGCAAAAGGTAAGATTTTCTTCCTTTTTATGGCCGAGTAGTATTCCAGGGTGTAAGTGTAGCACAGCTTTTTTATCCACTCATCTGCTGATGGGCACTTGGGCTGCTTCCAGACCTCGGCTATTGTGAATGATGCTGCAATGAGCGTAGGAGTGCACATGTTCTTTCAGACTTCTTCAGATGAATTGTCAGGAGTGGAATCGCTGGGTCATAAGGCAGTTCCATTTCTAATTTTTGAGTTAACTCCCTACTGCTTTCCACAGCGGCTGCACCAGTCTGCATTCCCACCAGCAGTGCACGGGGTTTCCTTTTCTCCGCATGCTCACATATATTCTGAACATTTTAGCGAACCTACTTTAGCCCACACACTTACCTCTCAACATCAAGAATGAAATAGCAACCTAAAAGCCTCCTCCTTCCGGGATCGTGTTTGACCCCTAGTAAGCGCTCGATGGATGTTATCTATTCTATTAGGATACACAAAACCTTTCCCTTCCTTCTTACCCTTGTTCTGATCCATTTCGATTGGATTACAGAACGTCACGTGACTTCTTCAGAAAGAATATGGGGTGGTATGTAATCGGCATCTTTGCGTGTCCAAACCTGTCTTCCTCTTATGATCACCCATGATTCATCCTTTGGCTGAGAGTGGAGTTCTAGGTTCCCTCAGAATCCGGTCAGTGGAGCGTCTGGGAACTGCAGAGGAAAGCCTTTATGTTACTCCTCGAGGCACAGTCTTCTGCTTTTGTCTGAAAGTGTGTGGGATTTTCCTTCATCTTTGTGAGAAATTGGAGGGAAGGGACCTGGAGGCCATTGTGCTAAGTGCAATAAGCCAGACACAGAAAGACAACCACTGTGCGACCTCACTTACATGTGGAATTTTTAAAAAGTTGAATTCACAGAATGAGAGAGTAGAATGGTGGTTGACAGGGGCTGGCAGGTGAGGGGAAGGGGAGGAATTGGCCACAGGGAACAAGCTCTCGGGTATAAGATGGTGCGGTTAGTAACGTGGCATTGCATGCTGAACTTTGCTAGGAGAGTGGATCTTAGTGTTCTCACCAAAGACAAGCAAGTAAGAGAAGGTGAGGTGATGGCTATGTCAATCAGTAGATTGTGGTGTCATTTCGCCGTACATACAGCTATCACACCATCACGTTATATACCTTGGATATATACACTTTTCATTTGTTAATTATACCTCAGTAAAGCTGGGGAAAAGAAAACAAATTTCACCAGGGCTGGTTTAGTTGACTATCTTCTTTATAAATATTCCTGCCCAATATTTGGAGGGTCATTTAGATGTAAAGATTCAAGTCTTTTTTTTTTTTAAATATATTTCATCGATTTTTTAGAGAGAAGAAGGGAGAGGGACAGAGAGTCAGAAACATCGATGAGAGAGAAACATCGATCGGCTGCCTTCTGCACGCCCCCACAGTGGGGATGTGCCCGCAACCAAGGTACATGCCCTTGACCGGAATCGAACCCGGGACCCTTGAGTTCGCAGGCCAACGCTCTATCCACTGAGCCAAACCGGTTTGGCAAGATTCAAGTCTTTAGCAAAAGAACATTTTCTTTTATTATTTATTGGATTATGGCTTCTCGCCCAAGTGAATTATTGTCTCCTGGGACTCATTTAAGTGTCTGACTCTCGTAGGTCTCTCCTCATATTGTATATCTTATGGAAGTTGGAGACACGCCTGCATTGTGACCCTATAATCCCCCTCCCATTCCTATGCCCAATAGAAATGCATGCACAAGAATGTCCAAGGAAAATTCCCAACAGTGTCAAACCTTAAAAGCCCAGATGCCCATCCAACACTAGTGTGGATAAATACATGGTGGCATATTCGTGACATAAAATAAGGCAACAGTGAAAATGAATGAACTTCAGCGGCATGGAACAAGGTGGGTTAATGCCGGAAGTGTACCATTGAAGGAAGGAACCAAATGTAGAAGAATGCAGATGGCAAGATTCCATCAAGAGTCCATGGAATTCAGAAAGCAAGGAAAACCAAACTGTAGTCTTTAGGGATACAAGCTTTGGTGGTAAAACTAAAAAAAATAGAAGAAAAAAATAAGGGAATTGACTTGCATAAAAATCAGGAAGTGGCTGCATTTATCAAAGTGGGGTGGTGACAGGAGGCCTCTGGGGCCCTGGGAATATTCCATGTCTTGAACGGGGTATATGGGTGCGCATGTCGGCATAAACCATTGAGCTGCACATTTTTGTTTTTTCCCTGTCTGTAGTTGGGCTCTCTCCCCTCTCTCCTCTCTTTCTCTCTCTCTGCCCCTCTCCCCACCCACTCTCTCTCCTCTCTCTTCTCTCTCTGTCTCTCTCTCACACACACAGTTATGAACAGAAAAAAGGGGGATGATTAAATGCACTGCCATGCATTTAACTGTGGCATGTGAGATGCCGAGGAGCAGTGTTTGAGAAAGAAGTGGATTTATGGGTAGTGACAGGAGAGTTTGTGAAGACATTGTGACCACTGAGTGGGCCAGTATGGAAATCCCACCCTAATAACGTTCAGAAACTTCACCAATAACAGGTAGGCCATGTTTATAAGGATGCGTCCATCCCTAGCTTGGCTCTGTGGATAGAGCATCAGCCTGGGGACTGAAGGGTCCCGGGTTCGATTCCGGTCAAGGGCACGTACCTCGGTTGCGGGCTTGTGCAGAAGGCAACCAATCAATGTGTGTCTCTCACATCGTTATTTCTCTCTGTCTCTCCCTCTCTCTTCCACTCTCTCTAAAAACCAATGGAGAAATATCCTCGGGTG
>NW_006282528.1:1253849-1256074 GCF_000327345.1 Myotis davidii | reverse complement strand
ACGGAGCTACAGGAAGTCAGCTCCATCGTTCCATCGCGACGCGTCCTGACCATCCACCCCACCCGCAGGAATGAGGTCCCCCTTGCCCTGGCTTCAAACCCGCAATAGGACAATTTTGATGAAACGTCCTTGCTCCATCCACATCTCCTCATGTAATCCTCCAAGGGTCCCGATACTGGGGCTGCTCTTGGGACTCCCAGCTCACAGGTGAGGAAGGGGACAGGCCTTCCCACGTCCCCGGCTCACGTGGAGGGCCCTTCCCTTCTCGGCCTCCCCACAGCTCTCTCCCAGGTGTCTGTCTGTGTGTTTATCCGATTTGCCTTTGAGTTTATGGTCACCTTCCCCCTAGAACAGTGATGGTGAACCTATGACACGCGTATCAGAGGTGACACGCAACTCATTTTTTTTTTTGGTTGATTTTTCTTTGTTAAATGGCATTTAAATATATAAAATAAATATCAAAAATATAAGTCTTTGTTTTACTATCGTTGCAAATATCAAAAAATTTCTGTAGGTGACGCTCACTGTCACAGCCCTAGTGCCAAACCCATGCCTGGCACACAGTAGGACTCAACAAAAATGTGTGCAGTAGGCACCGAACAGACGAACTTAGTGCTACTCTCTCGCAAGTTTATTTAATGTTAATAATACCCAAAGTGGCCAACATAGTTATTTGCATTTATAATGAATTATATAAATAAATTAAATATGATATTAACACCGAGAATGATGTATGTTATCTTTATATAGTTTATATGTACCATGCATTGCTGGGCACGAGTGATAAAAGAAGCTCTTATCTTTGTGTGTGTGTGTGTGTGTGTGTGCGTAAGAGAATACAGGCAAGTACAGTGTCACCAACTGTGTAATAAATAGAGTGGTAGAGGTCACACAGGTGCTGGTGGCCTGGAGGAGGGCAGGGAATCTGAGGGGGGTTGGTGGGGGGCTGGGGAAAGCTTTCAAGAGGAACCGAGAGCGTGGCTGAGTTAGGAAGAACATAACTACAACGAAAAGGGGAAGAATGCGTCAAAGGCAGGGAAGTGGGGTGCTGTGGGGATGGCTGTATGGTGCAGGCAGGGGGCACTGAGCGATTAAGCAGGATGTGTATGGGAAAGAGCCATTCTCGGATGGCCTTGACTTTCACTGAGTCTGCTCTGGCCCCCAGTGTGTACTCCCGCACAGTGCCGGCCGACGGCAGGGCCTCCTTAAGCGTTGGCTGAGTGAGTGAGTGAGTGAGTGGATGGATGGATGGATGGATGGATGGGTGTCACCCTGCGACAGTCCTTGCTCTGGGAGCCAGTGAGAGTTTTCCACAGGGAAGGAGCTGGTGGGGTTGACGTGGGAGGAGGCCCACGCTGGGAGCCACGTCAGTGAGGGGAGTTGTGGAAGTCACGGAAGGACCCTGCAGCGAGGTGGCTCAGAAGGAGGGGGTGGGCTTGAGATCTGCCTGGTGCCTGACTGCATGGGAGGTGAGAAGTGAGATCGGGTCCAGGAG
Organism: Myotis davidii; assembly: GCF_000327345.1. Classification (NCBI taxonomy): domain Eukaryota; kingdom Metazoa; phylum Chordata; class Mammalia; order Chiroptera; family Vespertilionidae; genus Myotis; species Myotis davidii. The sequence continues at coordinate 1,254,579 of NW_006282528.1, read as the reverse complement.
GGCTGCCAATTCCTGGCGTAAAGCCTGGGCGTCTGCTGGGTGGCCCGCGGGCCCGGGGCTGGGTGAGGCGTGACCCACAGGGAGAGCCTGGGCTCGGCTGTGTGCCGGGCCCTGAGCTGCGTTTGGGACGTCCTGGGAGAGATGCCGGACGCTTGGCTGAGCTGTGGGCCTGGAGCCGGGAGAGGCCTGGCTGCAGATACCGGTGCAGCAGGGCCTGGGGCGTGCACGGACCCACGCGGGGAACGGGCAGCTCAGAGCGGGAGCCTCCGGGCTGGACCTGGAGGCGGTGAGAAGAAGCAGCAGAGGTGACCCGCACTGCGGGCCATGGCGGTGGGGCCAGCGTGAATGGTACGAGGCCCGAGAGGTCACTCGGCCTGGCCCTGCCAGGGCTTTAGAGATGAGTTAAGTGTTGGCCTGAACACATCAGGCTCATTGTTAAGTTGATAATTTTGCATGGCCCTCGAATGATGCTATAAATATCCAAATGGCCCCCCGCCGGAAACACGTGCCCCACCCCTGGTTCCAGGAACCCACGCCACACGCGAGAGGACCTGGCCATTGAGCGTGACGGCAGCGTGAGGGCTGCCACGGGACTGAGACGGGGAGGGTGAACCGGGACAGGCGGAGGCGGGCCTGTGCGGAGGCAGGGGCGGGAGCGGCAGGGGTGGCGCTGGGCTCCCTTTCCACGGGCCGCCCTCGCGGGGTGAGACGCGGGAGGGGCAGTTCCCGT
>NW_006282528.1:1251875-1253272 GCF_000327345.1 Myotis davidii | reverse complement strand
CGCTCTCTCTCCTCTCTCTTCTCTCTATGTCTCTCTCTCACACACACAGTTATGAACAGAAAAAAGGGGGATGATTAAATGCACTGCCATGCATTTAACTGTGGCATGTGAGATGCCGAGGAGCAGTGTTTGAGAAAGAAGTGGATTTATGGGTAGTGACAGGAGAGTTTGTGAAGACATTGTGACCACTGAGTGGGCCAGTATGGAAATCCCACCCTAATAACGTTCAGAAACTTCACCAATAACAGGTAGGCCATGTTTATAAGGATGCGTCCATCCCTAGCTTGGCTCTGTGGATAGAGCATCAGCCTGGGGACTGAAGGGTCCCGGGTTCGATTCCGGTCAAGGGCACGTACCTCGGTTGCGGGCTTGTGCAGAAGGCAACCAATCAATGTGTGTCTCTCACATCGTTATTTCTCTCTGTCTCTCCCTCTCTCTTCCACTCTCTCTAAAAACCAATGGAGAAATATCCTCGGGTGAGGATTAAAGAAAAAAAGGACTGTGTCCATTCCTGAGTGTTTCGTTACCTGATTAAGAATTGTATGGGTTCTTATTTATTTGGTGCATCAAATCTTTAAGACTTAAAAGCACTGCAGTGGCCTGCAGCTGCTAGGAGCTGGGAAGCGGCGGGAGACATGCTGAGGAGTGAGACAGGTGGAGTGAAGGAAGGGAAACCCCGAAAGACAGCGAGGACCCGCAGGAAGGGAGAGGCACAGTCACCCGGAGCCAGATGTGAGCGACGCCCGGGTGTGCCGGTCCCGGGAGCACTGGACGCACGAGGCACAGGCATGTCCTCACGCATCCCAGCGGCTCCACGTGCGTCCTGCCCAGGAAGCTTGCCGTCCACACGGGTGTTGCTAAATCACGGGACACGGGACGGAGCTACAGGAAGTCAGCTCCATCGTTCCATCGCGACGCGTCCTGACCATCCACCCCACCCGCAGGAATGAGGTCCCCCTTGCCCTGGCTTCAAACCCGCAATAGGACAATTTTGATGAAACGTCCTTGCTCCATCCACATCTCCTCATGTAATCCTCCAAGGGTCCCGATACTGGGGCTGCTCTCGGGACTCTCAGCTCACAGGTGAGGAAGGCGAGACGCGGACAGGCCTTCCCACGTCCCCGGCTCACGTGGAGGGCCCTTCCCTTCTCGGCCTCCCCACAGCTCTCTCCCAGGTGTCTGTCTGTGTGTTTATCCGATTTGCCTTTGAGTTTATGGTCACCTTCCCCCTAGAACAGTGATGGTGAACCTATGACACGCGTATCAGAGGTGACACGCAACTCATTTTTTTTTTTGGTTGATTTTTCTTTGTTAAATGGCATTTAAATATATAAAATAAATATCAAAAATATAAGTCTTTGTTTTACTATGGTTGCAAATATCAAAAAATTTCTATA
>NW_006282528.1:1238614-1240656 GCF_000327345.1 Myotis davidii | reverse complement strand
CAGGAGCTGTGCGGGGCGGTGGCAAGAGGGGGCGGCACCGCCACCTGGCCGGGGGCAGTCACCTGTCTAGACACAGCACACACCGTGTTCGGCACAGGTTCCCACAGATCGGCCTTCCCGTCACTCCCGTCCCTCTTCCTAGAACCTCTGACCTCTCTCCCGGCCCTGGAAGATCCGCTCACATCTGGGCCCTGAGAACACAGGGTCCCTGCTGCCGGGGTCTCAGTTTCCCTGGTTCTGATTCTACTCCGAGGCCTGCTCGGCACGAAGGGTGCCCCCTGGGAAAAACTGTGCCGAGACCTAAGAGCCAGAAACGATTCGGGGTTCCGTGTCCAGAGGGCGAGTTCCTAAGTGCAGGGCAAGGCCATGCGCACATTAAGAGCCAGAAACGATTCGGGGTTCCGTGTCCAAAGGGCGAGTTCCTAAGTGCAGGGCAAGGCAATGCGCACACACACGTTCCTCTGGGCTTTAACCCTTTGAGTGCCAACCAATATCCTAGGAACTGTGCTAAACTTGCCAAGGCATTTTTTTGCTGATTTTACAGCAGTTTAGGAAAAAAATTATGAATCGCAAGTAAATGAAGTTACATGTTCAATATCTTCCACAAAATCATCATCTTCACAGCAACAATTGACATATTTAGCAATGTCATCATCACCAATAAAAGCAGACTTGGAACTGGAAACTGCAGGAGCGCCATCGCGTTCCCGGCACTCTAGGGGTTAAGGAAGAAGAGTGAGAAGGTGTGAACCGGACCGTCCAGGTCCAGGACGAGAGGCCAGCAGCCCTTCCTGGGGTGGACAGAGCAGGGAGGCTTTGGTGAGAGTTCGAGACTCGGGAAGCACAGGAAGTGCTGCTGGTTCAATTGTAAGGGAGCAGGTAGGACACGGAGTGACACGCAGTGATCACAGTGTCAGGGAGCACACGAGGCGGGCGGTCTAGAGCTAGGCCCGGGGTGCCGCCGGGGCTGTTTGGACTGTGGGATTATGGCATTGTTTTCTGTTTCCCTCATTTTCTGTGATGAAGTTTCACAGCGGGGAATGCAGAGAATGACATTTGAAAACCCTGAAACCTCATTTGACAGCCCCCTGTCCTCAGGGCCCCCCAGTGGCTGTGTTGCTCGCCCGCCTCACCCTCCGTGGCCGTGGCCGGGGTCTTTCTATTGATCAGGGAGGTTCCCAGGGCAGAGCCTCCAGGCGGGGCCTCCACTGGGAACCCCTCCCTGGGGTGGGGCAGGCAGGTGCTGTTCTGGGTTGTTGGCCTTTAAAGTGTACAAGATACCATTCAATACAGGCTACAGCTCAGCACACAGAGGGAAGCTACCAGAGAGCTCCAGCGGCCGCTGACACTGGTCCCAACGGCCCGGGAGAGGCTCGCGTGGGGACCACTGGGCTGGGCACGGCGCCAGGAGTGGACTCCAGGCCACAGGGTCCGGGCAGGTGACCTTCCTCCCTGAGTTGGGCCTGTCTTCATGCCCAGGAGGGCGCCCACGGGGGCAGGGGTAGGGGTCTGGGGGGAGGCGCTGGCACACAATGTGGGGGGCTCAGCTACGGGACGCCAGCCAGCGTGGGTATCGGGCACTCTGCAGGCTAAAGCCTGGGGGACATACACCAGTGACAAGGCGTGTCCTGTGCTGCACGGCCGTGGCCCCGACAGGGAGATGCCGCCTCCTTCCGCCTGGGCCAGGTGGGAGGCCCCATCTACCTTCCCTTCCCCTGGAATGTTGCCTTTTCAGGCCCCTGAAGGGCCCTGGGGGAGGGCACGTGGGGACAGAAAGAGCAGAAACCTGTGTCCCAGATGGAACCCAAGCCCAAGTGTGAGGCTTCATTAGGTACTCACAGGTGCACACCACACCCCACCCTCCAGACAGGAGCCCTCCCTTGTCCTGCCAACCAGCAGTCAGCTCCCTCCGTCTTCCAGGCATCTGGAATCGTATCAGGGCCAGGAGCCCAAGGCCATGAGACCCAGCCCCCTCACCCAGCCCCTCACCCAGCCCCTCACCCAGCCCCTCACCCAGCCCCACCGGCCACATTCAGGTGGAC
>NW_006282528.1:1235219-1238599 GCF_000327345.1 Myotis davidii | reverse complement strand
ACCCACCCCCTCACCCAGCCCCTCACCCACCCACTCACCCAGCCCCTCACCCAGCCCCGCCCGGCAGGGGATGATCTGCTGTCAAAGGTGCCTCTGGTCTGTGGTCGGTTCTGACCCATTTCACTGTGTCTGCAGCATCAGAGCCTGTTTCTGCTGCTTGGAGCCGGAACCCTGACTCCACTCTGGATCCCAGTGCTTTGGTTTCCAGCCGCAAACACCTCGGCTCAGTCACCCCCGGCGCCCACGGAGCAGCCTCCCCCTCCCACGGGCTCTTCCTCTCCCTGAGACAGCGCCCGGCCATGCGAGCCCTTTCCCCCCGAGCCCAAGTGCCCAGGCCTGTGGGCACCTCTCACCTCCGGGGCCGATGGCTTCACCGGCCTGGACACTATTTCCATGCAGACGCCGAGCGGACCCCGTGTTCTGTCAGACAGACACCGGGTGCTGCCGCCACTGATGCTCTCAGAGCCACATATCCGTGGCCAGTGGCCCGGGGCTCAGAGGGGTTTGGCCTTTCAGGGACGTTACCCCACGTCCTCATATTGCTCCCACGCTCCTTGCTGAGTGATCAATCGCAGAGATGGAGGTCTCCCTGCCTGATTTTTTTGTTTTTAGAGAGAGAGTGGAAGGGAAGGGGGAACAGAGAGAGAAACAATGATGTGAGAGAGACACATTGATTGCTTGCTCCCTGCACAAGCCCCAATCAGGGCCTGGGATCCAGCCAGCAACCTACGTACGTGCCCTTGACCGGAATCGAACCCTGGACCCTTCAGTCCACAGGCTGACGCTCTATCCACTGAGCCAAACTGGCTGGGTCAAGTCTCACTGCCTTCTCCGAGGTAAGAGGAAATGCAGGCTGGGAGTTTAAACTCTCTGCCTGGTACTCACCACCCTCCAACGCCGGCCCCTCTTTGGTGGAGTTAATCCCGGGGACTCTTTTACAGAAATTTTTCTTCCCGTCAAACTTAGTCCCTGAAGGTCACCACCAAACGACTCGTGTTTATTCTTGGGCTCCCTTCCGTTTACCTCAATGTGATCCACTCTTTACCCTCCAGCTCCAACCCCACCTTCCACACCAGGCATCCCCAAGCCATGCCCGCCCAGAGGAATTCTCTGTGGGGACTGCTTTCTGAACCTTTTCTAGGCCTTTAGTCACTGCCATCCTCCACCTTTTCTGTTTTTTAGAATTGAGACTGAAATCCTGTGAGTCAATAAAAAAGTACTTAGAAAAATGCGGGGGTGGGTGGGTGGTGGTGGAGACGGAGTAGGCTAGGAGCAGGAAGTGGAGTGTGCCCCGGGCAGAGGGCAAAGGGCAGGAGGGAAATGCTTGCAGAGCTCAGGAACCTGCAGACAGGACGGTGTGTGTGCTGAGGAGTGGCCGGGGTGCAGGCAGACAGGGGCCCCTACCCGGGAGGAAGGGCCCTGCTCCCCAACTCCTGGGCGGAGCCTGGACTTGACCCTGAGGGCAATGAGGAGCCAGGGGAGCACTGGGGCGGTGGAGAGAGGGATTTGCATTGGTCCTGGCTGTTCCCGCGGAGACTCTAACCATCTCTGGCTCTAACCATGGGCCCAGCTGCCACCCAGGCCACAGCTCTGCTCTCCATGCAGGAGCTGGTCTTCGCAGACACACTGGCTGCCGCTGCGCCGGCGCATTCCCAACCGCGGAATCATCGGTGCCAAGAGGAATTCTCCCGCGGGTTGTCTCCAACGTCACCGGGCACGTTGTGATGACCGAGGAGAGGGGGTCCTGCTGGGGCCCAAGGCCCGTCTCCCAGAGCCTCTGAACAGTTTGGAGCGGAGGGGAGAAGAGAAACAACAAAAAGCTTTGTAAGGACCGATCACTGCCAACGCCAGCCCTCTGCAGGCGGCCGGTGACAGCACACCGTGCGCAGTGACGCGCTGTCCCAGCCAGAGGGGCCTCGGTCCGCTGCTTAGTAACGTTTCCTTCGGTTTGACATTAAGGTCGGGAGCTAAACTCCCAAGTATTTCCGCAGTCTCCTCAGGTCTCAGGAAACCCAGGCTGGAAAAGTGCAAGGTTTATTGTGGGAGGTCTCACCTAATAGTCCCAATTATCTTGTAATTTTAATTGCATGTAAGAAATCTTTTTATTTTTTTAAAAAAAGACATATTTTTATTGATTTCAGAGAGTAAGAGAGAGGGAGAGAGAGGTAGAAATATCAATGATGAGAGAGAATCATTGATCAGCTGCCTCCTGCAGGACCCTCACTGGGGATGGCGCCAGCAACCTGGGCATGTGCCCTGACCCCGTATGAACTGGGGACCCTTCAGTCCGCAGGCTGACACTCTACCCACTGAGCTAACCCAGCTAGGGTAGGAATCATTTTTTATTTTTTGCAGCATAGGCATAGATAGATGCTGCTATTGTTGCCATTATGTTTATTTAAAACAACAATGGGCCATTTGAAAAAAAAAATAGATACCCAATGACATACTATGACATCCTGATTTGATACGCCCTCATAGCTGCTCTTGAGGGCTTTGGCCCTCACTGTCTCCACTGCTGAAGGTCGCGTACTTTCTGAGTGTTCTTGGCTGGAATCCCCTCGGCCTCCTGCACGCTCTACCTTCCTGCCACCTTCTTCCTCAGTGAAGGGACAGCCCGGCCAAGTTCAGGTCCATAGAGACCACAGCTCCGTCTGCGGGAGGCGGCCTTGCCCAGAGCTGACAGAGGCTGCATAGCTCTTGGGCGTAATCCACGCCTAGGGGCTGCGTTCCTTTCTCTAAATGTCTATTCAGCCCCGTCTGGTTGTCAGGAGGGCATGTCCCCTGTGGGAATCGACAGCCCGGCCACGTGGGTGGGACGGCCGCACAGAGGCGGGCTTTGACATGATGCTTGTATGTTGACCTTCCCAGGAAAGTGCTGACCGGGGGTGTCGTGACGCTCACCCCTCGACGTTCCTTCCTTAGGTGGCAGGTCGCCTGGGTGGTGGAGGCCACACAGGACTTCGCCTTTCACCTGTTGGTTCAAGTCCCGAGTAGGGAGGTTATTTAGAGCAACCTTCCTCAGAAGATGATCATCTTGCGATGAAAACGTATGAAGGAAAAACATCTGGAGAAAAAACCACGAATGCGCTGGACGGTCCTGCAGCCTGATGAATCAGCAGCTGAGGAAAGGCCGGTGAGGGTGTGACCAGAACAAGAGAAATGTTGTTTCTGGAGAAGACACCAGGAGCCACCTCTGACATGGGCCCCCTAGCTCCCTCCACCATCCAGTCTCCTGACCCTGGTCCTTCAGTGTCACGAGCCCCCCTCTCTGTGGCCTTTGTGATGCTCCGGGGGCTGGTCCCTGCCTGCAAGTTGTCCCTTGGAATCTGCAGGGGCTGGCGGTGCATCCTTAGCACCCCCCCCCCCCCCCCCCACGC
>NW_006282528.1:1233524-1235188 GCF_000327345.1 Myotis davidii | reverse complement strand
CCCCCCCGCAGGGAATGCCTTCCTGGTTTGTTTGGCTGCCTGCTCCCACTGCCTGGTTTAGCCCTGGGGAGCCTGGCCCCCAGCAGCCCCCTGCAGATGCCGTTTCCTCCTCCTGGCGCCCCACCAGCCCCTGGCCTGTGTTCCCTTGTGGAGAAAACACATGAAGCTGTTAAAGGCCTCCAACATCATTGACATTGAACATTAAGAACTTTTGTGAGGCCACCACAGGCTGCTGGGGACACTTCATAATAACGTTAAAAGGAAAACAAACCAACCCCTCCAACAGAGGAGGTGCAGGAAGTATTTTGTCTTTTTAAAGTTATAAAGTTACAAAATATATTAGGCATTCCTTTCCTTAAAACGGTACAGTGGTAAGGAGAACATCTCCTACAAACATCCCATAATTTTTTTTGCAAGGGAGGGTAGACAAAGGTGAAGGTCCAGAATATCTTATTTAGGCAAGGTCTGCGTTACCTTTGTTTTTTCCTTATGAGTAGAGCCCAAATTCGAGCCCCCCCCCAAAAAAAAAAACCACATTTAATTGATCAAAATTAGATTTCTGGGTAATCAAATCTTAAACATAACCATGTTAAGTGTTTTGGAGACTCTAAGTTAGAGAGTAATTTTTTTCATGTGTAATTGAAACTTTATACTCTTTGATCAATACCTCCCACTTCTTTCCCCCAGCTCCTGCCAACCACCATTCTACCCTCCGCTTCTATGAGGTGGACTATTCTAGATGCCTCCTGTAAGTGGGCAGATATACACACACATACATGCATCATATATAAGCATTATATATATGCTATATGCAGGCATCTCTGGCTCATTTCACTTCCACAGTGTCCTCCAGGTTTACCCATGTTGTCACACATGGCAAGATTGCCTTCTTTTTACAGGTTGAATAATACTCCATTGCACCACATTTTAAAACTACATTTTCTCTATTCGCCCATGAACATTGCTTGCTTCATGTCTTGGCTATCATGAATAATGCTTCAATGAACATGGGAGTGCAGACACCACTTCGAGATCTTGATTTCAATTCTTTTAGATCTATAGCCAGAAGGGGAATCGCTGGATCATGAGGTAGTTGGATTTTTAAATTTTTCAGAAGCCTCCACACTGTTTTGCATGGTGGCTGCACCAATTTGCATTCCCAGCAACAACGCACGAGGGTTCCTTTTCTCCGTGTCTTCACCGATACTTAGTATTCCTGGACTTTTTGATAATGACGATCTTAGCAGGTGTGAGATGACATATTATTGTGGTTTTGATTTGCATTTTCCAGGTGATTGGTGACGTTGAACATCTTTGCCTTCTTGGGAGAAGAATTCCATTCCTTTGCCCATTTTAAAATCAGGCGATTTATTTATTTAGCTAGAAAACTGTCTGAGTTGCTTATATATTTTGGAAATTATCCCTTCTCAGACATATGGTTTGCAAATATTTTCTCCCATCCTGTAGGCTGCCTTTTCATTGTGTTGGTCTTTTCCATTGCAAAGCAGCTTTTTAGTTTGATACAATCCCACTTTTTGATTTTGCTTTGGCTGCCTATGGTCCTGGTGTTAGATAAAGAAAATTGCTATCAAAGCCAACGTGAAGAAGCGTTTCCCTTTTTTTCTTTCCTTTTCTCTGGGAGTTTAATGGTTTCAGGTCTTATG
>NW_006282528.1:1231565-1233313 GCF_000327345.1 Myotis davidii | reverse complement strand
TCAGGTCTTATGTGTAAGTCTTTAATCCATCTTGAGTTGGTTTTTGTCCGTGGTCTATGATACAGTTTCTTTCTTTTGCAGGTGGATATCCCGTTCTCCCAACACCATGTATCGTTTCCTCACTGTGTATTCTCAGCAACCTTGCCAAAGAACAGTTGACTGTCTATGCTCGAGTTCATCTCTGGGCTCTCTATTCTGTGCCATCGGTCTATCGGCCTGCTTTTATGCCAGTGCTATCTCTACTCTTTGATTACTATAGCTTTGTGATATAGTTTGAAATCAGGAGGTGCGATGCCTCCAGCCTTGTTCTTCTCATTCAAAATTGCTTTGGCTATTCCGGGTCTTTTGTGATCCCATCTGAATTTTATGACTTTTTCCCCATTTGTCATAAAATATACCATTGGGATTTGGATAGGAATTGCATTGGATCTGTAGATTGCTTTGAGTACTATGGGCATTTTAGCAATATTAATTCTTCCTATCCATGAACATGGGGCATCTTTCCATTTATTTGTGTCTGCTTTAATTTATTTCATCAATGTTTTATAGTTTTCAGTGTACAGATCTTTCACTGCCTTGGTTAACTTATTCCTAAGTATCAGAATTATTTTTTAAATTAATACATTAAATATAGCAGTAATGTCTTATATTTCTAAGTGCTGAGTATGCATAGTATAAAATTTAAAAATCTTTTTGGCGATGTTTGTGGTTCCAGTAGGAAGATACTAAATTTGCAGCAGCATTGCTTGTGATCTGATTACTGATTTTTAATGGCTCCACCAGCATTCTGGGGGCTGTGCTTTAAAAAGAAATGTCAAAGGGAGCAAATCAGTGTAGCGGCCCTCTCTGTCTGGAGAAACGGAAGGAGCCAGTGGGTACACACGGGCTGGGAGGGTTAGCGGTGCCGAGGTGTTATGCAATCAGGCTGATTTCCTTATGCCACCTGTCAGGTTCCAGGGGGTAGAGGGAGGTCAGATCCTCACTCCGGGATGGGAGCTTGGCAGGCATATTATTTCGGGGTCCGTATTTTCTCACTCCCAAACTGGGATGTGGCTGATAACACGAGGGACAGCTGCAGTGGGGACCACCCTGGGAAACTTGAAACTCACTTTTCCAGGTCCAGGACTGCCTTGCTTCCCTGTGACTGATTTATAGTATGTATTCCACTCCTAACTGAGGGTAAACGTAGTTCAGACTAACAGGCAACTCGCATTAGTACCTGTATTGTTTCTCTTTGGAAGAATGGGTTATGGAGAAGTCCAAGAATGGAAAACATCAGAAGCCAGATATCACAGAAAAGGTTACCGCCTTACCTTTGTGGGGGATGTTAAGTAGATGAGAAATGGTGAGTACCGGATAAGGCGACAAGGGGGACTCTATTCTTGTTTTATTTGGAAGGCCACAGAATAATATCAACACCTTTAAACTGTGTGGTAGGAGAAGTGGAGGCTGGACTAAGCTTTCGGATAGTCCGGGTCCATATTTTGTTTCGATTAATGTTTGCCCTGGGGCAGTTGCATAACCTTTGCCTATACTTCGGGGTCCCTAAATGCCGGGAGTCGGTCCATCCTTGCTGTTTCAAGGGACCTGGCATATATGGCATACTGTTCTTAATATGTTTGGTCACCTTCTTGGCACTATGTGTTTTAACCAATGTCACCTCTCTGAGAAAGGTTGTTTCCCCAGGTAGGGATTTTCCCCTGAAGTTAGGGAGGGAATAAAACCTCTTAACCCCTTCCCCAGCAGAA
>NW_006282528.1:1230399-1231497 GCF_000327345.1 Myotis davidii | reverse complement strand
AGATAAGAAACGCCCTAACCTTTGGAATAGAGATTGATAGGATTGGAATCAACTGGTATAAATACAGATGTAACAAGACAACTGGACACAGAACCTAGACACAGAACCTAGATGACAGAACCTAGTGAGAGAACATGGCAAAAGATCCTGGACAGAACCTGGCAAAAGAACCTAGAGACAGAACCTGGCTACAGAACCTGGATAGAACATGGCAAGAGAACCTGACTAGAACCTGGTGACTGAACCTGACTGGAGAACCTGGACAGAACCTGGATGGAGAACCTAGTGAGGGAACATAGCTACAGAACCTGGCTGGAGAACCTAGACAGAACCTGGCTGAAGAACCCGGCTACAGAACCTGGCGACCGAACCTGGCTGGAGAACCTAGCGAGGAACATGGCTACAGAACCTGGCTGGAGAACCTGGAGCATGTGGCTGGAGAACCTAGCAAGAGAACACGGACACAGAACTTGGCTGGAGATTGTGGCTAAAGATCCTGGCAAGGCTGCTGATCAACTGAACACTGTCTCCGTGTCATTCCTTCTTGGCTGACTCCGTCCACACCTTTGGGGACCCCTGGACCTGCTGGGTTTGGACCCCGGCACCTAAAGTGGGGTTACTAACAGTTACTTGGAGCATCGTCAGGTACTCCAAAAGGCTTGGGGTTCAGTGACCACTCAGGGCACACACCCAAGGTTATGGGTTCGATCCCTGGTCCAGGTGCATACGGGAGGCAACGGATTGATGTTTGGATTGATGTTTCTCACATCAATGTTTCTCTCTCTCCCTATCTGGCTTCCTCCCTTTTAAAATCAATAAAACCATATGCTTGGGTAAGGGCTAAAAAAAAAAAATAATAGTAGGTACTTGCTTCATACCGCTGTTGAGAATTTTATGACACGGAAAAGCCTTAGCGCGGTGCCTGATTCACAGTGAGCGCTGAGTAAGTTGCACCTCTTGTCAGGACTGCACTTGCACGGTGACAGTCCACTTAGAGACCCTCTGCATGGGGAGGCCCGGGCGGGGCGGCAGCTGCAGGGGCCTCCTCTACGGAGCGGCGCCGGAGAAGGTGCACGTGGTGCAGCGGCAGGGGCCTCC
>NW_006282528.1:1220250-1229128 GCF_000327345.1 Myotis davidii | reverse complement strand
ATCGCGAAGCTGCCTTGTGCCCGCCGCCGCCTCCGCTCCGCCTTCGCCTCCGCCGGCCGGAACCGTCCGCGCCCGTAGAACGGTCTCCAGCGTGTGGTGCTGCCCGGACCTCGGCCGCCCGCCGCCGCGCTCCCGCTCCCGCTCCCGACTTCTCTTTCCGACTCAGCGACGGCGGTCCCGGCGCCTTTAGCCCCGGTTCAGGCGGCCCCTGCGGGGACGGGGCTGGAGGTAGGGCTTGCAGGTTCGCCGGCGAGGACCGACCTGCCGCCGTCCCGCAGGAGGCAGCTCGTCCCCGTGCCGGGCAGGGACTCCGCCGGCGCCGAAACCCTCCTGCGAGACGCGGGTAACGTGGCGCGTGGCTTGTGTGTGCTCTCTTCCAGGGACAATAAAAATAAAAATAAAAACAGAAATACTACCGCTACGTCTGAACGGCCGGAGCCTGGCTCCCCCGCGCTGGGGACCTGGCGCCTTCAGGCGTGGGTCCTGCTCTGCGTCACTTGTGAGAAGTAGCTGTTTGGAAGTTTGGGGTGAAATGGAGCCCGGTCCCGGCGCCAGGAACGGGACTGAGCCCCGAGCCCGGGGCGGCTGCACCCGGTCAGGGAGGACAGGAAGGGCCCGCTGCCTCCTGGTCGGGTCTGGCGTCCCCAAGCTGGCTGTCCCTGAATGTGGGGAAGACAGGATGGTGGCGAGGAGCCCCCCCCCCCAAGAGCTACCGCATAGAGAACAGGGGCAGTGAAAGGACACATTTCTAAACGCATGGAAATTGTTTAAGCCCTCTCGTGTTTTTCCTGTGCTTTTTAGGAGACACCGTAGAACCTGGGAAATGCAGTTACTGAAGTTTCCTTTGTTTACCTGGTTTTGGGGGGAAAGGTCGTCCCTGAAGAGTCCGGGTGTAGGCACACGTGTCCCATCCACCTTGGAAGTGAGGACTCGGACTCTGCCTTGAGCGTGGCTGACTGTATTAAAGGATCCCTCACCAGACTCCGTGTGGGGGGTGTTGCCCTGCTCTAGGTCAGCCTGTACACAGCACAGTTGGTTTACAATAGCGATTCCCGCTTTCCTGGACGCCCTCACGGGGGTGGGGGGTGGGGTGCAGGGGTGAAAAGCCTTGTTGCACCACATGGGGAGCTCCTCCCCGGCGGAGGAGGCCGGGACTACAGATAGGACATTGTAACAGGGCGAGCTCTGGCGAGGAGTTCCTTGGCCTAAATAAAGATTAAACAACAAAACTCATTTTTCCTTCACAAAACTCCTTTTTAAGTTGGTGGTAAATGTTTGACACACACAAAGACTCACTGCTTTTGAACAATTTTGCTTTTCAATTTAGGAAAATAGGATTCTGAAATTGGATCAATACTGGGAGGAGAACGGATGGAAAAGTGAACCCTGCGGTGCATTCACTGCAGGGTGCCGCTGTGAGCGGGGTGCGCCTGGGGAGGCCGGAGGCCCGAGGCCCGAGGCCCGAGGCCCGGGCTCACTCGGCAGCACTTGGCCGTCCCCCTGGGAAGCCTGGGGTAGCTCCTCCATTCGAAGCGGGTATGTTTCGTATTTTTAGATTCTGAAATCTATACTTCTTCACAGTATCACCCTTCAAGGTGATGGCTTATTCCCACCACCTTCCCCAGACTGTTTCTGTTTTGGAATCGAGAAAACCTGCGATGTGGAAGTTGGGAGACGAGTGTTTCTGGTCCTTCTCTGGTGCTCTGTGCCCGAAGAGCATACCGGGTCCCTGGAGTGTAGACTCCTCCCTGCCCATTTTTCCTTTCCCTGGACCTGTACCGGACTCCTCCACAGCGCGCACCTGCTAGCGGTTTACATGTAAGCTGGTTGCGGTGCGAGACGCTCCCACAGCCCGTGGATTGGAGACTGGCCGTGTGTGCAGGCACTGGGGTCCCGTGGCCTGGCCAGGCGGAGCACAGACGATCCTTGTGGCTGCAGCGGTGCCGGCCACTGAGAAGCCCAGGGCAGTCTTTCCTCAGCCTCTGCTGCTGCCCTTCCTCCACCTCCTGCGCTTGTGGATGTGGAGACCCGTCCCCCCGAGGAGAGCTGTATTTGCAGGTGCCATTGAGCTTAACTTTCATCGTGACGTGTGGATGTAAACATGTCCTTTCTATTTCCCCCAACTTTTAATTCAGCGTGAAGAGTAAGTAAAGTGGGGTTAAATTCTGAAATTGAACACAGTGAAGTACTAGGTGCTGGGAGGGCGGCCTTTCGAGGGAAAGACTGCAGCCATTTGGAAAGATGGTTGCTTAGGCCATGTTTATAGAGGAGTCTCCAGGAAAAAACACTGAAAGTGGTGTTCTGGCTGTACCAGCGTCACAGCTTCACGTACTCCTGGAGCCTTCACCTGTGGGAGGACACAGCTGAGGACAGGCACAGGCTGCAGCTCCCAGGAGTCCCAGTCCAGCGGCCGAGACCCTTTCTAACCGCAGAGAGGGGAGGCCCGTGAGAGGCGCGTGCCCTCTCCACCCGTCCTGGCGTGGGGGCCTCAGCAGACAGGGAGGGTCACGCACTGGTTGGGCTGCTGGGGGCTGAGGAAAGGACTGACGCCCATAGACGTCACTTTGAAAGTAGCTTTAAAGGTTGGTATTTAATTTGTGTAAGAGATGAATTGCCCCTACTGTGCAGAGAACTTAGGAAAGCTGTGTAAACTGGAGGTAGTTCTCGGGCTTGGGCTTGGGATGGGCTCCGGAGAGGGCTTGTGAGGCGCAGACGCGTCCCTGCAGAGCACTTAGCCTCCGGCTGCCGGAGGGCGCTTTAGTGATCCTGTCTTGTGCCATTTGCCCAGAGCTGGCGTTTGTAGGGTTGTGAAAGCCCTAGGAACATGCTCTCTCCTGGCCTTCCCGAGCTACTCAGGCATTTTTACAGGAAGAATTACAGGTTAATGGTTTAAGGAATAACTAGCTTAGTTGCCAAATGAATGGATGTGTATACAGTGAAACAGCTTTATAAATGCTCTGGTACATCTTTTCCTAGTAGGAAAACAAGAGCAGCTACCTACTTTGGCAATCTTAAGTTCTTTTTTCTTTAAAACATTTCACAAGTTAGGGTTAATACCCCTCATTTTTAATTTTACTGAAAAGCAAGTTATGTTTTAAATTTTAAGATAACTCATTGAAATAGTTCTTCGTAGGCAAAGAATTTTATGATATAATCTGAGTTTAACTTACCACCTGGGTTTTATGTGTTTAAAACTTGAGGTGTAGTGATAGTCCAGTTCCCAAAATGTAGCAAGCAGTAAGCTTTCTGATTGTGGGCAAGAGTCCCTTCTATTTCTCTTCACTCAAGCCTTTTTGATGAGAAAAGCTGGCAGAAGTTTTGTATTTGTCCTAGAGTTATATCCAGGCCGGGGTTTTATGAAGGTAACGACTACAAAATGTTGGCATTTTAGACACCTTTTAGACACCTGCTGAGGGTGCTAATGAGCTCAGATGTGGGACTGACCAGCCCCACTCATTGGAGCCCTAGCTCATTGGAGCTTGGCTGCTTGGCAACATTTGGTGACTAGGAAATGGACACATTTCTGCCCTGGGTGGTGGCAGACAAACATTCATATGGAAACACCTTTGTTCTATCTGTCAGAGGCTGAGTTGGTCCTTTTTTTCTCTCTTATGGGCCCCCCTCAAATAGCTTAGCTTGTCTCTTTACTAATTACCCTTTGTGTTTTGTCTCCTTGAAACTGGACAACTTGAAATGCTTGCCCAGTAATGAGAGACGAGCCTGGCGCATTGAGTGTTCTTGGGTTACAGCTCATTGCCGGCCAGTGATTGAAGAAGGCGCCCTTCCTGCCCCTGAGCTCGCTAAGGTCCGCGGAGTGGCGGGGGGTAAGGAGCCCTTCCCTCGCCAGACACGGTCTGTGTTTCTGAAGAAAGCCTGTCAGAAGGGACAGTCCACCCTGTGTTTTCTTCTTGTTCATGCCTCACATTCAACACTGATGTTCGTAGGTGTTAAGTCTAGTATTGACATGCAGGCGATTATAAAATTACTTTTGAGAAAACAGTTTGGAAGAAATGAGGGACAAATTCTAAAGTGTTTTCCATCTAGTGCCTGCACTGTAATTGTACAGGTGTGATTTTCCTGTTCAAGATAAAGAATACCTCTTTTTAGTGGAAGGCAGTATTCTTAAGCACCAGGGATTATTATCAACACATAATTATCTCTTAGGGGAATAAAAATTAAGAAATTAATAAAAAAAATTTTTTTAAGTCCTCATTCGAGGATATGTTTCATATAGATTGCAGAGAGGGGGTTGGGGGAGAAACATTGATATGAGAAACATCCATGTAAGCCCTGACCGGAAGTGAACCTGCAGCCTTTTGGTGTAAGGAACAATGCTCCAACTGCCTGAGCCACCTGGCCAGGGCAGGAATTAGTCAAATATAAGAAAATCATGCAAATTTAATGAACGTCTGGTAAGTTGTTAATTTACCTAAAGGAAAAATACCTAAGAAATTTGGAAAGGGATAATTACTCCAGTTCTCTTATCCTCGTTGCTCTAACTTAGAGTAGGAGTTGGCAAACTGTGGCTCACACGCCAGATCTCACTGGCTACCTGTAGTTGTACGGCCTGTGAGCTGAGAAAGGATTTTACATTTTCAAGTAGTTGGGGTGGGGGAAGAGGAGGAATAAAAAAAAGTATTTTATGACATGAACATGATGTGAAATTCAAATGTCAGAGTTCATGAATCCAGGTGTCTTGGAACATCACCCTGTTCATTTGTTTGTATTTACTCTGGTCCTTTATGGAAATTTGCTGACCCTAGTTCAGAGTGTAAGACAATTTCCCAGGTTCAGCATGTCTCTCAGCTTTTAGGGTCCTGTTTCTGACATTTCTGCCTTCATTCCTTCCTTTTCTTCCTCTGTATGTACTATGCCTTTGACCTCCATATGGATGACTTGCCTTTGTTGGTAACAAGCTAAGAATTCTGGCATTTTGTACTTGAACTGTGCTGGTCCGAGCCTCCTGGATGTCCTGTTGGCACTGCAAACTCAGTGTGGTTCAGATTTAATGAGTTGTCTACCCTGAGCTTGTCTTCTTGTTCTTGGGTTCTCTGTCCCCTGGAGCTGAACAGCCTTGGTGTCCTCCACCTCAGTCCCATCTCGTCTCCCCTCTGCCCTAGATGGCCACTCCCAGTTCCTGCTTGAGTCCTGCAGTTTCTTACTCAGCTGGTCTCTAACCTGCTCAGGGGTTCATTGTAAATATGCTCTGAGTGCAAGAAGGTATGTTGTTGAGCTACTTGAAAAGAATCCAGTGGAAATGCTTTTTTAACAAGGAGATAATGCAGAGCATTGTATGGATTATGTCATTGCTTTCGCACAGCCGCTAATAGTGTCCCTAATGCTAAGTCACAGCACCTCTCTTTTCAAAAAAGAGACATTCAGACCAATCCCGGCATCCAAGGCTGTCTGAGAGGACTCCAGCCTTTCTTTTTTTTTTTAAACTCCTGCTCCCCTTCTAAAGTTCTGCCATCTCTACACCAAGTAAACAAGGCTGCCAAGAGGCCGTCACCTCCCTTCACTCTCATTTTCTCGGGTGCTCGTGTCTCTGCTTTTCTTGGAATGCCCGCCCTTTCCACGTTCCCCGTCATCCGCGAACGCCTGCCTCGTTCATTTTAAACAGCCATCTAGGGAGACCTGCGCTGTGAGGACGCTGATCTTCCTCTGGGTTTGCATGAGGCTTTCTGTTGTCACCTGATCGCCTCTTTGTATCACTTAATTGGTGAGTGTTCTTCCTCCTTGGTTAGATGACAAATTCCTGAGGGTCAGGTCTGTTTCCTTTCTGTCCTCTGCTCGCTCAGCTGCCTCATCAGGGTGCTGACACTGCTCTGTGTGAGCCGGTTCTTGGGTCTGAGAGGGCATCTGACCTCTGCTAGGCAGTTGCTTTCCAGTCGGAGTACTGGGCTTGCACTGGGTGAGCTGAATGCTTGCCAGACATTACATTGGCTTCTAATACTATTTCCTGGTAGGTAACCTTGTTTCCACAATAATAATTTAATTATGTCAATTGTTAAAATGAGAGCAAATTACCCTCCCCCCATCCGCCTCCCCTGAAAACCGAGTTGGATTCGTTGGAAAGATTTGATAAAGGTGAGTCACTAAAATAATGGCTGTAGAATTTAGATGTGGCTGCAAATAAGTAAAAGTTGGAGAGGAAAAATAAAAATAGTCCAAGACTCTATGTAGATTGCTTTACAAGGATTTCTTACTAAAAATGGAAGTTGGCCATGATACATTTATAGATGTGGTGTAGACCAAGCAGAGGGAATGTTACTCTGCAAGGAACTTCCTCATCGCTCCTATTTGCCAAGTGCTTTGGCTTACAGTAAGATGGGCAGATGAATGCACAGTTATGTGTTAAGCTTACGTAAAATGTTTAAGGTACGTATGCACGGTTTTTTAATGTGCACTTGAGCTTTACTCTCTTTTTTCCTGTGACTTTGGATAGGATTGTTTTGGGTATGAAAGCTGCTTCAGTGAGTGCTCCGAATTGCGTTATCTAAGTGATCGGAGGAACACGAGGGCCCGAGGGCAGATGCCGGGTATAAACAGCGCCAGCCATCCTAGAAAGAGCTTCCGAGATGGATCTCACCCGCTTTTGGGTCCTGGCGCCTCCTCCTAGGGGTGTCACCTGTTGGTAATGACATTGGAGGGAGTAGGTGTTCAGTATGTCGTTAAAGTTCGCTTTGGGATCTCAGGCAAGTTTTTGAACTTTATTGCTTAGTTTTCCATTTACACTTGATTGACAAAGAGACTCCTGAAGATAAATTTCTTTTATGTAAGTTATTTTACCAGAATCTGAGACTGAGTCAAACCCAGAATATAGTACTTCCTCAATACGTATTTGAATTAGAGTCTTAAGCCACTCTACATAAGAGCTTGCATGCTAAGTAAGCAAGGGCGAGCTTTGCGTATTTGCTATAGAGTGTGAGGGAGCCTATGAGCTCTCCCAACGTAGAACAGCGTTGTCAGACGATGAGTCATTTACGCAGCAGCCACTGGCCCTTGCGGCACTGTGCCTGGGCCTCCTCTCCCAGGCTTTTGTTCATCTGCCCCGCTTTATTTTTTTAAAATATATTTTTATTGACTTCAGAGAGGGAGAGAGAGAGAGAGGGAAACATCAATGATGAGAGAATCAATTGATCGGCTGCCTCCTGCACACCCCCTACTGGGGACTGAGCCCACAACCCAGTCATGTGCCCTTGACCGGAATCAAACCTGGGACCCTTCAGTCCACAGGCCAATGCTCTATCCATTGAGCCAAGCCAGCGAGGGCACCTGCCCCACTTTCTATAGCCAGTACTTACAAGACTTAAATGTGTTTTTTAGGTGAGGAGGTTGGGGACAGTGAAGGATAGAGAAAATCTAAAGAACTGAGTTATGTACTTTAGATAGGCTAAGTGCTAAGGTGATCAGAGGCAGGTATGGGAGAAAATCAGTATTTTAAACAGTATTCGGTAAACGTTTGATTCCAGTTGTCCTACTAACACTATAAGGACGACCGCTTTTCAGTAGCATCAACAGATGGAGTAGCTGGTAGAACCTGGCTGATTTCTGTTGCTACGTGGTATTTTCAGTTAATATTTTACTTTTCATTTTTGATACAGTATTATAAAACTACATTTTTCCTTTTAATTGGTGATTTTAAGAGATTTGTTTCATTCCTATTGATTCAGGTTTTATTTTTATAAAGGATTTAAAACAGTATTTTACATTATAACACATGTTGCTGGAATGTATATATTTCATTAACATACTTAATGGATTTTTTAAGTAATTATAAGCCAGGAGTACCTGTGATCCAACAAGTTTCAAATAAGACCTTTTCCAAGAGAATATGCATTTTTGATATATATACTTCACTGTCATTTTTTTAATCCAATTTTATTTCCAATTTGTGACTTTTTTGCACATGATTATTTTACTCTGCAGCTGTATAATGGGATGTTGGGTGGCAGAGGGTACTGGGACCATGTGAAGCAGATTGAGAAATGTGTGTGTGAATGTGTAAAAGATGAAGACACAGCGTGTAGCCAAGAAGAATAGTAATGCTTTTAACTTTTAAACCATCTCATTCTCCTTGGGAGCTGGCATGGTGCAGTGTAAATGTGTTCATGAGTTAATAAAAGCTGTTCAACAAAGCTGCCTGAGGAATAGGTTGTGTTAATTCTTTTTAACTATCAGGTTTTAAACTGGGTAAGTATGAATGGTTGTCCTCAGCCTTAGATCACTTGGTCATGGTTTGCGATGTGTTAATTCAAGGTGGGAAGTGTTGGGTGGGCGCTGGTGCTTACCACTCCAGTCTGTCACTTCCATGGGAAGGTGGTCCTGGTTTTGCAGCTCCTCCTTTTCTATCCTATTCCTAACCATAACTCCAGGTTTTACAGGAAATTGATTTTTAAGATGTTGGCAACTAACTAAAAGACATTTAAACACCATGGACCAAATGTAATGTGTTTGTTTAGATAGAGCTAAGTTCTGATTTAGATAATAGGTTTTGGTTCTTTAAAGATGCCCTTAACTGTCTTCGACCTCTGGCAGTGTGACTTGGTGTCAGCTGTCGGACTGTCACTTTTTCTCTGGGTGTCCGGGTGTTTCTGGGCAAAGACGGCTTTGGCTGGAAAGTGGCGTTTTATTTTGCTCGGGGTGTATCTATGAAGTTCACGTCAGAGTGTATGACCCATGGTCTTGGAAAAGTATGACCATGGAAAAAGCTAGGTGCTCTTCTTTACAGGCTATGGTACAAAGGGATGACAAAATGCTTTTGTTTTTTTTTTAAATACATTTTTATTGATTTTCAAGAGGTTGGCTGTGGGAGCACACTGACCACCAGGGGGCAGCTCCTGCATTGAGCGTCTGCCCCCTGGTGGTCAGTGCATGT
>NW_006282528.1:1218190-1220181 GCF_000327345.1 Myotis davidii | reverse complement strand
AGGGAGGGAGGGAGAGAGAGAGTGAGAGAGAGAGAGAGAGAGAGAGAGAGAAACATCAATGATGAGAATCATTGATCGGCTGCCTCCTGCACACCCCCTACTGGGGATTGAGCCCGCAACCCCCAGTGTGTGCCCTGACAGGAATAGAACCCAGGACCTTACAGTCCACAGGCTGATGCTCTATCCACTGAGCCAAACACGCCAGGGCAAATGCTTTTTATTTTGACCAGGCTTCACGTTTTCATAGAATGGAAGCCAAGTTTTCCATTTTGTCTTTTTCACTTTTCCACTCACTCTAGATACGTAACAGCAGATCACAGATAAACACACAGGTCCACTTGTTCATCCACCTTCAAGTCCAGGGACAATTAGTCACCTAGTCCCTTTACCGTTTTTCTGAGGTTACAGGTCCCTAGTTCCTACCCACTTTGGGAAAACTTTGTAGAGGTTGGTGTGGATGAGAGCTTCCACATGAAATTGCAAGAGAAAGCGTGGCCCCAACAACAATATCTTGACCTGGAACGCTCAGTGCTCATCAACTGGCATTTGTCTGCGTCTACCCCAGAATGAATCCCTGGTTTTGTCTTTGTTTGGAGTTAAGTTTTTAAAGCACTCTTCTCGACCCTCCCCTGGCTGTTAAAACACTTTAAGTTTGTCAGGTGAGGAATTCCAGGCACAGCTGTGAGGGTAGCGGGGGTGGGGCTGCTTCTTGTGGGGAGGGGGGTAGGCCAGACATCTGCCTGCTTTCAGTTTGTGTTCAGTTGCCCTATGTGCAATTTATGAATATAAAGCATCATTCAGTACTGGTTTAGGTTCATGTTCAAAGGTGAGTTTCTGTTGAGTGGAAAGCTAAATTTGGGGATAGGATCTTTGCCAGGCAAATGGTACAGGAAAGATGTACTTCTGTGTCCTTCTAAAAAATTACTTGAACCCGTTAAGGAAATACATGACCCAGTAGTAGACGGTTTTGTTTTTCTTCCGCTCGTGCACTATTACGTTCTGTTCTGTTAGCATTTTCATGTGAAAGCCGCGTCAGGTATGCTGCCTTGCTAACCTTTGGTACCAAGTTTCCATCAGGGACTGTCTTAAGTCTGCAGACACTGGTGGCGCTGTTGGCCTCAGGAATGTGTTCTCACCTGTGAACTGACAGCCAGGAGCTTTTGCAAATTCAGGTTAAGAAGATTAACATGAAGAAAAGAAATTCCTCTTAATACCATTTCTTTATTAAATATTTTATCTGATTAGGATGGAATAATTGGAAGCTGTAATTTCAAGGTCTTCTACCTTTGACATCCAATAGAAGTGGTTCTGATCCTTGGGAAAATTAGAAAGTTTAAAAATATTCCAATCAAAGTGTTTGCCTGAGGAAATATCCCAATTCTAGGATCTTTTATTATGACTTGGCCTCCTTGGAGAGTTAGTTGGTCCACCAGGAAAACTCTTGTGTTTACATTTTCTGGCCTCAGTCACATGGAAAAGTCAAAATTGGTATCTGGTTTAGGAATGGTTTTTCTAGGGACGTGAAGTTGGAAGCCAGTAGGATGAAGGTGAACCACAAATGTGCCTGGTGGGATGTTCTCCCTCTGTAACCTTATGGTCTAAACCTGGTTCTCAGGGGCTGTGTGTTCTGCTGGCTGAATTGGGGTTAGAGAGAGTGGTCTCCCTTTTATAGAGGAAAAAACAACAGGGTGTCACAGCAGCCCAGGAAGTGCTCAGCAAGGCTCCACGGGCCGCCTCCACCCGGCAGCTGCCCGCTGGTGACAGCGTCTGCAGAGGAGCCACTGCGATGGAGGAGGTCTCACAGGACTGAGTGCCTACCAGGGCCAGCTTGAGCGTGTGGTAGGGAGTGCGGGGTGACCAGACAGCCCCAGTTTGGGGGGAGGCTACATTCTAGGAAGGGAGACAACCCAAATGCTACGAAGAGAAACAGCCCGCTGAAGGGGCAGAAAGGGCAGATTTCCTTTTCATTGGCGTGCTCGGGTGGGGGCACA
>NW_006282528.1:1210285-1218033 GCF_000327345.1 Myotis davidii | reverse complement strand
AGGCGTGGCTCTAAGCCTTCGGCCAGCCTTCCCGGAAGAGCCCAGCGTGGGAGGGTTCAGTGCTGTTTGCCCCTCGGCCTTTGCTTTTGGTGAAGCCTCACCTGAGGCTATTGTTTCCATTGCCTTTCAGAGAGTGGAAGGGAGGGAGGAATGGGGGGAGAGAGATGTCGATGTGAGAGAACACATGCTCTGGTTGCCTCCTGCACACCCTAACCCGGGGCGGGGAGCAAACCTGTGCCCTTGACCGGGAATTGATCCCGAGACCCTTCACCCAGTGTAAACAGTTAATCAACTTTACCAATCTTTCTTCACCTCCACTCCCCTCCCCATTTTTTGCTGGATTATTTTATACATTTTTAACTTTACCTATTATTTTTAGTGTCCAATCTCTTTTAGTGTAGAAAGGGTGCAGTGAAAATGTACCCACGTGCCCAGCCCTTGGGGGGGCCCGGAGCAGTCAGTCCCTCCGCAGGTTCTTGAGCCCTTCCTCTGGGCGGAGGCTGCGCCTCTGCTCCCCCCACGGGCAGCCACACTAGGGGAGCCTCCGGTGGGGAGGGTGGGCACTCACCTGGCAGGCTCTGTCCCAGCGCATCTAGGCCTGGGACACAAGGCACCACCCCCTCGTCATCCTCCTCAACTTTGCTTTTTATTATTTTTTAAAATATATTGATTTTTTATAGAGCGAAGGGAGAGGGATAGAGAGTTAGAAACATCGATGAGAGAGAAACATCAATTAGCTGCCTCCTGCACACCCCCTACTGGGGCTGTGCCCGCAACCAAGGTACATGCTCTTGTCTGGAATCGAACCTGGGACCCTCAGTCCGCAGGCCGATGCTCTGTCCACTGAGCCAAACCTGTTAGGGCTCAACTTTGTTTTTTAAATGTAAACCTTTGGAGGATTTGCAAGAATGGTTCAGTGAACGCCTGTAAACTTTTTGCCTGGATCACTGTTTGTTAGAATTATCCATATTTTAGCTGCACCATTTGAAAAGTGTAGGCATGTTAACATGCCTTTCTTAGGAATAAGGGCTTTCTTAAAACAACCATCGCACAGAAATTGGACATTGATTCAGTATTATTTTTAAATGTTCACTGTATGGTCAAGTTGATCGTTATTTTAGTAATACCCTGTAGTTTTAAAAGCCAGTTTTCACTGAAGGCTTGTGCATCTAGTTGTTTGGCCTCCTTGGTCTAGAACAGTCTCAGGCCTTTGTCATTCATGACCGTGGCCCTCTGAAGAGGACACCCACGGGCTGCAGAGCCCCTCAGTTTGGGTTTGACTGGTTGCTTTCTCGTCGATGGAACATTGGGCAGGAGTACTTCATAGCGTGTCAGTTTGTCCCACTGTTGATGTCAGGCAGTCATTTCATTTAGGTTTTACCCGTCAGATTGTTCCATGTAAATGTACTTTTTCCTTTTGTAATGAGTAGGTGGTTTATGGAGTGATAAATTTGAGACAAGATTCTTTCCTCCAACTGACTTCCACTGGCTTTACATCTGTTGAGGATTCTGAAGCAGTTATCAGTGCATTACTGTAAAGCATATGCAGATATAAAATTTCACCTGTAAATATTTCATATGTGTCTAAAAGATAAGGCCTTTTGACAAAGACAGCCATAGTGCCTTTATGCAACCCTTAACGCCTAGTCCAAGTTCAGATTCCCTGGTTGTCGCCATTGTTTCTCCATGGTTTAATGGAATCTGAGCCCAAACAAGGTCAAGACCAGTGGTGGGCAAACTGTGGCTCGCGAGCCACAGGCGGCTCTTTGGCCCCTTGAGTGGGGCTCTTCCTAAGCCTTATGAGTACCCTAATTAAGTTAGTAACAGTGTACCTACCTATATAGTTTAAGTTTAAAAAATTTGGCTCTCAAAAGAAATTTCAATCGTTGTACTGTTGATATTTGGCTCTGTTGGTTAATGAGTTTGCTGACCACTGGTCTAGACCAATGGCTTCTTAAGTGTTTTACTCTGGCAGTCATGTGCCAGGTAACGATGTCTCGGTCGATGACAGACTGTATACATGGCAGTGGTACACTGGACAGCCCAGGTGTATAGTGGGCAGTGCCCGCTAGGAGTGTCTCTGTGGTGATTGCACAAAGACACAGTGCCTTTCTCAGAATCTCTCCTGCCTTTAAGCGGCATATGACTGGAATGGGGCCCCCTCCCTTCTCATTTTCTGAGTTTGGTTAGTTGTTTGCTGGTGATTTACTGTTCTGGGTATTTCCTATAATAGTAGAAGAACTTGATTAGATTCAGGTTGCTTTGTTTTGCAAGAGTTCATGAGTGTTCCTGGGTGCAACCTCCCATCAGGGTGCGGATGCCCACCTTTAAGAGAGAAGGCTCGTTCTCGGTGGTGCGGGCACTTCACCCATCCCTGCTGAAGCCCCCCCAGCCTTTCACGGAAGGGCTCGGCACCTGTTGTAACCATTGCCTGGGTTCAGCATCTGGTAGGGTGCAAAGGGTGATTTTCTAATTGCAGCATTCCTTCTGTATTGATTGGCCAATTTTTCTGACTTGTGTTTATTTCAACTTTTTAATGTATATCTTTGTGGAAAGTGCTGAGAGGATGTTCCTCATCTTTACGTCACAGAGCATGTTTCCGGATTCCCTTAGTGACCCTGTAGTATGTCCTCAATTTTATCATCTGTAAATGGGTGTTAATTACCATGCCTCTGTCCTGGGTGTGTGTGAGGCTGAGATGCGCCGATACATGTAATGTGAAAACGGTGCCTGGCTCTGATGTTGGTAAAGACAGTTACTAAAGTAACTGTCTCGTGGGGAACATTTAACTTCACTCTCGTGGGGAGGTGGAGAAGGGAGGGTTCTTCCTAGGCGACGCCAGCAGAGCGCGGGGACTGTCTGGAGGGAGCACCGACCTGTCCTGACCGTGGAACTGACCATGGACAATGCACTGCACGAGGAGGCCTGCGCTGTCCCTGCACTGAGGTGGACGTGACACTCGCAGTGGTGACATTGGAGCACGTTCAGAAGTGGAGTTAGGACAACGAAGGGAAGTGGGCCCTCCTGGCGGGGTGGTCGGGATGGATGATGGCATCAGGCCGGACTTGACTGCATCTCGGCCCAGGAGATGTTTATCTGAACAAGGGCTGTGACCTGCCTCGTAGGCTCCACACGCCCTTCCCAGGGCTGTTGGACGTGCTGAGCCCTCGGTGGGGGGAGATGCCCTCTTCCTGGGCCTGCGGCCTGCCCCCTCTTACTGTTGACTGAGAAGCCCACTGTGCGTGGTAGTGGAGGATGTTGAAAGTTCAACACTGTCCGTCAGATACTTCGTCGTTAGCATTTGATTCACCTGTTGCACAAGCATTTGAGCACCGGCGGTGTGCATGCACGAGTGTTCCTGACGCAGCCGCATCGGTGAACAACACAGACAAGAACCTGCCCTCGGGGAGTTCGCATTCTGGTGGTGAGGAGACAGCACAGTGAGTTTTCCAGTAAGTTAGATGGTGTTGAGTGCTATGGAAAAACAAAGCAGGAGAAGGAGGAATTGGGACGGTTAGGAAAGGTACTTTTGAGCAAAGATTTAAATGAGAGGAGCAAGTCTGGTAAATTTGGGAGTGGACTTTGCATAGGAAACAAACAGCCTGTGTCAAGGCCCTGAGGTGTGTTTGGTACTGTGTCCCCGGTGACAGAGGTGACAGCTCGCCCTGTCAATTAATGCCTGTAGTGGGCCAGGGCCAAGCCTTTGGGTGCAGGTTAAGAGGCTGGGCAGTTAGAACTGGATGAGGTGGGATGTGATTGGACCAGCGTGCTAGCATTGAGCTGATAAGTGGTCTGATTCTGGATATTTTTGGGGGTAGGGTCAACAGGCTAAGGATTGATGTGTGTGGGCGAGAGAAGGTGAGCAAGCTGTTCAAGGACGATTGATACTTTGGCTGGAGCAACAGTGAGGGTGGAGTTGCCATTCTCTGAGATGAGGCGGAAGAAGAGTAGAACAGGTTTAAGGGGTGGGGGAGAAATTATTTCTACTCCCAAATGAAAGGATAGGTGGTCGCAAATACTCCATGCAGTAAGAACAGTGGTCCGTAGGTTTTACTATGAGAACTCTTAGGTCTGTGGACCACACGCGCCAGTTCTTTAACCTCGTGTCTTAAGGACGCGGGAGTGGGCAGTGAAGGAGGACTGGCTTGGGTGGGTTCACAGAGCTCATGGTAGCAGCCAGGAGTCTAAGAGACTTTGGGACCTGTTTTTTCACTGAGAGAGAATGAAGGCCGAAGTCTTGGGCTTGAATAGTGAGAACCTGGAGACGCCTGGTCTTAGAGCTGACTCATCAAGGTTCTCTGGTCTTCGGATTTGCTTACCTAGGAATCCTGGACCGGGACTTCTTTTTATTTTGAGTCTCTTTACTTTCCTGCATTCACACATCCGTCTCTGCATGATCACACACAAGCGCCCTCGTTCAGTTTTGCCCGGTGTGCTATTGGTCGTCTATTTAGTTAACTGTGCTTTTTTCATTGAGGGTAGGCTTGTGTGGCGACGGCGGGCAGAAGCGATTTAGGCAGACACAGTGCCACTGCTGTCGTGAACACAGACACCTGCACCCTGGCTTCATGGGTTCAGTCTTCTCATCTGTAGAATGATCCGCATAACATATTATGCCCTGATGTGATGAGGACTAAGGTGATGCTCACAGCACTAGGCCCAGTGCCTGCAAGGTGTCAGCTTAGGTCAGGAAGTCTCAGGTTTTAATTTTTCATGTCCATTATCTATAACGTCTTTGATAACCGCTTTTTCATGAATGAATAGTGCTGATCCTCTTGAATTCTTCCCATTAAGAGTTAACGTAGCTGTTCAGTCGTTGGGATCATGTGATATGCTGTCAGGGTGCTGTTGCTCTGATATTTCATCTCAAAAAAATAGGTTATTGGAGTTTGCTCCACATTCGTGATCCATTATCATCCACAAGGAGCTTCAAAGTTGGCCCCATATACGGCCCTCTGGCCTTCTTTCTTTGAGACTTCTTTAAAAAACAACAACAAGCCAGCACTGTAAGCCAGACTTCTAGTCAGTAGAAGCAGGTTGGATGAGATGTCTTGGCGAATGTGTATATGGGTATGAAATGATAAATGTGGTGGTTTATGAACTTTTGTAGGTGAATATTTTATTTGAAGAAGTGGTTTACTGGGGATGTGGGGACTAGAAATCCTCAGGATTCAGTTTGACATTCCCGAGTTCCCGAAGGGTAGAGCGGAAGCGGTAGGTGTAACAGAAATGTTTTTCCAAGAGATGTAAGGGCAGAGTCTTCAGATGTTTGAGGGACTTACATCATGCGGTTCGTACTGTCCTCAGCTGCATCTGTGATTTGAAATTGGCTGGACTGGTACCAGTTGCATTAGGGGCGCTCATTTTGCTTTAGTGTCACTCGTGACCCACGCCATGTCACAGTGAGCCGAGTGAGGAGAGCCTCGTTGAGCATGTACATGCGCGTCCCACGCGCCATTAATCTGCTTCACCAGCAGAACTTGCTTTTCTGGGGCCTCAAATCAAGATGACAAAAGGGAAGCAAAGGGTCTGTAAGTAGAATTCTGTATCGGTTTAATTTTTTTTTGATGTTTTACTTGAATAAGTTGACTTAAATGGGAACTAATAGTTGATGAGCGGTTGGGAGCCTCTTCAAAATATTTGTGAGAGAACTGTATATTTCATACATTATTTTATCTAGTTCTTTTTTATCTATAATGAGGATCCTAGCATGCCTGGTGTGCGGTTGACAGTTTAATTTGAAAGAAGCCAATGATCATCACTAATAGTTTTTATAAGTGGAAGGTAAAGTGACATTCATTGAGCTCCTGCCTGTGGCACTGGGCAGTATTCTGTGCTGTCTACATGTTAGTTATTCCTTATTAAACCATCAGGAGTGAGGTAGTGGTTTTATTTCACAGGTGAGACGGTTGAGGCTCATAAAGTCAGGAAATGACAGAGCGCGGACCCCTGCCCAGGGCTCACCTGCTCTCTTGTCCAGGCCGCTACTCATGTCAGCTTTCAGAGGTGCTCACAGCCCTTCAAGGAGTCGCCGGTGAAGTGGGTATTGTCATTGGATCAGAGGATGAACAGGACTCGGCAAGCCTGTTTTCCACAGTGCTGGGCTGGACCTGCTCACATTGTCTCCGGGTGTGTGCTTTTTAAACTCACCTCCAAACTAAAAGCGTTGCTTGGTCACTTTTAGGGTCACTGGACTCTAGCCTTAGCCAGCCCATGTGCCTCAATGAATTTTTTATGACTTGGAGCCTGATGGCTCTTGTTCTCTGTTTGGTTTTAAGACAGTGGCTTTCTCTGTAGAGGGTGGACATCCGGCCTGGATTTTACAGATTGTCCTAGAATAGTACCCTAGTTCGGAGGAGAAATTAAGTGGTTGACCTCGATATTAGAAGGAAGATGTTGGATTTGGTCGTTATTACTAATTATAAGTTGAAGGAATTCAATAGCTGATTTAAATTTGGTCTTACCTGTTTTTCTCTTTCTAGCTGTTCAAACATAGCAAATATGTGTATTTCTTTGGATTCCTCTCTGGGAAGGAGGCCTCTGGGGGCGAGGAGGAGTCTGCTGGTTCAGAACACCCCTGTGTTCAAGATTTGGCTCAGTTTGTTCTGTCCATTGCCGCTAGGGGACCATTTCTTTATACTTTCTACAAATACCACTCTCTCTAGAGAAATCGTTGTTTTCTTAAAAATGTACTACCAATGAGCCAACCCACATACTTAGTACGGTACCTACTGTCCCACATTTCTCACTTGAGGTTTACTTGAACTGTGAACCAGCTTAGTCCAAGAAATTCAAAACAAAACAAATATAAAAGCTTCATTTTTAGCTGAAGAAACAATTTTTCCATGTGCATTCTTTTTCAAAATAAAGGAATGCTGGATAGTGTTCATTGTAGAGTTGGCCCTCTGTAGCCACAGGTTTGGCATTTGCAGATTGAACCAAAAGCAAATCAAAAATATTTTGGGGAGAAAAACATGCCAGAAAGTTCCAAAAGCAAAACTTAGGCCATCCACACTAGGCTGAACCCAGGAGGAAGTGACATGGAGGCGCTCCCTGCCGAGCCACATGCAAATGTGGGTTATATGCAAACAGGTTTGGGTATCCCAGGAGCCTAGAACCAATCCCCCTCCATCACCACACCCAGGGGCAGCTGTTTTGTTGTAGAAATAAATGTTTGCTGTTTTAAAGGGAGAGAAAAAACGTGTAGAACTGATACTGTATATTTTATTTGGAGTCACTTTTAAGGATTGCACAATTTTCTCCTAAAGTTCTGAAGTTCAGAATGTGAAATATTAAGGATTCTCTATTTTTCAACTAAATTGACCTATTTTTGGTTTTGTTTTGTTTTTCCTTTTTCAGTCTTTACCAGGTGCTGGTCTCTGGATGGTTTTTGCTTAAATTGGAAAAACCTTAAACCTGCCCCAGACCTGCATGGCACCCGGCGGGGACTGGCGGCAATGGCGTGGGAAGTGTTTGAGGAAGCCTAGGCGGAAAGTAGACTCGGGGTCAGCTCTGTCCCCCACTCCCTCCGCTGTGGGCCGAGCTGGCCTCCCGCTTGCTCACCGTTGTTCTAGAGCAGTTAGAGGGGAGACCGCGCGTGGTGTGGAGTCAGCACTCAGCAGGGAGCAGCACAGCTCAGGCATGCGACTGGACGAGAGGGACCTGCGCCGAAGACAGTGTTGACAGCAGTGCCGCATGGCGACGGGAAGGGTGCGCTTCTGGCGTTTCTAATAAAAAGCCGCTGCCAC
>NW_006282528.1:1203100-1204377 GCF_000327345.1 Myotis davidii | reverse complement strand
CCCGCAAAAAAAAACCCCACTCTGGGTGTTTGTCCCTTCCTGGAAACACAGGGTCTACTGCTGCCGCTGAGAAGAGTGACACCCGAAAGGCCCTCTGACCAGTGAGCTGGGCTCCTCTATGTTGAAACAAGAGGCCAAGGGCACGGCCTGCATGTCGGGGGCAGGGAGAGCTCTGGAAGGCAGGGTCTCACCTGCCACAGTTCTCATTCTACGTGAGGACCTGACCCTGTTAAATAACTCCTGTTTATTGGTCATCTGATTAGACTCTATTAAAAATTAGATGGTTCTTCTAAAAACTATCCAAATATTTTTTAAAAACCGGAAAGTTTTTTGTTGAGGGGAAAGTGGACACGGAAATCTGACTGCCTTCAGGATTTGGCAAGTATGACATGGTGGAAACCCCACTTCTGCTGTACCCTAGCCTGTGGGCTATGGCAGTGGCTCCATGCCAGTCATTATTGACACTGGCTTCTAGGAGGAAGGGTTTGACCACTTTTCCTTGTACAGTTATTGCCGTGCTTTATCTTAAAAAGGCATCAAGATGGCATGAAGACGTTTGCTATCTGGGCAGCTGTATGAATGAGGCCCTTTCCCAGCGTGCGAGGTGTGGGCTGCAGTGTTGAGTACTGTGGTCCATGGTGAATAGTTTGGAAAGAGGTAGCTTTAGTGTCATTTCTAGGACTTGAGTTTGCTACTTAAATTAAAAGAAAAATGCCTAGATTCATAAAGAACGTGCTTTGCCAAGCATAGAAGAACATTTCACTCTGAAGTTGCTGCTGCATGTGGAAGGCAGGCTTGTTTATTTTATTTTACTTATTTTTTTGAAGGCAGGGTTTGAATAACAATGTTCTTCATGTTGATCTGTGGGCTACAATCATAGTTAACTTTGAAGATTTAGAATTTATCTCTTTTCCAGGAGAAAAACCATCAATGCATAAACTTGATTTTAAGTACTTCTAAATATGTTTTGCAGAGTGATTTTCTTAATCCAGATTGGAAAATACCTGTCTCACTGACTGAAGATGATTGACAGATGTCTGTTTTGTTGAGATTTGGAAATATAATAAAAATTGAATTATTTTTCAGTCTTCCAGGAAACTTTCTCCTCTTCCTTTTCTCCTTGCTTTCTATACTTTTCAACAGGAAAGCATTAAAAGAAAAAAAAATTCAACAAAATCAAGCCTTTGTCGGTGCTTTTATCTGCTCAGAGATTCTCTTGGAAATAATTGTCTGATGAAGAGGAAGGAAAGGAAACGAGCTTCTTGAACTTTAAATAT
>NW_006282528.1:1196503-1203072 GCF_000327345.1 Myotis davidii | reverse complement strand
GGAAGAGTGGAATTTGGGGTTATTTTTTGAGTTGTATATTCCTACTTTGTGTGTGTGTGTCAAGTGCCTCTTTTCCCTTTAGGGCAGGAGTCGCCGCACAGCTTCTAGGTTCCTGTGTGATCGTTCGTACAGATGTACATTTGTAGTAGGAATCTAGGAACATTTTACAGCATTAGATTTGCACAGACTAAGCAGTACTTCCATTCTGTTTGGGGTAGATGACAGCACCTGGGAAGAACCACCTGTCTGTTCTCTCCAGGGGCTTGCCTGGCTGTCACATTTCTCCTGGGATTTATAGTATTTGAAGATTCATTTTGATGCTCTTTATGAATAATTAGTGTTTTTCCCCCTTTTAAGGTGCTTTAAGATCTTGGCGCCTGTTCCAGTCTGAGACCATAGTAAGAACGAAAGGGCAATGTCGCGGCCAGCAGTTCTTAGGTGCTAGAGAAGTTAGGCCATTTAATTGTGAGGTCAATTAATTTTTATTCTTAGTTCAAAATGATAATTTTTTTCACTGAATTTTAAGTATCAGCTGTGACAGTATAGGTTGCTCTTTCCTGTGGAAATGAAATATATTTTCAGTTTTTTTTCTTTTTATAAAGAATGTCTTGTTGCGCCGTTTTGCTAGCTGAACATTTCCTCGTCGTGTGGTGAGCGCTTCCTCTAATTCAACCTTTGTCTTTTGTCTTTGCTGCCTTGCAGGGCTGGCACAGTAGGCTTCACTAGACTTAGCTGCAACTCAGAATTCTCCTCCCGCACCTGGGCAAATGCTGACGGTCTGTGAGAGTGGATTAAGAGTACGCGCTAAGTTCTCAATCCCAATTAAGAAGCGGAGGAAAATTTAAACTGTCTCCTTCCGAGTTTATCACACCACCACCATCAAGACAGCAAACCAAAGGACAAAGACTGCCTGCTCTGTGGCTCTAGTCCAGCTCCCGTACGGCTACAGCCCTGGCTGGGTTACTAATGCGTAAATAACAAGTCGGACACTTGCGTTGTTGGACACCGTTATTCACAGAGTGACCAACATGCGGGCTGTGCTGGAGACGGCAGACATTGCCGTAGTGGCCCTCTACTTTGTCCTGGTCCTGGGCATTGGCTTCTTTGCCATGTGGAAGTCTAACAGGAGCACCGTGAGCGGATACTTCCTGGCCGGGCGCTCGATGACCTGGGTAGCGATTGGGGCCTCTCTGTTTGTGAGCAACATTGGGAGTGAGCACTTCATTGGGCTGGCGGGATCTGGAGCGGCCAGTGGATTTGCAGTCGGTGCGTGGGAGTTCAATGCCTTACTGCTGCTGCAGCTTCTGGGATGGGTTTTCGTCCCGATTTACATCCGGTCGGGGGTGTACACCATGCCTGAGTACTTGTCCAAGCGCTTTGGTGGCCATAGGATTCAGGTCTATTTTGCAGCCTTGTCTCTGATTCTCTATATCTTCACCAAGCTCTCAGTGGATCTGTATTCAGGCGCCCTCTTTATCCAAGAGTCTTTGGGTTGGAACCTTTATGTGTCTGTCATCCTGCTCATTGGCATGACTGCCTTGCTGACTGTCACCGGAGGTCTTGTTGCGGTGATCTACACAGACACTCTCCAGGCGCTGCTCATGATCGTGGGGGCCCTCACGCTTATGGTTTTTAGCATGATGGAGGTTGGCGGGTTTGAGGAAGTTAAGAGGAGGTACATGTTGGCCTCACCCAATGTCACTTCCATCTTGTTGACATACAACCTTTCCAACACCAATTCTTGTAAAGTCCACCCTAAGAAAAATGCACTGAAAATGTTGCGGAGTGCGACAGATGAAGATGTGCCTTGGCCTGGATTTCTTCTCGGGCAGACCCCAGCCTCCGTGTGGTACTGGTGCGCCGACCAGGTCATCGTGCAGCGGGTACTGGCAGCTAAAAACATTTCACACGCCAAAGGCTCCACTCTGATGGCTGGCTTCTTGAAGCTTCTGCCCATGTTCATCATTGTGGTCCCGGGCATGATCTCCAGGATACTGTTCGCGGATGACATAGCTTGCATCAACCCAGAGCACTGCATGCAGGTGTGCGGCAGCAGAGCCGGCTGCTCTAACATCGCGTACCCGCGCCTGGTCATGAAGCTGGTCCCCGTGGGCCTCCGGGGCCTGATGATGGCGGTGATGATCGCGGCTCTGATGAGTGACTTGGACTCGATCTTTAACAGCGCCAGCACCATATTCACCCTGGATGTGTACAAACTTATCCGCAAGAATGCCAGCTCCCGGGAACTCATGATCGTGGGGAGGGTATTTGTGGCTTTCATGGTGGTGATCAGCATCGCGTGGGTGCCAATCATCGTGGAGATGCAAGGAGGCCAGATGTACCTTTACATTCAGGAGGTGGCAGATTACCTGACGCCCCCCGTGGCGGCCCTGTTCCTTCTGGCAATTTTCTGGAAGCGCTGCAATGAGCAAGGGGCTTTCTATGGTGGAGTGGCTGGCTTTGTTCTCGGAGCAGTGCGCTTAATACTAGCCTTCACCTACCGGGTCCCGGAATGTGACCAGCCCGATAACAGGCCTGGCTTCATCAAAGACATTCATTACATGTACGTGGCCACCGCGTTGTTTTGGGTCACTGGACTCATTACTGTAATTGTTAGCCTCCTCACGGCACCACCCACGAAGGAACAAATCCGTACCACCACCTTTTGGTCTAAGAAGAGCGTGGTGGTGGAGGAGAGCTGCTCCCCGAAAGATGAACCATACAAAATGCAGGAGAAGAGCATCCTAAGATGCAGTGAGAACAGTGAGCCCATCAACCATATTATTCCCAATGGGAAGTCTGAAGACAGCATTAAGGGCCTTCAGCCTGAAGATGTTAACCTCTTGGGGACCTGCAGGGAGGAGGGCAACCCCGCAGCTTCCTTAGGTCATTCAGAGGCAGAAACACCAGTAGACGCTTATTCCAATGGGCAGGCAGCACTTATGGGTGAAAAAGAGAGAAAGAAAGAAGCAGAGGATGGAGGCCGCTGCTGCAAGTTAATAGATTGGTTCTGTGGCTTTAAAAGTAAGAGCCTCAGCAAGAGGAGTCTCAGAGACCTGATGGAGGAGGAGGCGGTCTGTTTACAGATGCTGGAAGAGCCTCCACATATTAAACTAATACTGGATATTGGACTTTTTGCTGTGTGTTCACTTGGAATTTTCATGTTTGTTTATTTTTCCTTATGAACTTTTAAGGATATGGTGAGACAGTAACTTAAGAAAATACTGGTCTTTGGAAAAAAAACCTTACATAACTGTTGCATCTTTCAGGCATTGTTTACGCTGTAGGTTTTAGCCAAATTTTACTCAGCAGAACATCATCTATTTGCAAGACTTTATTTTCCCAGAGACGGCTGAAAGTAAACTTTCAACGTAAATGAAGCAAAGCTTGTTTAATAGACTGAATTGTGCAAATATGGTTTAAAATTTTTCATACCAAAGTAAGACCAATTATTCTCACAGAACACATAGAGCAGATATAAGCTGTCACGAGAAAGTGAACTGTCTGCACTGCCAGGTCCTGGTAGATTTTAGCCTGAAGTAGAAGACTTGCTCATTTCAGAGTTTTTTCCTGTCTCTAATCCCTCCTACTATTAAAAAAAAAATTTGCACTTGTAGAGATTGTATAATCAGTTCTGTACTGAAAATCTAACTTACGTGCTAGTGAGGTTCTTGTTCCAGGACAAGTTAGTTAGTGGCCGGGTTCATTTGGTTAGCATGAGCCTGTGGATTCTGATTGCCAAAAGAGAGGAAGACCATCTTTCTGTAGCTGTTCTTGTTCCACCACTGTATGCCGTGCTGGGGGAAGGTTTGTTCAGTTCCTTTTTTCCCCACTTTGACTTTTAGTGACCCATGCTCAAATGACCACCAAGCCTGTCTGTGTGAAGTTCTAGGCCATCACTGTATTTTTAAGTGGTTATGGGGGGAGATGAAGTAAACGTTGCTGATGACCTCCACACTCATTGGCCCAATTCAGGCTGTTCATGTTGTTTGGGAGTTTTGCAGCCCCTAAGCCGCGTCGGACCAGCTTCCGCTGAGCACGCTATTGCTTGCACTCCACGAACTCCCTAGGCACGTGCTCGGCGTTTGGTGACGCTCTTGCGTAGCCGGATGGCTTCCCAAGTAGATCCAGTTGGAAGATATGTTCAGAAATTGAAGAAAAATTGACACTGCCTTAGTGCTGGGTTGCCCTGCTTGATCAGATCATGCTATATGGAGGTTGTTTAGGCTTTAGAGGAAGAATTTAGTTCTGAGAGTATATTTATTCTTGATCAGTGTTTTTCTTGATACACCTTTTCAAAAGACTTAGCGTCCGTACCCGGCCTATTTATTTTTGCTTGAAAAGTTAAGTGACTTAGAGCATGAAGATGTTTGAATGCAAACGGGCACTCAGTGCATGTTTTGCCATGGGTAGATTGTCAGTATCGTCCTTACAGAATGGACAGCATGTGTGAGAGGTGCTGTGAGCAGGAGCTCCTGGTTTAGTAGCATGCCTCCCGGAGGGTTACAGGACCTGTGTGACCATAGGACCCTTTATCTTGACATGGCTTGGTTCACAGTTGCAACCTCCATAGCTGGGATTCGGAGTTCACAGGCTGATGCCCCCTCACGAGGGCAAGGTGCACAGAAGGTGGTAGAGGGAAGCTCCGCAGATTCTGGAGTTCGGTGTCTATGCAGCACCGTCCCCTCCCAAACTCCACGACAGATGAAGGACACTGCCTGTGTATCTACTTTCTTTGACTTTTCTGTACTCTGATACTTTTTAAATCGCATGATTTTATTAAGCTTATATTCAGGCAAAATTATTACTTTTTTAGGTACTTTTGTAGGTTTTGAATCAAAACTCAGTCCTAGTGACATTAACTATTTTGTATCCTATAAATCAGCTTCATTAATGATGGACTTGATTAGTCCAAAGTTGATTTAGAAATGATCGGGGAGCTTAATGTCTTCCCACCAGCAGGAGGCTTTCTGATGGACTGGGGCTGTAGCTGAGAAAACACTTCTTATGTGAATAGCATGGTTGTTGAGAGCTTACAGTGCCTTGTAGAATTTTTTCTCAATTTCACTCTTAAGGTTTATAAGTTGGGGGCCAAATAAATAGGGACCATCCTTTTCTTGTCTGGAGGCTGAGGCTGTGACACGTCCAAGGTTATTACAAACTCCACTGGGAAGAACAGACAACCAGGTATCCACTCTGGACTCATGGTTTGTTCATGGTTCGTCCTTTTCTCAAAGAATGTTCCTCCTCTGAGATAACCTTCCGCATTTGGGAAATAGCAGGCTCTCCAATTTTTCAAAATGCCATTCAGTTGGAGGAATTAGCATTTTCTTTGATGACATTGCTGGTTGGTTACTCAGCAGTGAGGATCGCCATACTGGCTGGGCAGCCTTCTTACCCTTTGTACTTACAGCACAAATGAGTAGGTGGTGTTTATGTAGACTCCCCCTTTATTTTATGTTGTGTCCTCACTTATGGAGTATTAGGGTCCCCCTGCCTTCTCTGCTGTTGTCTTAGTTTAATAGTGAAATGCATCATCTTGTGTCTGTTCGTGTGTGTATATAGCAATAGGTCAAGTTTAGAGTACTAAAGCCTGTAAATAAGGAATGACTATTAGCATATGCATTAGGCTGTTTATTCTTTGCCGTGTAAACATCACTTTGTTTAGACTGAAGTCCCTGAAGCTTGTCCTCATTGCTTCCCAGCAGTAGATAACATGCTTGAAAGGATGTGGATTGCTGAGGGCAGCGCCATTTCAGGGGTTCATTTTTCAGTCTAAGGTCATTAGAATGATTGTTCATGGAATGATACGTGGTCTGTCTTAAGCTAGCAAAAATGTTCATTCTTCACACTAATGAAATGAGTCCTAATGGTATTGATCTCTCTGTATAGACATGTATATATTTTTATATTGGTTCAAGCTAAGGTTCAGAATTGACCAAGAGGAATAGTGACTAAAATAGCTGAGAGTCAAAATGAGGTGAGGACACTGGTCTTCACAGGGGAGAAGGTCCAGTCTGACCTGCGGTGAATGGCAGCCCCAGTCCTTAGATTTGTCATTTGGGCCTCTTCGTCTCAGGGTCTGATGAGAGAGCGTATCACTTTGGTTGGCAGAATAATTCGTGGCTCTGTTGTGGGACCTCTGATTCCTCTGTTCATCTAAGAGCGTTTTGTCCTGCCACCTAAGAGAGCCAGCAGCTTTTGAAACACCTGAGCCCATTTCTGGCTCTTCTTTCCTGTGAGGTTGTCCCGCCCTCTCTAAGTTAGAGAGGCACCCAGTGGAGCAGTGGGCTGTGTCCTGGGCCAGATCCCACAGGTCCGACCTCCCAGCACTTCCTGTTCACTGGCTGTGAGAGGGTCACAGTAGCCATAGCTTTTAGAGATGGAACCTCCCGTAATGAGCAGGGACGTGCCACTTTGTGAAATCCACATTTTGAGGGCTGAGTGGAAAGCTTAACAGCGCTCTAACCTGAGGCTGAGTGGGGAGGGGAAGCTGAGTGTGTCCTGGGCTGTGGGTGTCAAGTCTGCCTGTTTTCAGGCATTCCAGTGCCCTCTCCCTATTCTGGGCG
>NW_006282528.1:1186520-1196301 GCF_000327345.1 Myotis davidii | reverse complement strand
CCCCCCCCCCCCCCCCCCCCCCAAATAACATTTAATGTAGGCGATAGGTTAGTGGCATTCTTTACCACCCTATAGAGTGGCCATATTACCAGCCATTGGAAGATCAGGCCATCAGTGTTCCCACTGGGCGTGTCCGCTCACTGCTTTCCTTGTCCTTTACTCTGCGTTTCCATCTGAGATGCGGCGACGGAGAAGGACCACCTTCTCCCCGTGCCCAGGCTTGGGTTGAGGGACGTATACAGACCCTTCCGGTTCCGTCATGTGGCTGCAGAGACTTGGAGACAGGCTTCCTAGGAACAGGAACACTGTTTAGTGCGATGCGGAGAAGCTCCTGGGAGACACAGCGTTAACAAATCGGGAAAGGACAGACATGAGCTTAAAAGTGTGTAGAATCACATTCCTGGAATTCTCAGCATCTTGACTCTCAGCTGGTTTAACACTCCCCCCCCCCCTTCCCCCCCCCCCCCCCCCCCCTATAGGTTAGGGCATCAGTGAATAAGATTAAGATGCAGCCTGTTAAACCCTGGTTTGATGTTTGATATTGTGAAGTAGGAGTTTATGAACATATTTGAGGTTAAAATGACTAATATTTGAATGGTTTTAGGCTTCAGTATTCATAAAGTTTCTTATTAGCTGAATGTTAAATGCTTCATTTCAGTGTTGAAGACTTGACTGCTGAGGGTGTGTGTGTCTGTGAGAATAGCCACCTGTCATCCAGAGAGACTGTCTTCTCCCTGAGTCTCTCCCTTCAGACTGCTTTCGTTCTTCCCCTGGGCTCTGCCTTTTGTCCTCTTAACTCATCTCCAGGCTAATTGCTGTGGTGTGCAAAAGCGCTGCTCTTGCACCAGTGTGAACACTTGTATCCAAATAATGATCCATTAACTATAGATGTGTCTAAAAAATACCACATTTCTATTAGCTTAAACTGTTAATTCTCAAGAATGATTTTCTCAGAGTGTGTGTTCACTAATAAGAAAAGCCCTAATTCAGTATTTTATTCTCAAAACTTCTTTTTTAAAAATTAGGGAGACAGCAGTAATTAATTCATGAGACCTTTTGAAAAGACTGTGCCACAGTGCAGAGAGGAATGGTGTTTTGATGTCAAAAAACCTTGTTACACTAATTAAGGTAAAAAGTTGGAGTAGTCAGTTGGCATCTAGAGAAACCCCTTTGTACTAGTTAGGTATGAAGTTGGACTACACGAGACGTAATCTTGGTTCCTACACTTGGTTAGACTTTTGACTCAACCCCTTTTCCTCCATTAAAGCCCCGTCTCTTCATCGGCATGCTGTTGGTCTGACTCGGCTACCTTTACTCCTAGAACAGCATTTAGCTAAGGCCCCAAATAACTCACAGGCGTGGCCAGTGCTGTGCCCACACTGTCCACTTACTCCTCGTATACATGTTTTTATTTAAGCTTCTCCCTCCACAGCTGGGAACAAGGCTTTCAGCTGCTCATTGACTTCGAAAGGCACGTTGTGTCATCTGGGTTTTGTTTCCATCTCCAATCCTTTATGAAGGATAGAGTGAGTTTTCTGTTTGGGGTTAGACATTCCATTTATGTGGTAACCGACAGCCTTAACCATTGGCATGTAGTCTTTGATTCAGAAGTAAACAGTGTGGTGTATCTGTATCATTACTCATGTCACGCACATGACTGTCTAAGAAGCTGTTGACTTAACCCATGAGGCTCACTCTGTAAGGACTTTTGCAGTTGGTTGTGGTTCCCGGGATGTACAGCGTGTTTGAAGGAAGACGCTGGAGTAAATAACGCAGCTGAAGAGCAAGTCAAGGCAAAGCGCTGTGGCCTCAGCTTCGTCCAGTGGAGTGGCGGTGGCTCTGCCCTCCTCAGAAAAGCGCTCTAACTGTTGCCATGACCACCCCCCCCCCGCCCCCAGTTCAAGACATTTTGCAGTCAGAGAACTCTGTAAATAAGGGAAATACATATTTCAGTGACTTTGGCAATAGCACAAGTTGAAGTAGATGACCACAGCCTTATTGGAGACTGACTTACCTCGGTGAATTCACCGTGTGCCCTCGTGCTGTGGAGAAAGGAATGTTTCCTTTTTGTGAATGGCCTCTGGGCTAACTGGTCTGGATAATTCTTCAGTATCAGTGTAGCCTAGACTTCTTTAAGCGGGACGTTTTTAATAACTCACTTTTTTGTTATTATAGTGGGAAACAAATTAAACTCATGGCTGTTACTGAAATCCCAAGTTGTCAAAGGCCAGTCTGTAGCGCGTCTGGAATCGAATCTGCTTCTGAGCTTTGTGTTGTGACTAGTGCCTGTGGGTGCCAGTGCTGACTGCCAGTTCACACCTTTCCTTTTCCTGATTGAAATGGGTTAGTTTCTCTTTTTAAATTTTGTTACAGCTTTAGTGAGGGAAGTAAAAAAAAAAAAAAAAGGACATTAATATTTACGTACCTTATATGCAGCCTTTATTTAGGTTCAAGGAAACCAGGTAGCTCCAATTGGTGTTGCAGCTTAAATATTATTTATTGCACATGTTATTTCCTTAATTAAAAAGTAAGGTTCTTATATTAATTTTGTGAGTATATCTTAACTTTATCATTATCCAGTATAGGGTTGATAGATGTATCTGAGAACCTGTATGTGACAGCAGTTCACATTCCATGATAGGGAAAAGGGCAGAGACCCATAGAAAGCACAAAATCCTGTCCACACGTGTGTTTCCACATGTAGTAAGCACAAGAGTAACAGTACTCAGTATCCCACAAGTGCCAGCCATAGAACCCGCCAGGGTTTGGGGTTAGGATGGGACCACAGTATTGAAAGCCCTCGACAATGACGTATGGCTTCCAAAGGATAAGCAGTTCAGTGTGGTCACCTGAGGAAGTTTGTATGTTGGTGGAGGGAGAGCATACAAAAGTTTTATTTGAGGATCACCAGCTACCGTGGGGGCTGTGGGCTCTTTCCCACAATCTGGAAGCAAAGAAGCAAGGACAGACTTGGTTTTTGGTGGGTGGAACGGCTTGACAAACTTGTGCTGCAGAGCTATTGGAGGTTGGATGGTTTATTTGTTTTGATCTTAAAGCTTAAGGATATTTAATCTCCCATGAATACTGCCCTGAAAATGTGGAGAAATTCCCTATTTTAACAGGGCAACTCCCACTTGCCTTTCATCTTTCTGTAGGTTTGTGTGGAAGGGGTGACGTTACCTTGACTTTCGCTCTGCTTGGGCACTTCATGGTAATAGAGCAGAATTTCACCCAGGTGTCCTAGCACCAGACTAATTCTGAGAGCTCCCAGATGAGCGCCTTGCTTTTCACGGTGGCTGTGAGGATCGCGGGGTTCTCTTGCCTGTCCCATTCCCTGCTTCAAGACCAGATCAATGCAGTCAGTGAGTGAGTGAGCAAAAGAAGAAAACGGTGTGTTTGGTTCTGCTTGGCATTGTCCTTACCTTACCCTGACTTTCTCTACCTGAATAGTTCCTGTTTATCAAGAATGAATACGGAGCCCGGCTGGCGTGGCTCAGTGGTTGAGGGTCGACCTATGAACCAGGAGGTCACAGTTCAATTCCTGGGAAAGGGCACATGCCTGGGTTGTGGGCTCCAGCCCCAGTGTAGGGTGTGCAGGAGGCAGCCAGTCCATGATTCTCTTATCATTGTTTCTCTCTCTCTCTCTCTCTCTCTCTCTCTTTCACTCTCCCTCTCTATCTCTGAAGTCATTAAAAATGCTTTCTGTAAAAAGAATGAACAAGGATATCTTTGTCTTTGCTTTTGCCTATATGTCAAAAGATAAAACTCAGAATGGGGAGAAGTAACTACCATTGCTCCCACTCTGTTTTGTATGTTTGTCTTCTTAGAGAAAGACTTGGTGAACTCTGATACCCGGAATGGGATTGAAGCTGGGGACACTAATGTGACAGGTGCTAGGAGGGTTCACCTGACACCTGGAGGGAGAGATTCTCCTCCCGCAGGAAGTAGCGGACATCCCTCCACTTTATCTAGAACAGGGGTCCTCAAACTACAGCTCGCGGGCCACATGCAAATACAAATATTGTATTTGTTCCCATTTTGTTTTTTTACTTCAACATAAGATATGTGCGGTGTGCATAGGAATTTGTTCATAGTTTTTTTTTAAACTATAGTCCGGCCCTCCAACGGTCTGAGGGACAGTGAATGGGCCGGGCCCCCTGTTGAAAAAGTTTGAGGACCCCTGGTCTAGAAGGTAAAGCCTCAGGCTTCGGGCTGAGAGAGGGGAGCGCCAGAAAGGCAGGACAGAGGACAGGTCTGAGGAGCACCTTGGCCGGCAGCCGGTGGTCAGGCAAGGCAGCTAGGCCCTGGTCGTCTCTTGTAGTATGTGCTCTGCACATTACATGTTGCTTCTAAACGCAGGTGTGTGTGAGAACTTAATGCTGTGCAAGATTCTTTTGTCAGACTATCTTTTGTTTATAATTCCATGAAGATTGCTTTAATTAGTCTAGGTGAAGGAGGCCTCGCTGTGTAAATATGTATAATAGAAACTGCTGATTTCACTGTGAGATCTCTAACTTTTGAGTGGCAAACAGATCAACAAGTCTTTTGCTCATGGATTTTTCTGTGGGGTTATTACAATACAAAAGCTTTATTTTTTTTAATAATGACATGTTACGTTAGATGATGGTATGGAATCGTTCCCTGCTTCCCCACCAGTACTGCTTCCGTGTGTGGATTGCCAACAGAGTTCAGAAATAGAGCGGGATTTGCCATTCTTTGCTTGGACATCCTGTTTTCTGTTGCCCAGACACACGTTGGCAATCACATGAACCGTGTTGGCTTCTCAGTGCTTTTTGTTTGTTTGATGAGGTGGATTTCAAACACAGTTGCTGTGCAAAGGTCAGTAGTCTTCTTCAAGAAGAAACCAACTCCTGTTTAGTGTCCAGTGAGATGCTTCCTCCATTTCTTCACTCTCAAGCCAGTGTCAGCGGAGCACTGCGGCTTTGTCTAATGACTTGGATATGTAAGTATTAACGCGTTTTTAGAAGACGTCCACATTGAAAATGTCTTCCCAGTGTCCTGCCTTTATGCTTCCTTCAGACTCCTGTTGAGAGACCCACCTGCGCACTGAGGTGTGTAGTGTGTATTGTGTACATGTATCAACTCATCACTTATTCATTGTAGACCAAATGGAATCATAAATGAATGTGCTGAGTTATTGGTGAGTTTTTTGAATTGTAAATAGATTTCCAGTGTACCCTTCATTGTCTACAGCTTTTGTTTTTTAAAGGTTTATAACTAGTTGGGTCTATCTCATACAATGTTTTAGTTACAAGCAGAAAGTAGAATTTGATTAAACCAGGTTATTTACATATTGAAAGGAATACAATTGAGATTGTAGATTTAGGATTGTTAACCATACATGACAGTTCTAGCTTGACTATTTTAGCCTACTGTATACAATCTGATTTATAAAATTGTAGACATGTATGATCTTGGTTTCATGTGTTTTTAAAAGTATTATTGTTTAAAAAAAGAAAAAAAAAGCAGATCTGCTAAAGAGCTGTCAGTTCTCATCCCTGACTCTGTAGAATACACTGTTCTCTGTGTACTGTGTGTCATTTTGCCAGCTGCTGCGTTCGCCTTCAAAAGTATTTGGAAACTTAAGATGAACTACATTTCTTGCAAAGTATATTCCTTTCTGTGGTATTTTTGTCCTGTAACTGAAGTATAGTAATTATTTTATGGAAATGTTAGCACTTATGTACCAACTTTGAATAAAATGAAAAATTGACATTTCTGTGGCTGAGTGTTTTCAGTGTGAACATGTGTCATTTTGCAGTGTGTGGTCTCAGAGTGGGGTTTGTACACTGTTCCTCTCCTTGGCCCTGCCTGGCTCCAGTGAGGGCCCGCTTCCGCTGACCGGCGTGAACGCGGGCTCACAGACACTGACTGAGAATTGAGGTACATGTAGCTCAGTGAGGAAATAAAAATATCCATCGTGTTCTTGACTTGTAGTTTTGAAATGATTTCAAGGTGTAGGAAAGTTGTAAGAATAGTGTGAAGAAGCCAGGAATCGTCATCGAGGTTCGCCAGTAGCTGATTTAATGTCTGACCACATTAGCTCTGGCATTTTCTCTCATCACACACGTTTCTGAACTGTGTGAGCCTAAGGTGCAAACATCATTCCCCTCC
Source organism: Myotis davidii (assembly GCF_000327345.1). NCBI lineage: Eukaryota > Metazoa > Chordata > Mammalia > Chiroptera > Vespertilionidae > Myotis > Myotis davidii. The sequence continues at coordinate 1,190,166 of NW_006282528.1, read as the reverse complement.
CCCGACTCAGTACATGGCATGGGTATTTCCTAAGATAAGGACAGTCACTCCTCTAAATGCTATACAATTACCCAAATCTGGAAAGTAATAATGGTACACTTTTAAAATGTATTCAAACGTTGCTTTTTCAATTATGTCCTTTTATAGCAAAGTTTTGTTGCTGTTTCAGAGGCCAGTCCATTGCATTTAGTGTTTGCACCCGTCTCCTGTAGCCTGGGTCAGTTTCTCGACCTTTCCTCGTCTCTCAGGGAGGGAGGTGTTTGACGTTTGGAAGACAGTCATTCTGCGACTGCCCCCCTCAGGTGGGATCTGTTCCCTTCCTCACGATTAAAGTCACTGGATTTGGGCAGGAAGACAACAGAAGCACTCCATCCTGCTGCTTCCCGTCGGGGGGGCGTGCGACATGTCCCATTATGGTTGACAGCAGGTTGGACACGTGGTTTAGATCAGCATCGCCAACCTTTCGGACCTCATGGGCCACCAGTGGTTCGCGGACCCCCGGTTGGCAACCGCTGGTTTAGATGGTGTCTGCCTGGTTGTCTGCTGTCAATCTACTCTTGCCTTTTGGTAATAAGTAATTTGTGGGGAGATCATTGGAGACTGTAAGTGACTTGTTCCTCATTAAACTTGAATCCCCGCCTTCAGCATCCATTGGTAATTCTTGCTTAAGTTATTAGTATGATGGTGCAAAACTGATTTTTTAAGTTTTTTTTGGATAATTTTGAGGCAGTTGATATCCCCTTTTGCATGTGGCCTCCAAGTTGATTGTAGACTCCAGGTGATGCTGTTGCTCTTAGAGACTGTGGGGAGGAGAAACAGATCGGGCAGAAGGAGGCGGCCACACCCTGACTTTCCTCCCAGTTCTGCTTTGAGGGCTCATTGTCATAGCCAGTGGCGGATTCTCCGTGAAGGCCTCGTGCCTCTGCATGGCGCTTGCTAACTCCGGTTCCAGAAGTTGTCATCGCTTCCACAGTCCGGGTTTATTGTTGTGATACTCCCTGCACACTCTAGAAGGTGAACGTCCACTGTTTTATTTTTATTTTTTTATTCTGGACCAAGAGTCTTGATTTAGATGTTTGGAGGCACCTTTATGAGTCTCCACCATGTCTTTTTTTTCTGTTTCTGTCTTTCACCTGTTTACTCCTGGTTCCTTAGCTTGCAGCTGGTGTTGATGAAAAGACTGTGCTGTAGCTGCAGTGTGCATCTCTGCCTCTCCCCCACCCACCCCCAGATGTTGCTGTTTTCCTCTGCAACAGTTCTTGTTTGTCCTCAGACCTCATGACTTGGCTTCGTCCTGTCTTCCTTGCTGGTTGAGTGAAGTACAGTTAGAGCTCTCACCTCTCACTTCTCCCTTTCCTCGTCGGCTTATGTCTCCATCAGACCATTAGGGTGCTTGTCTGCCTTTGCGTCTCAGCCTGTGGTGAGGTGAGGTGGATGCAGCCTGGAGGGGCCTGGTGGGGGAAGGAGGTGTGCTCCTAAGCAGTCACCCTGCAGGACGTGTGGAATGGAAGGGACCCATTGGGGTTGCAGAGCAGGGGACACTAGGAAGGGGCTGCATCTGGAAGGGTGGTGGGTCCCTGTAACCTCTGCTTTTATACCTCCTCCTCCCTGCTCTTCAGAGCAGTGCAGCACCTTCCGTGCCTCCTCCACCACTGAATGAAGATTTGGCCCAGCCGGCGGACACGCCTTTGGTCTGTTGTGCAGCTCGCATGCCAGTCCGACTCTCTTCAAAGCCCACATTTCTGATTCTGTTGGTGCCTTTTTATTTTTTTTATTTATTTATTTATTTTTTAAATATATTTTATTGAGTTTTTACAGAGAGGGAAGGAGAGAGATAGAGAGCCAGAAACATCGATGAGAGAGAAACATCGACCAGCTGCCTCCTGCACACTCCCCACTGGGGATGTGCCCGCAACCAAGGTACATGCCCTTGACCGGAATCGAACCTGGGACCTCTCAGTCCGCAGGCCGACGCCCTATCCACTGAGCCAAACCGGTTTCAGCTGTTGGTGCCTTTTTAGATGAGTCAACTAACTGATATTTTCGCCAATCTCATACACAGATGTTTAGAAGCCTCACCAGATCTGGGTAGAATTTTCTCATAACCCTTTAGTCATAAGAGAGTCAAATCCTTCCCTGGTCTCCCTGTCACTCACTCTGTGTCCTCTTCCCTCTCCGAGGAGGTTGAAACATCAGGCGAAGGCAGGGGACTGAATTGTGCATGAAGGAGAGCCGTCAGCAAGACAGGTGGCTGGGATGGCCACCTGATTCCTGCTCTCCCTATCAGTTTCATGAGCTTTGGCATTTCATTTACTCGCTGCCATAGTAACAGGCCTCCTGCCAATCTTTCTGTTCCCATCTCCTTGTATTCATCTGTATGCGCATCTGGAGGGGGTGGGGAGGGTAGGAATGGAAATCTCCGAGGAACAGATTGTGGGTTTTGGAATGTCTTCCCGAGGAGGCAGCACGGACATCTTGGGTCTGCCGCTGCCTGCTCTGGAAGTGGTATCGGCAAGCAGTCACCTGTTGGGGTTGTCATTTCACTTTCACATTCGGGGGGGCGGGGGGGGGCGCTCTTCGTTCTGTGAGCAAAGGGGAGCTTTAAGACCTTAAATTAGAGCCGGCGGAGATTGTTGCTGAAAATCCTTTATACTCATTACCTTTGGGGTGATGCAAAGCCAAGCACCTTCCTTCCGGGATGTGGTTCTCACCTTTGTGTGCACTGGGCGCTTGAAACAATCCTGTTTCCCAAGAGTTTTTAAATCCAGGCCAACTGCGTAGGAATCTCCGAGGGTGAGACGCAGACGCCTGGTTTTTGCAGCTTCGATGATTCGGTGTGGGCCGGAGGAAGGCCTTGGCGATGCCCCCTTTGTCCTCGGACTTGCCAAGTCATGAGAGGAACTGGCCCCCAGATGTGACCGAAAACGACCTCCAATGACATTCCTAAGCTGGAGCCCTCGGACACAGGTGGATTAAGTATGATTGCCCTCCACAGAGGGCTGGTAATCTAGACGCATAGTAAGTGGCCGCTGGTGGCTTCATACAAACGCAGTCAGGACTTCCTTCCTGCTCGGGGCTAGTTCTGGAAGTCTCTTTGCTGCTAGCCTTTGGTGTAGTGCAGGCGTCACTGTCGGAGCTCGTGGGGCCGTGGCCCTTGGGTGCCCCTGCGCTGGAGGGCGGCAACCCGCTCGTGCTCTTCAGGCGTCGCCTGTGTCTGCTGTCTTTGGCCTGCACCCTCAGCCGGCGGGTACCTCGGCCATGGCGTTGATCTGCGCTGACTCACAGCCATGGGCTCCTGCCCCTCAGGACTCTCTCCTCCCATTCTGCTCTGGGCTCCTGATTTCCATCACTGCCCTCGAAGAGCACATTTTAAGGTCAGGTGTCCGAGGCCTCCAGACGCTCAGTCCTGGCCACGTGGCCTCTGAATGAGCAAGTCCCTCTCACGTCCTCCTCGCCCTGTCCCGCTGGCCTGCCTGACTCCAGGGCAGGAGCGTCCAGCCCTGACTCACAGACGCCCGTTTCCCCAATTCCCGAGATACGGGGCCACCGCGGGACAGCTTCTGATGCCAGAAGCTCGGCCGTGAGGCTCAGTGGGCGCAGCCAGCGAGGGGGTGCGCCGTGCCGAGCGGAGATCCGGGCCCTAACA
>NW_006282528.1:1181726-1186446 GCF_000327345.1 Myotis davidii | reverse complement strand
GGCAGCCCTCCTTAAAACAAGACTCAATCTGCCCTACAGCAAGGGTGTTTCTAAAGCGCCTTCTCATTGCTCTTGCAAAATAAATCAGGTAAAGTGTTAAACAAGAATACTTACCTTATTACCTAGAGAAAGCTGATAACGTTTTGCTGTATATTCACCCAGACTTTCTTTTGGTGTGTGCACAGCATTAACTTTTTTCTCTGGAAAAGAGCTATAGGTTGACTCCACATGCTGATTTCTTTATTATTGAAGTATTTTCATGTCAGTATGCAAGGCTCAACGCCCTGTGTTTTAGTGGCTGCATAGGACTTGTCCAGTCAGTGAAAATAATGCATTGAACCGTCTTCTGTTAATGAGCAACTAACTGTGTTTCCATTTATTCACTGTCCTAGTAACATTGCGGCGAATGTTTCCATAGTTAAATCCTGTGCCGGGGAGGTGACTGCATTCAGAGTACATTCCTAGGAGTGACTGGGATTGAAGGTGCATTTTAAACTAATCTTTACTGGTAAATTGCCCTCTAGAAAGTGTACATTTTTACCAGTGTAGGTGAGTGATGAACCTGAAATTGTAATGTTCTAGCCAAAATATGGCCTTGAGCAGAAAAACCCATGGCTTCTCCCTATACAAGGCACAGTGAGCGCCCTGCGGCTCCACCCCAAACAACTTCCATCCGCTCTCCTTCCCGTCTTAGTCCCGCGGGCAGCCCGGCCCTAGCAGACCCCTGCACCTCCCCGAGTTGGGGGGTGCCCACCATCAGGGTCTCGTGTCGGGCTGGTCCGCGGTCCCTGACCCCCGTCAGGACGGCTCCCCTGAGTCCCGGGAGCAGGGCTGCCTCGAGCTCCAGCGGTGCCTGCTCAGCCGCCTTTTCATGCTGATGGACTGCTCTGCTCTCATGGCGGCGGCAGACATTCTTAACAGCAGGGCCTGGGTTCATGGCCCCACGGCTACCCTGTGGCGGTGGATCCCACAGTGAGCAGCAGGGAAGGCCTTGTCCTGAGGAAGCACATTGAGAGGCGTGTTTCCGGGTGAACCTTCGGTGGAGCCTGAAGAAATGATTCCTCCCGGTGATGGTTTCAGGCCCGCCCTGGCCTCATGCCGCAGCGTTGGCTCTGCTCTTGAGGGACATCCGTCGTCACTCGAGCTCCCATTGGCAGTGTCAGGAGGGGCAGCCTCCTCTCCTATAGCATCCCCCTCCCCCCAAACTTGCCGTCATGCGCTCCTCACTGCCGTGCAGTTTGTAGTTAAAAAGCCAGTTTCATTTCAGAACGACTTCAGGAGGGTGAATGTGGCAGGGCAGTCCTGCAAGTTAGTCTTGGCAGGGACTTCAGGTAGAAGCCAGCGGGGCCCACCTCCTGCCCATTGAAGAGATGGCCTAGTGGTCTCGTTATAGGAAGGCTCGTGTCTCTGTGGTTCGACCCTTTGATTCCCCTTTAGCCCTTGGGAGCCAACACAATACTTTTTTGCATGGTAACCCTGCAGATAGTTGAAGTTAGCTACTGGGTTTCCTCCTAGTCGTCTTTTGTAGACTGAATACCGGTAGTTTCAGTGATGAGTAAGATCAAACATTGGTTTTAATTTTGTCTAGGATGAATTTTCTTTTTTTGTTAATCCTCCCCTGAGGATATTTGTTTGAACATTGATTTTTAGGGAGAGGGGGAGAGAGGGGGAGAGACACAGAGAAACATCGATGTGAGAGAAGGGGAGAGACACATTGATTGGTTGCTTCCCGCACGTGTCCTGACGGGTTGGGGATTGACCCTGCAACCGAGGTACACGCCCTTGATGGGAATCGAACCTGGGACCCTTCAGTCCATGGGCTGATGCTCTATCCACTGAGCCAGACTGGCTAGGGCTAAACATTTACTTCAGTGAGGAAACTTGCAGATGGCGGCCTGGATTGGTTGGATCACGAGCTTGTTGGGCGGACTGGTGAGTTTGTAGACCCCCTTCCGCATGCTGTGGAGATGTGAACAGTCAGTCGGCTGGAGTTCGCTAGGTTGGTGCCCTGCGTTCTGCCTGGGGACCCATCCCGGGGGAGTTGACTGTCTGTGACTCAGTGGCCCAGGCCATCGTGTTACTCAGGTATATTTAGATGGCGTGGACGGAGGCCTGGCCAGCTCCCTTCGAGCCATTGCAGTGCAGAGCAGAAGCTGGCCAGGTGGTCGCCAGGAGAGGCTCTGTTGGCCACGTGGTCTCCGGACTTGTAAGCGGGCTCATGGCCGTGGGGCTGCCTGCACGGGGCGCCCCTCCCGTAAGGCTCTGTCTGCAGACAGGTGTGAGCCGCACTTGGCCGCGGCCCTGGCTTGCTGACCCCACCTTTACAGTGACGAGGTCTGGTACATGGAAGAAGCTGAGTCCCTAATGGCAAGAGGTCTTCTTTCCCCACCTTCATCTTCCTTTTTAAACTTTGGGGTCATGTGAAGTGACAGTGAACTGAGTGTGTCTATTCAAGTAGTTTACAGTTTGACCTTGACATACCAAAATCAAACAAAACGTGTCTTGATATTTTCCTAAGTTACATTCTTATTGGGTAGCTTTCCCCTTTTTTAGACAGAAAGTATTTTATCTCAAGCTCTTCCTTATTTTATACTATAAGTAGTTGAGTTGGAATTTAAAAAGACAAGAGGTAATGAGATACATTCCTTTTTAACAGCGCAAACTAAAACCAAAATGTGTGACGGGCAGCTAATCAGAAGACTGGTAGTAACAAACCAGTTTGTTGTGTTCTTGTAACTCCTATTTTCTATTTGGATAGAGTGTTCGCCCACCTCATCACAAGATAATCGATGTGCTTCCAGGCTAAGAAATAGCATTTTTAGTGAAATGAAACATTGCACTGCTGTTAGCAGTGAGGCCCCTGCAACACTGAGCACGTCTGCGTGGCGAGGGGAAGTGCGTGCGCAGGCGCAGGAGTAGTCGCCACAGACCTTCCACTGTCAGTGTTGGTGTGAAGAGAGTGTTTTTAGGAAATTTGTTTTAGCATAAGGTTGGTTCAGTATGGAAACAGCTTCCTGTAGGCGTGTTAAAGTCCTGGGGGCTGCAGTGTGAGCGGAGTAAACACTGTCTGACCCCACACCAGTTCCTGGTGCGCACACGTTAGCGGTGCTCGGAGAGGAAGGCTGTGGCAGTGTGCGTTCCCTTGGCTTCCTGGACGCGCTCACATGGCCCGCAGTTGTCATTCGATGCCGACTGAGCATGGGAGGTGCGTTTTCCGAGGTTCCCCTCTGCACCCCTCGGGGTGCCTGGGAGGGGTGTCCCTTCCCTCCCCGGGGTCCTCGGGCCTCCTCCCGACTTTGCTCGGCACTGTGCTCCCGCCCTCCTGCAGGTCCGCTGCCCTGACCCCAAGCAGGCATCTCTCAGAGCCCCTGCCCCCACCCCCCCCCATGTGTGTGGGTGTGTGTGTGTGTGTGTGTGTGTAGATTAAATATGTAACAATGGAACGCCGGGCCGGTAGGGGCATGTGGCAGGGACAGTAAACACAGCTGCCACATAGTTGTCGTTGTTGAAAGCCCTTCCGCCTTTCATTTCATCTGCTCACTGATGACTCGCCCAGGACTCCTCTCTCCTAACGCCCGGCTCACGTTCAGCTGCCCCTCAGGTTCTGCGCTTCCATGCTGTGAGCCCTGTACCGCAGGACCTCTCAGCTGACGCGCTGGCCCCGTCTTCCCAAGTGACCCTCAGCCGCCCTGCTGTGGCCTCTCCCTCGTCGCCGCCGCTGCCTGTCTTGCTGCGCAGAGGCCCGTCTTCCATTAGCCCTCCGGGCCGTTTCCACTTGCCTCTGTGACTCCGAGTCCTCTAGCCCCCACGTCTGTGCTCCGAGCTTCTGTGTTGAGCTTTTCTCCTCCCCCTGCCCCCTCCTCAGGGACCCCCTGCTCCTGGGCATCGGAGGCCTAGCCACAGCGGGGTTCCCGGGGTGTCACTGACCCGCCTGTTCACAGCCCAGGCTACGCCCCGAGGTCCCCCCGAGGAGCTGCGGCATCGCAGGCTCGGCGTGTCTGACACTCAGCTGCTGTCCTCACAGCTCCCTCGGGCTCCCTGGGGCCATGACAGCAACACCCTCTCCGCCTCCGTCCTCTGGTGCCCTCTTTGCCACCCCTCTCCTCCTCGGCCCATTTGACATGAGCCGGGGTTACCTGTACAGCATCTGCCAGACATTCCTGTGTGCACCTGTGCAGAGAGACCTGGAAGGGATTCATCCCAGGCAGAAAGTCTTTTATCCCTGGACGATGGGGTGATGGCGTGGGAAGGTTTTTGGTGACGGGAATTCATTATTTATATACTTGTACCCACTGTAATCTTACTCTCAACCCTGCTATCCTGACCTCCGTCTGTGGAACGCCTGGCTCCTTCCTCGTGCTCCTCACCCTCTGCCCCTCACCTGCGTACGAGCTGGTCACTCATCCTCCGCGTCTCCCACTGTCAGGAGTGACCCGCCTCCCAGCCGCCGTGCTCCCCGCCCGCGCTGCCCGTGTCGCCGCCCTGCCGCTGCCCTGCCGGGTGTGTGCCCACCCCTCTCTTAGAGGTGCGCTCCGGGGGGCAGAGGTGGGTCTCCATCTTCCCCCTTGGGTTGCGGTCTCCAGCGTTCCTTCCCGTGGCTGTGGTTTTGGTGGATGGGCTGTGTCCTGCCAAGAGGATGCGCTTCCCTGGAGCCGGAGTTTGGAGCCGTGGGACCCAGGCCCGACCGTGACCGACCGGTGCTGCTCCATCCCGGCCACGG
>NW_006282528.1:1166674-1181705 GCF_000327345.1 Myotis davidii | reverse complement strand
TCCTGCCTCCCGACCGGAGCTGCTCTGGTCCCTGGACTCCGAGGCGGCCGCTGCAGATTCCCTTCGCATCTGTGAGCTCTCGCTTTCTTCACAGTGAATGTCAGTCTGTCTCTGTCTCCGCCAGCGTTTCTGTGGCTTCGACCTAAAGGTTTCTCCCAGCAGAGCTGTTCGCATTAGAGCTGACTAGACTTGGTCATTCCAGTTCTTACACTGAGTCTGATGTGTTTTTTCCTTCTTTTTAAAAACAAAACGAAACAACAGCCCGAGACTGCTGCTGCGCTGAAGCGGACGATAGAAGCCCTGATGGACCGGGGGGCGATCGTGAGGAACTTGGAGAACTTGGGGGAGCGGATGCTTCCTTATCGGATCTCTGCCCACAGCCAGCGGCACCACAGAGGCGGGTGAGTTCCTCCCTGGGCCCGCCCCGGAAGGTGCTGCTCAGTTCCCCTTAGAAATGACTAGTCCCGCGCCCGGCGGTGTGCAGCTGCGTCGCCGAGCAGTGGGCGCTGCAGGTGGGTGGGGTGCTGCCGCCCATCACTGAGATCTGTACAAACAGGTGGTGCTGGGAGCAACGGGTTTACAAGCTTTCGACTGTGGGAGATGTTTCATTGTCACCCTAAGTCTCGCTTTCCCCGGGCATTTCTTTCACTTTGGCTTTGAAAAGACCTCGTGAGCAGGGTGTCATGCACATGCTCAGTGCGTCCTTCGTGAACGTGCAGGCTGCAGACAACAAGCCAGAGGTGCTGCCCCAGCGCCTAACCCACGGCATCTGCTCAGCCACGAATCGCAACTTCTTGTAATGGACTGTTTCTGTCACATAGTACAGGGCGTCCCCAAAAATGCAGGCACAGTTGGACAGCGGAGAGCTCCAGTTTGGAAATGAGATGTATGTTAATAAACACGGCCTTTCTAATTATGCAGAGTGTGTGTAGACGTTTTTGGGACACCCTATATATAACCACTTCCTCAAATGTGCCAAGGATTTGAGTCTGTGGTAAAATAACGGTCCCGTGTAGAAATTCTGAGCCCAGTTGGTTGAGTTGGTACGAAGCTTCTCTAAGCCCCGGTTTCTGGTGGAGGGAGGCCATCTCGCGTCGCTGGGTTCCCTGGAGTAGGGGTGGAGAAGGTGGAGGCAGTCGCTCATGCGATGGAGGGTCCCGGAGAAGGCTGGGTCTCCCTCCACTCGACACGCAGTCCAGGGGTAGGCGGGCAGGGCTGCTCATGGCGGCTGCAGTTAACCCTGCTGAGCCAGGGGCCCGGCACGCTCCCCGGTGGCTGCACCTGTGTGTGCTGTGCTCTGCTTCTCGAGGCATCTCTGCAGAGTGCCTGAGGCGTTGCTAGGCAACGTGAGTGCACAGTGGCTATTCCTCTTGCACCGTCATAGTAACAGTGAGGATGGAGGTTGTGTGTGTAGCATTAAAAACACCTTAACTGTACAGGGGTTTGGTTTAATGGCAAAGCTGTGTGTGGGTCCTTTGGCCTTTTTGTTGAAGAGGAGCACATAAATGTGGCGGAGAATGGCGAGCCGGGTTCGGGGGAGTCGGCCCCTCATGTGCTTTCAGGGGGCGCAGCCGGCGCTCTCCTCTGCCCTTTTCTGGGGGAGGACGCGGAGGATTTCACGGGGAGGGTCGGTGTGACCCCCTGGAGCGGCGCCTCTCCCGGGTGGGTGGCGCTGCTGCCGGCCGAGCACCGCACCTCGGGCAGCCTGTGTCCACGTGGCGCTGGGCGGGCTGGCGCTGCCTCCCTCGTGGGTGGGACAGTTTCCGATCCTGGAAAACCCCTGGGCCTGAGCCAGAACCGAGAAGACAGCATCGCCATCCCTGGTCCTGCGCGGCCACGAGCTCCTGCTGTAGCCCCTCGCTCGGTTCACTTGAGGATTGACCCCGTTCTCCTTCCGCTCAGCCCACAGCAGAGGGGCAGCAGCATTCTCGGCGTGTGCGCTGTACACAGACACGGGGAATGGGGGCAGAGGAGCCTCGGCTGACGCTTGTTTTCTGGGGTACATCGGTGTCTGGTATTTTTGTTGAACGTGTGGTCTGTGAAGCGCTGGTTACACAGGCCGGCGACGTGCGGTGTCTGCGTCAGAGAGGGTGGGAGCTCGCACGGCCTCACCTTCCTGGAGCCGCTGTGCAGTCAGCAGCTCTTCCTGAGCTGCCCTGGCGGCCGCGTCCGTCATTCTGGCGGGGCCTGACTCAGCCCGGAGGCTGCTGTGTTGGAGCCGGTGTTTCGTGGCTAATGCATGAGCCCCGGTGCCCCCCGAGACTCGAGACTCACGCCGTGTTGTGGAGCTGCTGGTGTTGCGTTTGTCACTTTTACATGTTGCGGAAGAAGGGGTGTGTCCTTGCGGAGTCCTGGGTCTCAGGATGGCTCCTGTGATGGTCATGGCTGCCGATCGCCAGTCTTCAGTTGCGTTGGGCGCTTACCTACACGCGACCAACCTGGGCACCGCCGGCCGTGAGGCAGGACCCGCACAGAGGTTCGCCTGCCCGGCTCACAGCCAGGCATCTGCAGGGACGTCCCGTCATGTGGGGTGACTGCCTCTGCCGTTCCCCACCCTCCCCTCCTTCCCGCATCACACCGCTGCCGCACACGTGCCACGTGGGCCTGAAAGGAAAGCAGGTGGAAATGGCTTAGGAGGAGAGATCCCACAGTTAGGCTCAGCCACGGTGGGTGACAGCGGCCACTTGCTTGTTATTGCATCAGGTCCACGCATGCAGTTTATGCCAAAAAATAAACATGCAGTCGTTATAGTCCAGATAGGAACTTGGTCAGCCCTGCGTCAGGAACAGGCAGCGCTCCAGGAAATGTGTCTGTAAGTCTGTTTGTCCTGGGAACTGTTTCCCATTGGAACAACCTGATGGCCACCTTCTCAGGAGGATCACAGAAACGTGTGTAACCGTCTCGGGGTGACAGCGCACATTCTAAATGTCGCCGAGGGAGCCTGGCCCAGGCCTCCTCTATCAGGGACGGTGGCATCTCGGCCATCATCTTAATAAAAACTGATGAGATTGCTTTCCAGGGAAGTCACTTCCCACCTCAGCTGTCCCCCTGGCCGTGTGCGTTTAGGAACAGGGAGCAGTTGCAATTGGGCCAGGCTGGGGTGCAGGGGGAGGGTGGGCCAGGCCGGGGTGCGGGGGGAGGGTTGAGTCTTCTGCCCCTGCTGTCCAGGTGGAGGCCGGAGGCCGTGTCTGGAGACCACGGAGCAGGCCTCGGAGCAGGTTCTTCGAAGGCCGGGGTTCACTCCCGCTCTGCATTTGCTTCAGCCTCGTGGGGGCCCCTAGATGTTCTCTCCTGTGACCCTTTGCGTGCTCCCTGGTACCTCACACCCCAGGCAAGGGGGTGCAGAGTGAGGCCGGCCGGCGCCACGGGCAGGAGGGGCAGTGGGAGTGGTGCTCATCAGTCCTGCAGGGTCTTAGCTGCAGGAGCACCTCAGTGCGTCCCCACTGCGTGTGCTGGTTCAGCTCTCCCTCCACGGGCTGGGGCTGGGCCGAGACCCCCGAGAGCTGGGGCTGGGAGGGAACAGCCACGCCGTGGCCACCCCGGGCCGGCCTGCGTTGTCGGTAAGGTGCCCGCTTGGCCTTGCCTACGGCTGCAGCGACATGGACTCGGACACAAGCCCCGGGAGGCTCTCTCCCCGTCTGTCCCTCTCTCTCTGCTTTAAGACGTGGATCGGTGTGAACAGCAGAGACTTGTGCACGCAGAGAGCTGCCCTCTGTTTACGGTGCGCGGCGATAAAAATAACTGGCTGTGGGGAATCAGTGGAATTTTACTGACTCGCTCCCCACATGTGTCTGCAGCCCGCTCCCGGAGAGCTGGCACCAGCCCCGCGGAGATGTACGCCCTGCCGTGGTCTTCCCAGCGGCCAGCGTGCCCATGTTCTTGTGCAATCCCATGTGTTCCCATGTCCCCGTGCATTTCCATGTTCTGCATCCCCATGTGTTCCCATGTTCCCGTGCATTCCCATGTTCTTCTGCATTCCCTTGTGTTCCCATGTCTTGTGTGTTCCCATGTCCCATGCCTGCCGGCAGCGTAGTCCGCCCGTAGCCTGCCCGGCCTGTGTGCAGTTCTCCGTGGCTGGCAGGGAGGCTGCAGCGGCCTGGGCTGCCTTAGTGGCGGGCCCAGGTGTGTCCGAGCCTCAGGGGGTCGTCACTGCCTGGGGGAGCTGGCTTCAGCTGGTCCCACCACACAGTCCAGGACTGGCATCCAGACAGTCTGTGTTCTGTCTCCAAAAGGCTCCAAGATGCTTTGGCTCCAAACCCCTCCCCTCCCCTTGCCATCCCCCTCCCACCGCGAGCCACGGAGAGTTCAGTGGAAATTTCCACTTGTCGGCTGGGGGCAGGGAGACTGTGAGTGAGTGTGTGACTGTTTGACAGACAAAGAACCCAGCTCCCATTCAGGCAGGCGCTCTCTCTGGAAACCCGTGAACGCAGCGCTGAGACAGTGACATGAAAAAGCCACCACAGCCGATGTTGGAGCTTTGCGGGAAGACGCCCTCCCTCAGCTCCTGGGCGGGGTGAGGGCCCAGGGAAGGGGCAGAAAGCACCGAGCGGCCGGCTCCGGGAAGCCGCCCAGGGCGAGTGTTCTTGGACCTTTCCACTCCGGGCGCATCGGTCCCGGGGAAGCCGTTTCTCGGGTCGGGGGTATCGGTAGTGAGTCTTGAGAAATACGAAGGTGGGTAGGTTGTCATGGTGACCCGAGGAGCAGGGCCTGCCTGTGAAACAGGGCCTGTCCTGCCGGCGGTGGGCACGGGCATCTGGGGTGAGAAACGCACTGGTGTCTGGAGCCCCTGTCCTCCCCCCAGAATAGCCTCCTTCCTTCCGCTGATGCCAGGGTGCTGCGGGCCGAGCTCAGTGCTTCTCCACAGCAGCGGGCCTGGCGGGAACCGCACACGGACAGCGCCCTTCAGTGCGCCGCCGGTGCCGCCGAGCAGTGGTGAGGGGCTGGGGATGGACAGCAGTAGGTCTTAGGTGCCGCGCTGGCCAAGGGGAGAAGGGACCCGAGCTGTTGGGAGAACGTTATTTATCACCTTGTTTCTCCTGGAGCACCAGCTTCAGGGGTGTGGGCAGTACAGGTCTGTCATAATTGTAGACTGTTTTCCCTGGAGTGAGGGCTTGTGCGAGGACGGAGGTAGGAACGGGTCCACGTGGGCTGTGACTGTGGGTTCTGTGTTGCGATCTGCCTCTCGGTGAGGCGGTGAAGCACGTGGTGTTTCCTGTGGTTGCTGAACCCGGGACCCTCCCCTTCCAGGGGGAGGAAGCGGAGCAAAGGGCTCTCCGCAGCCTCTGGAAACACCAGGCCCCTTTGGGCCCCTTGAGCAGCACCTCCTCTGCATTTCAGAGTGGCTTCTCCATGGCAACCCTCAGCAGCGCCCGGGAGCGGTGTCAGGGGAGTTTCAAGGTCATTGCTTCACCCTGACTCCTACGGACCTGGATCTGTGCTGCCCTGGGAAGGCAGCAGAAGCTGCTGGACCCCCACCCGCAAGGAGTCCTTTCCAGGCCTCACTCTCCTGTGTGAGAAGGGAAATGCAGGCTGCGTTCGGCCCCCCGCTCAGGCCGGCTGCAGTGGGAGGCCAGGTGGGGGCCTCGGTGTCCGCCAGCCCAGCACCGGGGCTCCTCTCCCAGCGTCTCAGGTTCCAGGAGGTCGGGGCCCCCTGCACGTGCCTCCATCTTAGCGCCGTCTGAGGTTTGCTCATAGGAGGTGCGAGCTGACCGGATCCGTTTGTCCCAGTTAAACACGTGACAACAGAGCATGCCCGCCGGCGGCAGCAGGGACGGGCCGCCTCTCCTGCGTGGGAAAGCCCTGTGGGCCACTGAGGCAGGCGGAGGCGGACCCGGCCGACGGGTTGTCCTGGACCGTTTGTCCTGGACGTCTGCCTGCTTCTCTCCTGGTGGGGAGGGCGGGGGGCGGGGCGCCCGTGCGGGTGGGACTGGACCTCCTCCCGGCTCTGTCGGCAGCGGCTCCTGGCTGTGGAAATTTCCATGGTGTGATAAGGCCATGGCAGTTCCTGCATTTGCCCATTGAGCCCCGGGCACCGAGGAGCCGGTGGCAGCGTGCAGTGACTGTCCGGCTCTGGTGCGGGCACAGCCTCCTGTGCGTGTGGCCCTGGCCCTGTTTGGTTTGGCTGCTCGCGGAGGGCCATGCCTGGTGGGGAGGCAGGGAGGTTCAGAAAGAGAAGGCTGCAGGACCGTGCAGTAACAGGAGCTCCCGAAGCCAAGCCTAGGATCCCAGGCCTTTTTCTGGGGCTTCTGAAACCTCCTGAAGGCCGCTGCTAGGCACGAGCCGGGTTGGCAGTGGGCCTGCCTCTCACTCTGTGGCTGGGGGCAGACAGTCCCTAAGCAGCACGAGGGTCGCACGGCAGTGTCTGCGGGGTCCCGTCCAGCCTTTACTTCTTGTGATGCTGTGACCCACGGGCCCACGCCTGCCTGCAGCTTCCTGTGTCCCCGAGCCAAAGCCCGGCTCGGCGGGCACCCTGGCCATGGCCACTTACAGCCGAGTGACAGCTGAAGGGGGCAGCGGCAGGGACGACATGGGAACTACTGGAGCCGCAGCGTGGGGGGTTGGGGGGGAGGCCACGGGACCCACCCAGCCCTTCAGCACTCCGCCTTCCCCTCCCTCAGCCCCTCCCTGGAGCAGATGAGGAGGTACAGGCACTGAACACGGAAGCCCTGAGTGCTCGCTGCCCTTCAGTCCCTCCCTCAGAGTTCGGGCTCCTTGGCTTCTGGCTTCCCTCCGTGGCCTCCTCCTGCTTCTCACGTGGGTTGAAGCGCTGGGTGAGGTCCGCAGCGTGGTGAGGCCGCGTGTGGGAGCGTGGTTCCGGGGGGCTGGCCGAGAACGGACTTATGGGCTGAGTTGGTTGTTGGCAACTGTGGACACACTTTCTCTTAGAAACCTGTACCCTCCAAAGCTCGCCCGCCAGCAGTGCCTCTGGGTGGAGCTGGTGGGGGAAAGGGCTGCCACCTCCGCTGCCATTCGGACACCTTGAATACTTGACTGAACAGAAGGGGGGCTGACCGCAGGGAGCAGCAGGCCTGTGGGCTTCCTGGAGGGAGAGGCTTGGAGCACGGAGGGCTGGCCGTGGGCACAGCCTGGCTGCATTGGGCCCTTGCTGAGCACTCCCTCCAGGCGGCCTGTGTCCTGTGGTGTTCACCAGTGCACTGCCTCAGACGTGTGCCTCAGACGATCCACACAAAGGAGGGAGGCTCTTCTAGAAACAGACAGACGGCAGGGAAGGCAGGAGCGCAGGGAGGAAGCGTGCACGCCCAGAGAAGGCTGCCTGCTGTGAGTAAGTGCATGGCAGCGTGGCAGCCGGGAGGCCACAGCTGTCCTGGTGGTTGGAAAGGACATGTGCATGAGACCGAGTGTGAGAATATGTGGCTAAAACAGGGAGCGGGGCCTGGGCTGTGAGCGAGGGAGTTCCCTGACCTGCCACCAGGCGGCCGTCATTATTTGGCGACGGGGGAGTGGGGCAGTGGCTGGGGTTGACAAGGAGAAGAGAGTTCAAGGTTGATCCCACTTTTTATCTCAGTGCCTTCCTCAGGGCAGGTGTCAATAATTAAATGTTGGTGATTGTGACCCCGCTGCCTGCCATTGAAGTAGAAATAGCCGGTGGAAGGGAGCCGTGGAAGTCGGGCGGGTGGCGTCTGATGTTCAGAGCAAGCTCCGGTGGCCGGCTCGCCAGGGAGCCTTGTGCAAGGCGCTGCTTCAGGACGCGCAGGCCAGGGGGAGTTCACACCAAGAAACTCGGAGTCTTCATCAGCTTGATTGCTCCCTTGTCACCGCCCATCACCACCACAGCCTGCCGTGCAGCTTCTGCCCACCACCTCTCAGTCGTTATGGAAATATAACGACAGTTTAAAAGGTGTGAAATATGCCTGCACCATGAAGTCAGCCCGGTCCAGGGTAGGCGGGTAGGTCGCCCTGTAGCTTCCTCCTGCCTCTGGTGACTTTCCTGCCACTTCTCACGCGTCCCTAGCAACCACCAGGCTGCCTTGTCCAGCAGCTCAGTTCCTGTTTTCTAGAATCTGACGCTAGTTTCCTTTACTCAGTAGAATTACTATGAGATTTCTCAGGAGTGCGTATCAGTAGGTCCTTTTTACTCCTGAGGAGCAGGCCATTTATGGACACACCCGTTGCTTATTGGTTTCCATGTGGATGGACGCTTATGTGGTTTCTAGTTTGGGGTTGTTAGAAGTGAAGCTGCTATGAACATTCACACCCGAGTTGTTGTGTGGACACGCACTTTAACCTTTCCTGGGTCAGTACCTAGGAATGGGGTGGCTCAATCCTAATGGCGGGGCTCTGTTTAACGTTTCAAGAAAGTGCCAAACTGTTTCCCAAAGTGGTTGTATCATCTTGTGTTCCCGCTTGCAGGTGTGAGAGTGCGTGCAGTTCCTCTGTTCCCACAGACACTGGGTGAGGTCAGTCCTGTTCGTTGTAGCCACTGAAGGGTGTGGCGGGCTTTGGCTTGTGCTACCATCAGCATCTTTCCGCGTGCTCCTTCACCCGTGTACATCTTGGGTGAAATGTCACTTCATATCTTATACCCAGTACAGTTGTTTTTAATTAAAAATTTTAAGGTCTTTATATTCTAGAAACAAGTCCTTTTTTTAAAAAAAAATATATATTTTATTTATTTTTTACAGAGAGGAAGGGAGAGAGATAGAGAGCCAGAAACATCGATCAGCTGCCTCCTGCACATCCCCCACTGGGGAAGTGCCCGCAACCCAGGTACATGCCCTCAACCGGAATCGAACCCGGGACCTTTCAGTCCGCAGGTCGACGCTCTGTCCACTGAGCCAAACCGGTTTCGGCAACAAGTCCTTTATTAAACATACGATTTACAGATCCCAGTCTGTGGCTTATCTTTCTGTTGTTAACAGCATCTCTCAGAGAGCAGTTAAAAGACAAAAGGCCGAGAGCAGTGTTAATGTTGCTGACGTCTCACTGATCACTTGTTTCCTGTATGGGCTGTGCATCTGGTGTGGTGTCTAAGGAATCTTTGCCTCCAGCAAGGCCTAAGGGCTTTTCTTGGGCCCCTTTTACTTTGCTCGCTTCATGTTGTATGTGTAGCTCCTGTTCCGTTTTGAGTGACCCGTGGCCCCTCCTCATCAGCGTTGAAGGCTGATTGTTCTGCATGTGGACAGTGGATTGTTGTGGCGACGCTTGTCGGGAGGACTGTCCTTCCGCTGCGCTGCTTTCCCACCTCTTGTCTGAAACCAGTTGCACATACCTGTATGGGTCCGCCGTGGACTCTTCATTCTGTCCTATTGGTGTGTGTACCTGTGTGTAAACACGTGCTGCCTCGGTTACCAGCGCTTTAGAATAAGTCTTGAAATCAGGTAGTGTTAGGTCTTGCACTAATTCTTTATTAAAGTTAGTTTGGCTGTTTTAGGTTCTTTGAATTTCCATATGAACTTTAGAATCAGTTTGTCAATTTCTAACAAAAGAATCTGCTATGGTTTTGATTTGGATTCTTTTGAATCTGTAGATCAGTTTGGGAGAATTGGCACCTAAATAAATTGGAATTTTCCTACCCATGGACAAGGTGCACTTCTCCATTATATGTAGGTTCCCTTTCATTTCTTTTCACAGCTGCTTGCAGTTTCTAGTGTACAGGTCTTGCTCATCTTTTGTCAGATTAATGCCTAAGTGTTTTATATTTAATTTCAAGGTCTGATTATTTGTTGCTAGTATATAGAAATACCATTGATTTTATTTTTGGTATATTAATATCATGTCTTATAAGCTTACTGAGCTCAGTTATTAGTTCATGATTGGGTTTATAAAAAAATCTGAAGAAATTTACAAAAAAATTTACATCTTTTTGTAAATTTCTTCAGATTTTTTTATAAACCCAATCATGACATCTGCAAATAAAGGCCGTCTTGCTTCTTGTTTACCAGGCTGGATGCCTTTTACTTCCTCTTTTCTTGCCTTATCGCGCGGGCAAGACCTTCAGTACAATGTTGAAGTGGTGAGAGCAGACTTCCGGGTCTATTCTCCGTCTGAGGAGGAAGCGTTCAGATGGGCACCAGTTGGTGTGTTGTTAGTTATCCGTTTTTCAAGGATGCTCTTCATGAGGTTAGAAGGTCCCTTCTGTAGTTGGCCGAGTCCTTATCAGGAGTGGGTGAGGGGTTTTGTTAAATGCCCATCAATAGGACAGAATTCAGCGTGGTCTTGCGGCAGCCAGCACAGGGGCGTGCGCCCTCGAAAGCAGGGGCCCTGCCACGCTGTGAGCTGTGTCTGAGCATCTGTGCTGTCCCTCGACTTCCCGCTGGTGTTGTGTATCCATTAGCAAGAAGGGCCCTGAGGCACTAGGAAGGCCCGAGGGAGCTCGTGTGGGAGCCACAGTTAGCGTAACACTGCGTGTAATGAAGAGTCTGACTGTGGGCATGAAATGAACACATTGTATGTGCATTACATTTGGGGTCTGGGTCTGAGAATGCTAAATTTTTTTTCCTATAAATTGATGATAATTGCGCCTTCACTTGGCTCCATTTTGGCTTCCAAAAGATTTCCTAGGCCTGGTCTACGGTGGGAAAGCAAGGAAAACTTGTATTTTCATTTCCGTTATCTCAAGGGATCTTTAAATTTCATTTCTTTTTTAATTTCTTCTTCGACCCATTGGATCTTCAGTGACATGTTGTTTAATCTCCACATATTTACGAATTGTCCAGATTTCCTTGTGTAATTTCTAGTTTCATACCATTGTTGTCAGAAAAGATGCTTGACATTATTTTAATCTTTTAAATTTTATTAAGACTTGTTTTGTGCCGTAGGCGGTTTGGCTCAGTGGATAAAGCGTCGGCCTGCGGACTGAAGGGTCCTGGGTTCAGTTCCGGTCAAGGACACAGGCCTGGGTTGCGGGCTTGATTCCCAGTAGGGGGCGTGCAGGAGGCAGCTGATCAGTGATTGATCTCTCATCATTGATGTTCCAATCTCTCTCTCCCTCTCCCTTCCTCTCTGAAATTAAAATTTTTTTTAAAAAGACTTGTTTTGTGCCTTAACATATGATGTATCCTGAAAAATATTCCACGTATACTTAACTACAATGTGTGTTTTGTTGCTTTTGGATGTTATGTCCTTTATATATGTTAAGTCCATTTGGTATTATGTGTCATTTAAGGCAGATGTTTCCTTATTGGCTTTTTTGGTCTGAATGTTCAATACATTGATGTAAATGGGGCATTAAAATCCCTTACTGTTGTATTGCTGTCTATTTCTACCTTTAGGTCTTTGAATGTTTACTGTATATATTTAGGTGCTCCTATGTTGGGCGCATAAATGCTCCCAAGTGTTATATCCTCTTGGTGGATTAACGCCCTTATTATGTAACTAGAGGCCCTGTGCACGAAATTCATGTACTCAGCGTTGGGGGGGGGGGATCCCTCAGCCTGGCCTGTGCCTTCTCACAGTCTGGGAGCCCTCATGGGATGTCCAGCTGATGGCTAAGGCCTGCTTCCCATGAGCGCCGCATGTGGCTCGCGAGCCACAGTTTACCGACTACTGGCCTAAGTCATCCTTAGTGCTGCCATGGAGGCAGGAGAGGCTCCCGCCATCGCCACTGCACTCAGCAGCCATGAGCCTGGCTTCTGCGTGAGCAGTGCTCCCCCTGTGGGAGCACACTGACCACCAGGGGGCAGCTCCTGCCTTGAGCATCTGCCCCTGGTGGTCAGTACGCATCATAGTGACCGGTTGTTCTGCTGTTTGGTCGATTTGCATATCAGCTTTTATTATATAGGACGCCCTTCTCTGTCTCTTATTACTACTCTCTTCATTTTAAAGTCTACTTTGTCTAATATAAGTATAGCTATCTTCGCCTTTTTGTTTGTTCCCATTTGCATGGAATACCTTTTCCCTTCCATCACTTCCAGTCTGTGTGTCCCTACGTCTAAAGGGAGTTTCATGTAGGCAGCATATAAACGGGTTTTATTTTTTTATCCACTCAGCTACTCTGTCTTTGGCTGAAGAACTTAGTCCATTGACATTTAAAGTAATTATTGAGGGTATGCACTGATGGTCCTTTTGGTAATTGTTTGCAGGCTGTTTTGTAGTTTCCCTGTTCCTTCTTCTCTTGTTCTCTTCCTTTGTAGTCGATGACTAGTTAGTGGTTTACTGACATCCCTCCTCTTCTCTTCTGTGTACTGACTGTAGGGTTTGCTTGGTGGTTATAATGAGGCTTGCATGTTACAACTTACATCCATAACCGTCTATTTTAGGTTGATAACAGCTTGTTGGATCCCATTCTACAGCTCAGCATTTTACTCTCTCCCACATTTTATATCACGTTTTACATCTTTTACCTTGTATATCCCGTAACTAGTTATCATAATCAGAGTTGTTTTTACTGTTTCTGTCTTTAACCTTCTTTAGCTTTATAAGTGATAAATCTACCACCTTTATTATATACCCACCTTTCCAGTGAGATTTATTATTTCATGTGTTTGCTTGTTATTAATTAGCACTCTTACTTTTCACCCGAAAGAAGTACCTTTAAGGCTGGTTTAGTAATGATGAACTCCTTTCGTTTTTGCTTATCTGGAAAACTATTTCTCCTACAGTTCTGAATGGCAACTTTGCCATAAAGTATTCTTTTTCTTTTGTTTATTTAAAATCCTCAACTGAGGATGTCTTACTGATTTATTTGTTGTTTTTTATTTTTTATTTTGAGAGAGAGAGAGAGAGATGAGAGAAACATCAATCGGTTGCCTCCTGTACATGCCCTAGCCAGGGATCAAACCCACAACCTAGGTATGTCTGCTGACCAGGAATCAAACCAGCAACCTTTCGGTGCATGGGATGACTCCCCAACCAGCTGAGCCACACTGGCCAGTGATGCCGTGGAGTATTCTTGGTTGGAAGTTTTTCTTCATTTTGCCTATATTGTGGCACTCAATTCTGGCTGCAGAATTTCTGCTGAAAAATCTGCTGGTGGTCTTATGGGAGTTCCCTTGTATGTGGTTGTTTTTCCCTCGCTGCCTTACTATTCTCCCCTTGCCTTTAACTCTTGTCGTTTTAACTGTAACGTGTCACGGTGTGGATCTCTATGCGTTCATATTTGGAACTCGCTGGGCTCCCTGGATGTGGATGTTTGTTTCCTTCCCCACGATGGGGAAGTCATTTTTCAAGTAATTCTTTTGTTCTTGGTCCGTTTGCGAACGTGCACTGGTCTTAGACAAGTCCCAGGCCTGTCTTGTGAAGTGTAGCTGATGGTCCCACTGTGACTCCGGTGCATTGAGTTACTTGTAAAACCCTTTGGAAAATTAGAAGACTACCTAATAGATGTGTTATTAATTAATAACACAAAATACACCAGCCAATGGTTTGTTGAGAAGTTCCGTCTTGTTGAACAGCATGTTCTGTTTGCACCCTAACTTAACCATTCTCTCTAGTATTTCCCACCACATGTAACGTCACAGGCTTTGCACCCTGAGCGGCAGCCAGCAGAGGCGTGCGCACTCCAGCGCGGGCGGCCCCGCCACACTGACTGTGAGCGTCTGTGCTAAAGTTTGTTTGGATTCAGGTTTTCACAACAGGGTAATGGGAAAGGGCACGGGAAGGGAGGCCGGGCCTGCCAGCCCTGGGGTAGCTGGTCAGCGGAAGGATGCGTGTGTGTAGCTGATGCCTGGCGAGCTGGCCGTGTGCATCTGTGTGCAGGTGATGTCTTTGTCTGGGTGGGGCAGAATGAACGCATCGACCGGAGTGGGAGGGTAGGAGTTCAGAGGCAGGAGATCACGCATTTCTCTCTCATTGCAGGTATTTCTTGGTGGATTTTTATGCACCAACAACAGTTGTGGAAAGCATGCTGGACCACTTGTCTCGAGACATTGACGTCATCAGACCTAATATTGTGAAGCACCCTCTGACCCAGGAAGTAAAGGCGTGTGAGGGGATTGCCCCGGTCCCACTTGAAGAAAAACTGTACTCCACCAAGAAGAGGAAGTGAGGTGCTCCGGGGTTCAGCCTTCTCTTCAGTCCTCTCACTGCTGAGCATCGCGATGAGTCATTCACAGCCTGACCTTCACCTGTGTGCCGGGTGCCATGGGAGCGTCTGGGGGTGTTGGCTCTCGGTCCCCTTTGCGGGGAGAGGTGGTGATGGCTGGCTGGGAGCCGCTCTGTATCTGCTGGTCCCACTGTCCCAGTCAAATACATCGTTCTTGATTTTGTTAAAGTAAATGTAATTTTTTTGCCCTATAACACTTAACACCATTTTGGAGAACAAAACATAATATATCTTGGATTGTGAGGTAATCATTCATACTGTATAACCGTGCAAAATAAAATACGCAGATTGTAAAATTCTGTGGTCTTGTGTGAGTGACTTCTGATCAGAGTAATAAACTGGGTCACGTGGTGGGTGTGGGCAAGGCTTTTTCTCTGCCTCCCGTTAACTGTGGGGACACTGAGGGCAGGGAGCCAGCGCCAGCCGGGCACCCGTCTCCTGTTAGCCCTGGGGACACCGGGGGCCAGCGCCAGCCTGGGCGCCCACTCCCTGCGGCTGCAGGCGGCCTGGGTCACCTGTTGCTTTGCTCACTCTTTAGGGCAGTGATGGCGAACCTTCTGAGCTCGGCGTGTCAGCATTTTGAAAAACCCTAACTTAGCTCTGGTGCCGTGTCACAGATAGAAATGTTTTGATCTTTGCAAGCATAGTAAAACAAAGACTTATATTTTTGATATTTATTTTATATATTTAAATGCCATTTAACAAAGAAAAATCAACCAAAAAAATAAGTTCGCGTGTCACCTCTGACACATGTGTCGTAGGTTCGCCATCACTGCTTTAGGGCCGGATCAGCTTCACTCCTGCAGAGGCAGGCGCTGCAGCTCTGGAGAGCAGGCAGGGAGAGGGTCTTAGCACTGCGGGCGGAACAGGGGAGAGAGGGAGGTCATTCGGGAGATAGCAGCTTCCTGTTTCCTGAGGAGTTTCCTGGCCACCATGGTTTCGTCCTGCGCACGTTGACCCAGTGCTGCCTCCTCTGTGAGAGGAGCAGGCAGACAGGACGTGGGTGCGGGGGGGAGGGGGGAGGAGTGT
>NW_006282528.1:1165385-1166485 GCF_000327345.1 Myotis davidii | reverse complement strand
GCTGACCTTACCATCCGCCTCACCGTTGGGCTCCGGCCTCCGGAGCAGGCGGGCTGGGGGCTCGGTTACGGCCGAGGAACCCATAATCCGGTGAGTTTACAGCAACCCCCTCCCGGCTGCTTGATGTCTCGGGTTTCACAACACTCTCCCCGTCAGTACAGTTTCATTGCCCTTGAGGTGTCAGCAGAGGGGTCTTCACAGCGCACAGCCACAGGCAACTGTCAAAGGCCCGACTCCAGCAGGTTAGCAGTCATGACCGACCGGAAATGGTGTGCCTCTTCCATTTCCTCTTAGCAGATAGATCTAAGTCGCGAGAAGAAGTAAGTTATTAAACGTGGACAACAGGATGAGAAGGACATCTCTGTTCGCTCGCGCTCCCTCGTCCCTCCTCGTTGCGAGGCGCTGGTGGTTCCGGCAGTTCTGGTGGGGCGGACCCTGTAACAGGGACCGTCCCCCCTGCGCACGGTCCCGCTCCGCCTGTCCTGAACCTGCTCGTTGGTTGATAAACTAGAAACATTCGACTTTTCCAAAAATCCAAGCATACATGGAAGTACAGAAGATACCAGAACGAAGTTGAAGGACTTACCCCTGGATTGAGCAGACATGGTACATTTTGCTGTTTTCTTTCAGATTTTAAAAAAATCCTCACCTGAGGATATGTTTTTATTGGTTTTCAGGGAGAAGAAGGAAAGAGAAACATCGACGTGAGAAACGTTCATCGGCTGCCTTCCGTTCGCACGCCGACCAGGGATTGAACCCGCACCCAGGTATGTGCCCTGTCGATCGAACAGCCCAAAATCGTGGAGTCACCCCGGACTCCTCGCTTTCACCTCCATCCCCCATCCAGGCCCCTCTGCGAATCTGGTTTCCTGAGAAGTGTCATGCTGGGTGTGTTTTATTTCCTTTTTTGTTAACTATCATTGCTGGATTTTTAAAACAATGACCACGTGTGAGCAAAACAACAAAAGAAACAACCTGAAGGGTTGTCACGCGCATGTGTCCCCTGCATGGGGAGGGAGGAGGCTTTTGGAGGAGAGAGTGGGCGCCCTGAGGGAGTGGGCCTGGCTGGCGGGGAGGGAGGGGAGGGAGGTCTTACGCTC
>NW_006282528.1:1165077-1165315 GCF_000327345.1 Myotis davidii | reverse complement strand
CAGCGAAGCAGAGCCAATAGCATTAAGGAGCGGTTGAAGGAAGGCGGCAGCACTTTGGATTACTTAGCCTAAGAGAAATCGCAGCTTAAAAATGCCATAAGTAAGTAAAGAGGCTTTCAGGTGAAGACAGACCACGTGTGAGCAAAACAACAAAAGAAACAACCTGAAGGGTTGTCACGCGCATGTGTCCCCTGCATGGGGAGCGAGGAGGCTTTTGGAGGAGAGAGTCTGAGGGAGT
>NW_006282528.1:1164562-1164999 GCF_000327345.1 Myotis davidii | reverse complement strand
TTCCTGGCCCCGGGGAGGCCCCGAGGCTCAGCGAAGCAGAGCCAATAGCATTAAGGAGCGGTTGAAGGAAGGCGGCAGCACTTTGGATTACTTAGCCTAAGAGAAATCGCAGCTTAAAAATGCCATAAGTAAGTAAAGAGGCTTTCAGGTGAAGACACTGATCGATTGTGCACCCTTTTCACAGAAGAGGAGGAAAAACAGCCTTAGACTGATGAAGAGCTTCCGGAAGTGATCCTTGCCCGGCCGACCTGGGCTCGCTCAGTCCTGGGAGCGCTAAACACACAAACACCAGCTGTCCTAGGAAGTCTAGGGAGACTTTCCAAACAGTTCCGTGACGTCCCCATCCCCTGAGGTCTTGATGAAGCTGTAAACTCACCTCCTTCACTCCTGACCAGCCTCTCCCGGAGCTGTGTCTGGATCTTGGCCGGACCGGCCTG
>NW_006282528.1:1162136-1163754 GCF_000327345.1 Myotis davidii | reverse complement strand
GACTCCAGAGCCCAGAGGCCGGACTCCTCCTCCCGCACCGCCGGAGAGGCGGGCAGCGCGCCTTTCAATGACCTTCAGGCCTCTCTTCGTTGCTTAAGTGCGAGGAGCGAGCGTGCAGATTCTGAGATAACCAGTTCAGAATTTCTCTCTTCAGGGATTGTCCAGAAAAACGGTCCAAATGTGAAAATAAGGCAGGGGGGGTGGCGGGGGCGGGGGGGTCGTGTCCCCGGCGTGGACCATTGGCTGGTCGCTAAACCCAGACCCAGGAGAGCTGCAGCTGCCTGTGGATTTCTGTTCCTTAGGAAAACAACCACGAAGGCTGGGCTCTGGGTCCCAGGGAGGCCATTGGCCAATTTGTGTCTGACAAACCGTCCAGCGGTCGCGTTCACATTATAAATGCCAGCGAAGTCCGCATGCGCTCTTTGAACCACCTTCCCTACCTGCCGGCTGCTCAGTGCTGAGCTACATACATGTTTGTGTGAGAGACGCGGGTTTGACTTTGGGAGCGAACACCGACATGGAGGAGGACGGGCCCGCGCCATGCATCCACCGAAGTCCTTTTTTCCCCGCGATCGGAGTTCCCCGTGGGCTGCCGCCCGCCACGGAACGGGGTGGCGGGGCTTCTGAATAAGGTTGGACACGCTGTTCACGCTGCTCTTCTGTGTTGCTGCTCAGACCAGTCGGAGACATTCTGTAGCCCGGGGTGTTGTGGGAGCCCCGGTCACAGCCACTGGTCTCTGCTCTCAGGCCTGGAAAGGGGACAAGGAAAACCTCTCTCCTTGGAACCAGAAGGTTCCTTCATCCCTCGAGCAGGTGGAGCTTGTGACATGTCCTAAATTCTTGACTTTAAATCACATTTCTTACTGTTTTCTCACCCTAAACCCAACCCTAGCCCTAACCCTAACCCTTATATAGACCGGACTAATTAACGCTCCTCAAGATTCCTGGTGTGCAGTGTCTTTTTAAAATATATTTTATTGATTTTTTACAAAGAGGAAGGGAGAGGGATAGAGAGTTAGAAACATCGATGAGAGAGAAACATCGATCAGGTGCCTCCTACACACCTACACACCTCCTACTGGGGATGTGCCTGCTACCAAAGTCCCTGCCCCTGGCCCCTGATTCGTCAGTCCATATGCAAATATGGGCTCTAAATCCTCACAGTTTGATTGGTCCAAAAGGACTGTCTTGATTGGTCAGAATGGAGCTGCTCTGATTGGTCGATGAAGATGTTGATGAGGATATAGCTCTGCAGCTCTGATTGGATGGGGGAAGCCTCAGTTCCATTTGCAACACAGAAGAGCAAAATCCACCTGTTTTCAGAAGCCCAGCTCCTCTAGAAGGGCTGCTCAGATGGCAAGCAGGCAGCCAGTCTCCTCCCCGGCAGGCCTGGTGGCCAGTGTCTGGCTCTGCCCGCCCTGGTGGACGAACCCCTGTGACAAATGTAAAACTTAGGATTTGTTTGCTGGACTTTGATTTTGAATCCTAAAGCTGAGCATGCTCAGACCAGAAAGTAAGTCAACTCACAGAATTCACATGTGGTTCCTTTAAAGCTCTCGAAGACCAGTTTCCCAGAAACACTTTTCCTTGAATAGCACCCCCACACACCCCCCCACGC
>NW_006282528.1:1154951-1162078 GCF_000327345.1 Myotis davidii | reverse complement strand
CTGGGGCCTCCGGGTGCTCCCTGCAAGGCAGTCCCAGCTGGAGCTTAGATGCCATCTCCCTTCCTGGTCTACCAGCTACTGATTTTGTTTCCTTTGTTTTTAGGTGAAACAAAGGCAAGTTTAAAAGCCACCTTAGAAGTAGCTCAGAGGAGCAACCAGACTAATTAACGGTCCTCAAGATTCCTGGTGTGCAGTGTCTTTTTAAAATATATTTTATTGATTTTTTACAGAGAGGAAGGGAGAGGGATAGAGAGTTAGAAACATCGATGAGAGAGAAACATCGATCAGGTGCCTCCTACACACCTACACACCTCCTACTGGGGATGTGCCTGCTACCAAGGTCCATGCCCTTGACTGGGAGTGAACCTGGGACCTTTCAGTCTTCAGGCCAACGCTCTATCCACTGAGCCAAACGGTCAGGGCAGTGGTGTGTAGTGTCTTTACTGAGATCTTCCCACACCTGTATTGCCAGAATTGCCGCTTGCTGTTC
Source organism: Myotis davidii (assembly GCF_000327345.1). Classification (NCBI taxonomy): domain Eukaryota; kingdom Metazoa; phylum Chordata; class Mammalia; order Chiroptera; family Vespertilionidae; genus Myotis; species Myotis davidii. The sequence goes on along the minus strand of NW_006282528.1, from coordinate 1,161,588 downwards.
AAAGGCCCCCTTTCCAGCCGGGCAGGACTGGGTCCCAGGGAGTCAGAACCTTCAGAGCGATCTGTTTAGCTCTTCTCTCTGCATTAACACGTCTGAGATGGCCGACCCTGAACTGGACGGAGAGCGTGTCAAATCTGGCTCCGTCTCGAATGTGTTCAATACGCTCACTGCCTCTTGAGTCTGAAGACCTGCAGATCTGGGACGTCAGCTCTCCGTTGCCCAGTTTCCCCAGATCTTGGAGGCTGTTGACGTGGCCTACGGTGACGGTGGGCTCGTTCGTCTCTTTGTTTTTGAAAAGTTTTGCCCTATGGATTTGGGAACAATGCCATTCAGGACTGCATGAGTCATGACTTGTGTTCTCAATGGAGTGTACCTATTATCATTATGAAATATTCCTTTTTGTGCTATTTAAAGTGATTGCTCTTCAGTTCTGCTCTTAGTAGCGCTTCCACCCCCGTGGTGTTTACTCTTGCCTGACGTTTTCCCACCTCTTCTCAAGTTTTATTTGTAATTGTTAGGCTGTTTCACATAAAGAGCACATAGCCAACAGTGCGTTCAAACCTGTTTCAGAGTATATGTCATTCGTTGGAGGAATTTGGTCACATTTATTGAGATGTCTCATATCTTTGGTCTTATATTTCCATTTGAGTCTTTTTTTTTTAGTATTTATTACAGTTTCTCCTTGCCTCCTAGTTTTTACTATCCTTACTTTTCTCTGTTGGTCAAATTGTTTTTTGTTTTTTTTAATTCTCTCTCTCCATCTTGTCCCCATCCTTTGGTAATGGGCAGTTCACCTGTGTATCTTGTTTTCTGATTTGATTTTCCTTAATTCAGAGCACCCCTGTGTCTTTCCTCAAGAATGGAACGGGGTAGTATGCGTATTTAAATCCTTACAAGTCCCACAGTCTCTTTCCCCAGCCTCCCACGAGCATGGTTTGGCCAAGCCGAGGAATCTCGGACCAGAGCCTTCTCTTGCCAAAGCCCTAAGCCAGCTCCAGCGCCTCAGCATTCCAGCTGTTCCCCAGGAGGAGTGTGGTGCCACTGGAATTCTCTCCCCTGTTTCAATAACTTGTTCTCATTCCCTGCTAGCTAGAGTTGGGAATTTCACTAGCTGTGTCCAGGTGTGATTCTTGTTTTGCCTTTAAATTATTAGTAGTAATTTTGCTGGGTACTTAGAGTCCGCCTTCTGGTCCACAGATTGGTCTTCATTCGTTAAGGAGCATTTTCTTCTATTTGTTTTTCAAGCTTGTTTTCCTCTCCTCCTGGAACTGTCCTATTCAATGGCAGCATTCTCCAGGACGCACTCTTCTTGAATCTGTGCTCCCTCGCTCTTAGATTTTTATTCATGATTTTCATTCCATTGCATGTTTGCTCTGTGCTCTGATCATTGATCACTCGGATCCGTTTATTTACTGGTACCGTGCAAAAAGTTCAGGGCTGAGGGGTGGATAGGAACCATTAGCCATTGCATTTTTATGCTAATGGTTGGGGATGGTGTACACCTGGAAGCAGTGGGATCCCAGACCTTTGCGGGGAGACCACCCTGGCAAGGGGGCAGCTTCAGACGCTGTGACAATCCCAGATGCTGTTCAGTCTGATCGACCCCAGGAATGAAGCCAGTGTCTAGAGCAGCGGTTCTCAACCTGTGGGTCATGACCCCTTTGGGGGTTGAACAACCCTTTCACAGGGGTCGCCTAAGACCATCCTGCATATCAGATATTTACATGACGATTCATAACAGTAGCAACAAAAATAATTTTATGGTTGGGTCACCACATGAGGAAGTGTATTTAAAGGGCCAGAAGGTTGAGAACCGCTGTTCTAGAGGAAGTAGCAGGGCGGGCAGTTTGGAAGTGGCTTCTGTGACCCTCCAGCTTACTTTGTGGAGTCACTTCCGTCCCCTGTGCGCTCGGTTGACCGTCCTGCGTGCTGGCCGTGGCCCGGCCTTGTTCTGGGCAGTGTTACCCTTGGTCCCCGGGTGAGCGTCTGCCTGCGCTCAGGAGCGCGTTCACCTTCCCACCTGCGTGAGTCCCCGCGGGGCTGTCAGGGGCACCCAGGCCGGCGGCTTCCACGGGAGACATTTATGCCACAGCCGGGGGCTGTGAGTCCAAGATGAGGGTGTCGGCAGGTTTGCTTTCTCCCGAGGCCTCTCTCCTGGGCTCTGTGCTCCCGGGCCTCCCCTGTGCGCACATTCCTGGTGGCTCTGTGCCCCGGTCTCCTCTCCTTTTAAGGACACCGCCAGGTTGGATTAGGGGCCACGCCAGTGACCTTGTTTCACCTTCACTCCTCTTGAAAGGCCACATCTCCACATACAGTCCCGTCCTCAGGCACCGAAAGGTCGGGCGTCATCATTGAATTTGGGGGACACACCTCAGTCCCTGACACGCGTCTGGCGCTCAGTGCGGCGTGGCCTGTAGTAGATGCTCAGTGAAGGTCAGGTGCTGCCTGAGTGAATGCCCACGCTTCACTCTTCTGCCATTTGACGTGGAAGCCAGTTGTGTTGCATGGGACGCACCGAACGCTTTCTTAAGAGAAATTAAATGTCAACTATTTCTTCTTAAGTGTGTATTTTATCCTTAGCCAGTCATATTTTGTGTATAAAACCCCTCTGTTTTGGGGTGAATACATGGTCCTTTCTTTCTTCCTACCCCCCCCCCCCCCAAGCCCTTCTGCTGCACGGGAAGGACGTGACCCCAGGCCGGAGTCAGGTTCGCCCGTAGTCTCGGTGGCGAACCCTCTGGATTTCTCACAACAGCTTATGTGCGTCCGTCTATGGGGGTTTGAATCCGTGTTATTTCGTGCAGGATGTACCTGCCTTGGGGCTCTAATGCCTCTCTTTATTTCTTAGCACACTTCCTGTTTCATCATGTTTATTTCCGTGCCCCGCCCCAAGTTCTGATAAATTTGAATTTTTCAAAAAGCAAAGAGATGCACTGGACTGGTATTGCCAGTTACTTGCGGTGGCGCTTCTAACCAATGACAGTGAAATAGGGAACTGAGTTTTTCCCCTGGATGTTGTATTCTTCTGCATCCATCATCTTCGCATGTTGCTTTCGGTCCCCGCATTGAGTTTTTGATTTCTGCAGCAGCAGTTTCGGCTAGCTGTCCAGTGGTGTGCGCGTCCACAGCGAGTGTGTGGCCGAGTGTACGGGATGAAGGCGTCCCTTATTCAAATGCTAAGTGCCCGCCTAGCGAGGTCCGCGCGTGGGACAGAGGGGAGATCTGGAGCTGGACGCTGAGATGCGCGGCGTCCAGATGGCAGCTTCCTGTGACCTGGAGTGTCCCTGCATTTCAGAGCCCACACTGCCGCCTCGTCAGGCGGTGTGATTCTCTTCTGGGCGTGGTCTCCGGAGCCCAGAGAAGGTGGCGTGCTGGCCGTTCGGAGCCGCTTGCTGTGACCGGCACTGTCCACACTCTGGCTCGCGAGCGGGGCCGTCGCTGAGCCACCCTTCCTCGAGCCCGAGCCGCCAGGGGCTCCCCGAGGGCGCAGATGTGAGCTGCTCCTCCTCGGCCTGCATGATGTGATCGGCACGTGGCTAATGGCATGTCTGCCTCCCCCTTGGCTCTGGGTCCTTCCTGTGCCTGGACCTCTTCAGAGACTGATGAGGCCGGTGGCTCTTACCTTGGAATCAGGTTTAAGGGCATGAAATGAACACACTGGGTTCTGTGCAGGGCACAATGGACTAGGCTAATGGAGAAGTCTAGGAAACCCCAAGCAGGACAAACCCGAAGAAACCCATGTCCAGACGCATCATTATCAAACATCTGAAAGCTAAAGAAAACAATGTAAGTAGGCAGAGGAAAGCAACGCGCTACTTATGGGGAACATAATCTGATCAGCCACAAGTACCTCCGGAAAGAAACAACATTTCCAATGAACTTTCAACCCATGATACTATATCCAGTAAAAGTATCCTGCACGAATGAAGACGAAAGAAAGACATTTCATGTTAAAGAAAACTAGGAGACTTCATTGTCACCAGCTCTAGTGCGAGAGGAAATTCTTCAGGCAGATGGGAAATGACACCGGAAGGGAAGTTGGAACCTCACAAATGAAGAGCAACAGAAATGATAAGTACCGGGTTAAATAGACTATTTTTCTCTCCCTGAGTTCTTTAAAATATGCTCGATGGTTAAAAACAGCAATGATAACACTGTCTAGTGGGGCTTTCCATGTGTGTTGATGTAACAAATATAACAACTACAGCATAAAGGAGAGAGGGTAATGGAACTTACATGGTGGTAATATATCACTTGAAGTGGCAAATATTGAATTTACATAGACTATGAAAAGTTAAGTATGTATATTTTAATCCCTAGGAGACTTAAAAATTACACAAAGATATATATAATAAAAATGCACTAGATAAGTTAAAATGGAAAACTAAAAAAATGTTTAAATAACTTAAAGCAGGAAAAGGGATAATCCAATAACTAAAAGTAGAAAGACAAATAGAAAAACACTTTCCCAAATAATAAAATGGTAGACCTAAATCCTAAATAGTAGTAATTACATTAAATGTAAATGGACTAAACACACTATTTAAAAGACAGGTTGTCAGAACAGATTTTTTTTTTTAAACGACTCAATTATATATTGTTTATACGAAACTCCTTTTCAAATATAATGACGTAGGTAGATGAAAAGTAAAAGACGGAAAATCTGATTCACTCATCAGAAGAAAGCTGGCGTAGCTGGAGTAACCTTCAAAGCACAGGAAGTTATTGGGAATAAAAATGAACAATCAGAGTGATAAAAGGGCCAATCCATCAAGAAGATACACAACCCCAAATGGGAACACACCAAATAAAAGAACTTGAAAATGCATCAAGTAAAAGCTAACAGAAGTAAAATAAGAAATAGACAGATCCACAGTAATAGTTGGAGACTTCGACATTCCTCTCTCAGAACTGATAGAACTAGCAGTCAGGAAACCAGCAATGGCGGAGTACAGAAAACTGAAAAACGACAAACAACTCTAATCGACATTTATAGAACAACCCACCCCAGAACAACAGAATGCACCTTCTCAAGTGTATATGGAACCTTCACCATTTAAACCAGATCCTGGGTCCCAATACGAATTTTTAACAACTTTGAAGAGTTTAAATCATACGAAATAGGTTCTTTCACTATAATGAAGGTAGAGTAGAATCAATAACAAGATGAATGGAAAAATTCAATCCCTTGGACGTTAAATAACACACTTCTAAATAATCCATGAGCCAAGGAGGAAGTCTCAGGGAAGGTAACAAATATTTTGAACTGAATGAATATCAAAATACAAAATTTGTAGGCTGCAGGTACAGTAGTACTCAGAGGGAAATTTATACAATTAAAATGCTCATATTAGAAAAGAAAAAGTAAGTCAATTGTCTGAGCTGCTACCTTAAGAAATAAGAAAAAGAAGAGCAAAATAATCCCAAAACAAGCAAAAAAAGGGGGGGATGTGTGTAATACTAGAAAATATAAATCAATGACATTGAAAATTTCAAAGACAGTAGAGAAACATCAATGAAACCAAACCCTGTTTCTTTGAGAAGTTCAATGAAATTGATAATTATCTAGGGAGACAGATAGAACACGAATTCTGCAAACAAACAAACAAACAAAACCCACAAACTACCCAAACTCACTCCAGATGAAATATAGGTAGGTTGAGTAGCCCTGTGACTACTTTAGAAATTAAATTTGAAATTACAAATCTTTTGTAAAAGAAATCTCCAGGCTCAGATGGTTTCACCGGCTACTTCTACCAAATATTTAAAGAAGGAACACAATGAATCCTGCACAGTCTCTTCTAGAAAACAGAATCGAGGGAACACTTTCCAAATCATTTTCTGCCGCCAGCATTACCCTGATGCCCACACCGAAGATGGTACAATGAAAGTACAGAACAGTAGCCCTCATGAGCACAGATGCGAACATCCTCAATAAAATACCAGCAAATATCCAGCAAGACACAAGCTGGCGAAGAGGTGTTCAACACCCTTGACTATTAGAGGAATTCAGGTGGAGTCCTGATGAGATATAACCACGTACCTAGAATGCTGTAAAGAACAAATACTGACAACACCATGCACCCGTGACAATGCAAGCGATTGGAACTCCCGTGCACAGCCAGTTGGGGATGCCGAGTGTCACAGCCACTGTGGAGACCCCGCGGCAGTTCCTTACAGCATCTGACCCGGCCACCCCACTCTTAGGTATTTATCCAAGAGGATGGAGAGCTTATGTTCCCACTAAAGCCTGTACCTGAATGTTTACAGCAGTTCTAGTCATAATCTTCAAAACAATCTGTGTCCTTCGGTGGGTGAATGGGCACCTCGCTGTGGAATACCACTCAACTGAGCAATAAAAAGGGATAAACTATTGCCTGGCCGGCGTGGCTCAGTGGTTGAGCTTTGACCTCTGAACCAGGAGGAATTCACAGTTTGATTCCCGGTCAGGGCACATGCCCAGGTTGCAGGCTCAATCCAGGTGTGACACCAAGATGAAGGACAAGTGCAAGGGATCCACATGCAACAGGTGAGACCTGGGCGGGATCCCTCTCTCACTGCCCCCTGCAGCCCCTGCTGCTGGCTACGGGTCACGTCATGATCAGCCAGTGGGTGGCCACCCAAACCAAGCTGGATG
>NW_006282528.1:1153972-1154673 GCF_000327345.1 Myotis davidii | reverse complement strand
GCTTCTGGCCCGGCCACCCCACTCTTAGGTATTTATCCAAGAGGATGGAGAGCTTATGTTCCCACTAAAGCCTGTACCTGAATGTTTACAGCAGTTCTAGTCATAATCTTCAAAACAATCTGTGTCCTTCGGTGGGTGAATGGGCACCTCGCTGTGGAATACCACTCAACTGAGCAATAAAAAGGGATAAACTATTGCCTGGCCGGCGTGGCTCAGTGGTTGAGCTTTGACCTCTGAACCAGGAGGAATTCACAGTTTGATTCCCGGTCAGGGCACATGCCCAGGTTGCAGGCTCAATCCCCAGTGTGGGGCGTGCAGGAGGCAGCCAATCAATGATTCTCTCTCATCATTGATGTTTCTATCTCTCCCTCTCCCTTCCTCTCTGAAATCAATAAAAAAAGTTTTTTTAAAAGAAGGGATGAACTGTTGACACACACGCGTTGGATGAATCTTGAAGGCTTTGAGCAAACTCAAAGAAGCCCATCTTGGAAGTTGTATGTACTGTATGCTCCCATCCTGACTAATAAAGAGGGAATATGCTAATTGACCTCACACCATCACAAAGATGGCGGCGCCCACAGCCAATAAGTGCCGGGAGCCAGTCCATCCTTGCTGTTTCAAGGGACCTGGCATATATTGCATACTGTTCTTAATATGTTTGCTCACCTTCTTGGCACTATGTGTTTTAACCAAGGTCACCT
>NW_006282528.1:1148964-1153626 GCF_000327345.1 Myotis davidii | reverse complement strand
ACTGACTCCGTCCACACCTTTGGGTACCCCTGGACCTGCTGGGGTCGGACCCCAGCAAATAAGGAGAGAATATGCTAATTGACTGCCCCACCCTCGAAGATGGCGGCACCCACAGCCAATAAGGAAGAAATATGCTAATTGCTGCCCGCCCTCAAAGATGGCAGCACCCAGTCCCCTCAGCCCCGCCTTGCTGCTTGCCTGCCTCTGGAGTCCCCCAGGCCCCTCAGCCTCCCAGCTGCCCAGGGCCTCCTGAGGCTTGCGCTGCCAGCAGTGGCAGCAGTAGAGGTGTGGTGGGGGCGTCGCCTTCCCCTGATGGTGGGTCGCCTCCTGCCCGAGGGCTCCCGGACTGTGAGAGGGGGCAGGCCGGGCTGAGGGACCCCCCTTTAGTGCATGAATTTTCACACCCCGGCCTCTAGTTTATAAAGAATAAAAACAAAACTAGTGACAGAAGCAAGTCAGCGGTTTCCAGGGGTGAGAGGATCGTGAAGACAATGTTGTGATTTCCTCACTCAAGTTCATGGACCACTTGGGAGAAGGTCTGTGGGCCCCAGGTTAGATCCCTATACTGCACTAGCTACTGTGTAGAAATTGCATCTTTTTTGTTTATCCTTCAGCCTCATAAGGTGGACTGGCATGTAACAGGCACTCAATTATCTGGCGAATCAAAGAATGAATGAAAGAACAAACGAACATATAACAATGCACTGGGAGACTCTAAAGACTAAGAAAAATGGACGCATTTTGTTTAATCCTATATACGGTCACTGTTGATCATTACAAATTGGACTCTTGCTAATGACCCTCTAGTGGTGCCTCTGTGGTTGGGCCACTGACCAAGTTCTGTCTCGTGCTGTGGTGCCTGCTCTGTGTCTGAGCATCTCCGGCCTTCATCCCGGAGCGCGGAGGCAATGGAATACGCAGACCCGTTCTCTGGAAGCATCCGCTGTCGTCACTGGAGATGGTACATGACTGACTGCCCAGAGAGTCCACATTGGAACCCGTGTTTGAGGCTTTCAGGCCCCGGGAGACAGGACTCGCTGGGTGCCATGCTGGGATAGCAATGAGATGCTGCAGTGGGCTCACCCCTGGGGTGAGGGGCGGAGCGGGGCACGCACAGGGAGGTACTCTAGGAAATTCACGGAGACCTGGAAACTGAAGTTGGCATTGGAACCAGAGAGCCCTCCTGAGCAGCCAGGAGCAGGGCCGGCCGCTAACTCAGCCAGCAGAGGCCCGGAGGTTGTGTCGACCTGAGGAGATGCTACGCCAGAGGTCCTCAAACTTTTTAAACAGGGGGCCCGTTCCCTGTCCCTCAGACATTCCACACATGCGCACTGCGGGCCCGGGACGAGTCGGCTGCTAAGCAGGATGGGCAGCGGCGGCAAAAACACCCGCGGGCCGGATAAATGTTTTCAGCGGGCCGCATGTGGCCCGGGGGCCGCAGTTTGAGGACCCCTGTGCTACGCTGACTGACCCCGTGTACCAGCAAAGTCCTTGGTGGCCCCGAGAGCTTAGACCCGAATAAAGGATCGGAAAAGGCTAACGCCGGATTTCATGACGGGAGTCCAACAGGCCCTGGATTGCAAGAGCCACCATGATTGGTCAGTAAGGAAGGAAGACCACGGCCAATAGGCTGTGAGCGGTGCCTTTGGCGGCGGCCGTCAGCCCTCCTCCCCCCGAGGGGTGTCGGGGAGGCGGTATCCCCACGGGGGAGGCCCCGCCCAGCCTGACTGCGTGGGCATCTTCTTGCTGAGCTTCCTCAGGCCCGTGGCGGTTCCCCTGCAAGGAAGTGAGGACTGGCGGTCACTCCTGTGACATGCTCCCCTCACATCACTGCGTCCCGCTGCGGGCCCTGCCTTTCTGAGTACAGAACAGCGCGTCACTCCGTGCAGAGTCGCAGGGAAGCTTCTGAGGACATTTCTAAGTGGCAGTTCAGCTGGCAGGGGAGACGGCCGGCGTGGCTCGGGTTGTGTGTGGACCTATGAACCGGGAGGTCACGGTTCGATTCCCAGTCAGGGCACAGGCCCGGGTTGCGGGCTCCATCCCGGTGTGGGGCGTGCAGGAGGCAGCCAATTAGTGATTCTCTTGTCATTGATGTTTCTATCTCTCCCCTCCCTTCCTCTCTCTGAAATCAATTATACACAAAGGGCTTGCAGGTTAAACTCACGGATGTGTATACCTCCCCGCAGTGAGGACAGCATGGACAGCCACGACCAGACCGGTGGTGGGCCCGGGCGACAGCGGCGATGTCATGACGGCCACTTGGCGACTGGCTCCTAAAGGGATGGTGCCATTGACTGACACATCTGGACTCGGAGCTGCTGAGCTGTGAGTGCTGCCTCCCAGCCGGTAGCTGCGGCACTGCCCTCCAAGGCGGGTGACGTGGGAGCGGGTTCTGCTCTGAGGCATGTTCTCGGACGTCCTGTCCACCAGGGAATGTTCCAGGGCTACACTGAGCCCCGGCTCGATGACCCCCCGGACCACACAGAGCTCACACTGAGCACAGAGAACGAGGCGAGGGGCACCCAGAAGGAAGCCGCCCTGTGTGAGGAGCGGGGGGTGGGAGGCTGGGATGCGGCCTCACGGGGCGGGCACAGGTGCATCGTGGTCTGAGCTGAGCCCTCTCCGACCTGCCAGTTTCTAACGAAGTCAACACTGGCATTGTGGTCGCTGAGCGTCATCGCTAGGTCGCCAGTCCGCCCGGGGCCGAAGGGCCTCCCTGGTGTGGGACTTCCAGCCCCGAGGCCCGCAGTCCCAGCCCCCGGCGCAGTCGGTCGCTGATAGCAGCTTCTCACTCAGCGCCCTTTTACTTTAACGTTTATAACGCCGTTTCCATGCCTCGTGGGTGATCCTAAGCCTGCACCTGTGACTCACATGTTCTCTCACTTCCTCTCTCCTGCTCTCACAAGAGCAGGCCATGGGCACGGATGACTCAGTCTCACGCTCACTGCAGCTTCGCGCTCAGCAGCGCTGACTCGGCTCCCGCCTGCACTGCCGCGGGGCTGCGATGGCACTGCAAAGTGTCGCCTTGGGAGCACATAACCCCTGGTTGAGAGCCACTGGAATCATCAGTGCAGAGAGGATAGAATTGGTTGGATCAGGATTATTTTTATATTTAAATATATTTTTATTGATTCCAGAGAGGAAGGGAGAGGGAGAGGGAGATAGAACATCAATGATGGGAGAGAATCATTGACCGGCTGCCTCCTGCAGGCCCCCCACTGGGGATCGAGCCCACTACCCGGGCCTGTGCCCTGACTGCGAATCGCACTGTGACCTGGTTCAGAGGTCCACGCTCAGCCACGGAGCCACGGGCCGGGCGGAAGCTGCTTTCTTTTTGCAACGTTATTTTTCTCGGATAAACAACACGCACAGAGGCGTGGAGGAGGAGCGGTTTGCTTTGTCCTTGGAAGGCGTCGCGTGAAGGCAGCACAGCGCCGTCCTTCGTGCCCGGAGCCACGGAGCCACGCGCTGGGCCTTCTCTGCTGGCCCGAGGGCACATGCGCTCAGCTGCGCAGGCTTTCCTGGCGTTAGAAACAGAAACCGTTTCTCTCTAAGAAACAGGAATGTTCTTGGCTTTCCCTCCCGGCCCGGGGCCCCCACGTGGGGAAGTCGTTCTCGTGGGCGCCTGCGACGTGTGATTAGCTGTCCGTGGCCTTACGGTTTCGTTCGTTTTCAGGAGCCCGCGGTGAACACAGGTCTGACCTCTGCCTTCGGGAGGGGATGCTGGGCACAGCTCACACAACCCCTCACCCTCCAGAGCGCGGTGCGCCTTTCCTGCCCCCCTACTCCGTCCCGGGCCCCTCCCCCCCATCCGGGCTCGGCTCCATCTCTAGTGACTGACTGTACTGGACGCCATGGCCGCTCTTAGACGCGCTGGGACCTGAATGAAGCCATTAGACTCTCCACTGATCACTAACTCTTCAACCTGTTGCAAAACTTTAGCTCAAATGGGGCAAGGAAATAGAGTGTGCGCACACATATGTGTGTGGGAGTGTGTGTGCGCGTGCATGTGCATGTGTGTGCACATGTGTATGTGCATGTGTGTATGTGTGTGCACACGCGTGTGTGCATGCGTGTGCGTGCGTGTGTGCGTGTGTGTATGTGTGAGCAGAAGAGGAAGAGACCCCAAAAGCCTTAAAATGGAGTGAAAGTTGGAGTCGGCATCTAAGCGAGGTTTGCTTCCCGGGCGATGCTGTTTGAAAGCTCAATAGCTGGCGTCAAAAATAGATTTCTCTCCCTTTCCAAGTGTGGCAAACAGAGCCACACGCCTCGCCCAGACTCCTGCCTCTCACCCCCGAGGGTTTCTTGTGGAGGAACCAACAATCCCTTGGACGGGAACCCTGGACGGGCCGCCATCACTTTGCGATTTGGGCGGTTGCCGGTGCCTGGCAGCCCCGGGTGGTTTGTCTAGGGTGATAGTCGGGGGCGGTTGGACGGACGCGAGAAAGCTGATCCCCTCGCTGGCTCAGGCTCTGCGTGGACAAGAGACAAGGTGAGTTGCTGCCTGCGCTGCCCCTTTGTTTCTGAGAAAGGTCATGGCAGCCGCCATCAGATGCAGTGTGCCCCCTGGGACACAGCAGGTCCCTTCCCCTCACCTCTGGGCGCATCCACTTGAGGAAGAACTGAGCCATGTCTGCCTGTGCCCTGGGCCCCTTGAGGGCG
>NW_006282528.1:1141429-1148637 GCF_000327345.1 Myotis davidii | reverse complement strand
TGGGGGACTGACTGCTGTGGGGGGGAGATTGGGGGACTGACTGCTGTGGGGGTGAGATTGGGGACGGCTGTGGGGAGAGAACAATTGCTCCGTTGTCAGGTTTCCTTCACTTTTCGCCCAGATGCTGGCTGCCCGGAGCGCAGGGGAGCTGAGCGGAGCCTCTCCAACAGCGTTTCCTTGGCTCCCGGCTGCTCCTTCATGGAAAATTCCATCCCTGGACGCGGGGCTGGGATGTCACCCACTGAAACCCTAGCCGAGCCCCTGCCTGAGCTACGATGGGAGTGAGCCAGGGAGAAGGGGAAGCGCGTCCCCACATAAAGGGAGGATTAAGCGAGGGCAGTGACCTGAGAGCAGCCGCCACCAGCCCCAGGCGGTCGGAAAAGCTCCCCGAGTTTCCCGTCTGTAGAAGGGAAGCCCGTTTACAATGTTTTAAATGATCAAACGTATTTAGCCTTCACCTTGGTGACTGACCTGGGTGAGGCGTTGGAGGGCTTATCATTCCAGCGCCTGCGCTTCTGCATCTTGTGGGAAGTTGTAACGACACAAAGCTTTTTGGAATGTATTTCCTTCTGTCTGTCAGAACCATTCCCCATCCCCCGAGGGTATCAGCACGCCTGCGCGGCGGGGGGCTGCTCCACTGGGCATGCGCGTGGGTGGGCCTCCGTGACCGCAGCCCAGCTGCAGCCCCACTGCATGTCGGAGCCGTGCAGCCCCGCGTGGCCTGTGTTCTCAGCCTCGTGTCCTCAGCCCGCAGCCCGGATGGACCATCTGTTCAGACGCCGGGATTCACGTGCACGATGCAGTCAATGGCCCGGTGACATCTTCACTTTGTCTTATAAAAATAAACATATAATATAAATATGAGGCTTGAAAAATACAGTCTTTTGTCCTTACAATCTGTCCCCCAAGATGCCCCCGGACCTCAGAAGCTTAGCGTCACAGAAAGAAAAGGGAGAGACACCCACGTCCAATTTGGTTTTCATTCATAAAGAACACGATGGCACAGATTCTTCCTCAAATGGGCCGTGGGCCGTGTCCGTCCCTCTCTGAGGCCACGCTCTCCCGGGAGGGGGTGGAGCACGCTGAGCCCAGTGGGGGGGTGGGAAGGAGAGTGGGAGAGGTGGGAGTCAGGGACTGCGGGTTCGGGTTCGGTTACACCAGCGTCAGCGGAGGCAGAGTTAAGGTGGGTTGTGAGCGGGGAGAGGCGGATGGGCGGGGAGGGTTCAGGACTCCTCCGTGACGAGGGAGAGGGTGGACGGCAGGCAGAACTGGCCCCGGGTTCGGGAGCTGCTGTTCCGGCCCCTCCCTCACCCCTCGCATTGGGTCGCCCTTAGACTCGGCCCCGTGACAGACACGTCATGTCGCCTTGCCCCTTCTCTGGCCCCAGGTGGGCAGCTGACCAGAGGCCTTCGGGTGACCACGGGGATGGAGTAGAAGGTGAGCCGGACCCACCTGCCATGGCCCTTTAAGGACCCCCGTGTGTTTGTGTGGCCCGTGCGGGGAGGCCCTGCTGGCTGTGACCGCTCACATGTCCTCAGACCTAATGCTGGCAGCCAGCTCCTGGGGGCTCAGCACTTCCTCCGGGGTCTGCTGTGCATTCATTCGCGTCTCTTGTGCCGCACGGATGGTTGTCACTGTGTCGAGCGGCTGGCTGTGGAGGAAGGCGGTAGCCCTGGTGGACGGAGGTAATGGCCGACATGGCCTGACGAATAGCTCCGTAGACCAAAGAGAGCTTGAGGCGTAATCGCCGCTGTCAACTACCTCTGTCTGCACCCGGACAATCAGTGACCTGTTCTCATTCATGGTCGGTCACCTTCCAAAAGGAAGGAAAGAGGCCGACATATCAGGAAGGGGGTAAAAACCCGGTGTCTTCGCTCCCCACCTCATTACCCTGATAATCACACAGGCATTAGACGGGCAGCCTCCTCTGCAGCTGCCTCTGTCCCACAGGGACCTCAGCAGGAGGCTCCGCCGGGGACAGGCCCTTCGGGGAGAGGCTGGGAGGAAGCGGTGACAAGGGGAATCGGGCCCCAGCCATGCGGGGGTGCCCATAGTTCTCAAGGCCGATTCTAGGCGAGGGCCGGCGCTGGCCTGCTAGGCTAAGGCTCAGGTACCAGCCCAGGGGCCAGCTCCCGGGAAGATTGGCGCCTGATGAGCCCGGGAACAGGTGAAAGGGCCTGACTCCATCTGCCGCAGGAATTGCTGGGGTCGGGCTCCATCGGGAGCTGGGAACAGGGAATGCCCTGCAGCCGGGATACACTAGCCCTGGGCTCAGCTGGGACTGCATATAAAACAGACCGACTCGCCGGAAACACAAACAAGGAGGAATCAGAGGTGGGGGTGCCGCTGCCCTGCGTGGGGAGGCAGGGCAGTGAGCCTGCTGCGGGCCGTACCTCTGCCCCTGTGGCCCGTGGTCCTGCAGAGTTAGTAACAGTGCCTCCCTTCACGCTCAAAAGAAGTCACAATTCGGACTAAGTTACGTGGTTGCTGTAGTTCAATGTCGATTTTAAGTTGCCTTTTAAGAACGTACTGCTGGCCGGCAGTCTAGGTTGAGCTGTGTCCCCACAGAGAGGCTAGTCCTGCCCCCGGGAGCTGGGACGTGGCCGTGTTTGGAAGGAGCGCCTTGCAGACGATGGAGTTAATTTGAGGTCATCACGGTGGCCCCAGCCAGTGTGACTGTTGTCCTTAAAAGCCGGGGACACACACGCGGACAACGTCGTGCGATGATGGAGGCGGAGACTGGGGTGATGCTTCTACGCGCCAAGTGGCCGAAGGTCGCTCAGTGAGGAGCCGGGAGCAGAGCCTTCCGGATCCTTCCGGATGCTTCCTCCCAGCCTCAGGAGGAACCAGCCCACGGACACCCTGACCTCGGACCTCTGGCCTCTGGACCGTGAGTGATACGTTTCTATGGTTTGAAGCCTTGTCCACGGTGGGGTTCTGCTACGGCAGCTCCAGCCAACGACGTCATGTGGGTGCTGGTCCCCGAGCGCCTGGACGCTCACGGCCCCGTTTGCACGGCCCCGGGTTCCCAGGAAGGAGCCTTCGGGCGCAGGGGGTCGGGTGGGTCCATGACGGGGCCCCCTTCTCAGTTCCAGGAGAAGCGGGGGAGACAGGTGGTTCCTGGGCTCCAGGGCCAGCAGTTCGGTGGGGAGGGGGGCCGTGCGCTGGCCTTGTGCCTGACAGGGACCCGTGATTCTGTGTCGCGTGGGGAGGATGAGGCCCCGAAGGGCAAGGGCCACGTGGATAATAGGAGGGGGTGCGGGGCGCATTGGGAGGAGCCAGGACTGCCCAGGCTTCCACACCAGGGAAACCCCAGCAGGAGCCCTTTCTCGGCCCCATCACCTCCTTCATCCTGGGTGGGGGGTGGGAGGGGGCGCCCTGACTGTGGGCCAGGCCCCAGCTGGGGGGCGGGTTCCAGCGGCCCCGACCGTTGGGAGGCAAATGCCAATCCAGCAGCTGAGGGCCAGGGCTGGGGAAGGGGGTGTGAGCCACGGAGAACAAGGCCCCACTTCCTTCCCGAGAAGCCGCCTGGGGAACCCGCGGGGATGGGAGGCACGGAAAGTCCATCCCCGGTGGGAAGAGGGCCGTTCGGTCCGGTCTCTGGCCAGGGTTTCCAGGGGCCCGGCCGTGGGGAGGCCACACGGTGCGCTGGCTGCTGTGGCCCCCGGCGGGTGGGCCTAGCTGCTGTCCTGGGACATGCAGACATTCCAGAACCTTCTGTGCAGCACCTCTGTGAGGGCCGCTCCCTCGAGGTCCATGTCCTGCACCCTCGGACCCGGTTCCAGGACCAGCCCTGGGTGCCATCTTGAATTTGGGCTTCGTCCCCTAGATAGGGATCTGAGGAAATAATAAAATCAATGACCATAGACTCAGGCCAGCCCAGCTGGTGTGGCTCAGTGGTTGAGCATCGACCTCTGAACCAGGAGGTCAGGGTTCGATTTCCGGTCAGGGCACATGCACAGTTGCGAGCTGGATCCCCAGTGTGGGGCGTGCAGGAGGCAGCCGATCCATGGTTCTCTCTCATCAGTGATGTTTCTCTCTCTCCCCCTCCCGCTTCCTCTCTGAAATCAATAGCAATAATAACAAAAACCCAACCCCTCCTGCGCACACATCTCTGAGCTCCAGCTCTGCGGCTCCTCGGTGGGGCCCAGTCAGAGGGGCGGTTGGCGGGGCGTTTCCCAGCCAGGGCCCAGGTGGATGGTCAGGTCGCTGCTGGTCTTCTCGGGGTGACCGCAGCTCTCAGGCCCTGCGGGGTCCGGGGCAGGCAGCGCTGGGCGCGGCGGCGTGGGCCTGGCATTCATTATGTAAGCGGACAGGTCTGTGTTTCAAAATGAAAAATAATCGTCATTAAAGTTCCTCTCGGCTCCTTGGGTCCAAACCACTCTTGCAAAACCACCTTCAGATGAGCTGTAAGTGTCAGCAAATCAGAAACATGTGGGTTTAATTTCCCTTGAAATCCACCAGGGGAGCAGGGAGGCAGCCGGCCTTGGCAGCGGCTTCTTCGGGTTTGCCAAACCCCAAGTATGTCACACTGTGTGCGAGGCCCGGTGCCGGCCCAGCGCTGACTTCCCCGCTGGGCCATCTAGGTTTTCTCTGACTGGAGACCGTCTTCTCGGTCCCTTCTATCGCCAGAGGGATGCTCTGACCACCGCCCTCAGCTTCCCAGGACCGGGGAGAGGGACCAAGATGGCGGGGAGCCGTCAGGGGAGCTCCGGCCCACCTGGGCGAAGGGGCCCTCTATCAGCCTCACTGTGCCTTTCACACCCAGACCAACTGAGAGAGACATCTCCCCAGCTTGACTGCCAGATGGGAAAATATTTTGCTTTACGGTGGGTGAGTGTCAGGTTCTGAAGGTGTGAGGTTTCGTGGTCACCCAACGCTCAGGCTATAATGTGAAACATGTCCGTCGGCAGACCACAGCCCCTCCCCCTTCAGGCTCCGAGGTAGGTGAGGCCCCCAGACCCGCTGGGGAATAAAGGGGCAATTTCACTAAAGCAGAGAAGCCTCCCAGGCTAGGAGCTGGGACACTTCCGTCCCCGCAGAGCTGTCCTGGCCGGCCGGCCCCGGTGTCGGTGACATCACAGAGCAGCATACACCTGCCTGTAAAACTGGTGGCTTTCTTCCTGGGTTCCTTTGTTTCCAGCTGCAAAAGGGGTCTGATTGCACGAGAGCAGTGGTCCTCAACCTTCTGGCCCTTTAAATACAGCTCCTCATGTTGTGACCCCCAACCATAAAATTATTTTCGTTGCTACTTCATCACTGTAATGTTGCTACTGTTATGAATCGTCATGTAAATATCTGATCTGCAGGATGGTCTTAGGCGACCCCTGGGAAAGGGTCGTTTGACCACCAAAGGGGTCGCGACCCACAGGTTGAGAACCGCTGCCTTAGATGTACTTAGGCCACCTTCAAAAATATGAACTCAAATCGGAATCACCTAAAAATATACAGATGCCTAGCCCTACGCCAGACCAGTGAAATAGAATCCCCCTGGGGACGGGGCCTGGGCACTGGCATTTTAACTATCTTCTCAGGCCCGGCCGGTGTGGCTCTATGGTTGGCGTCAACCTATGAACCAGGAGGTCAGGATTCGATTCCCATCAGGGCACACGCCCGGGTTGCAGGCTCGATCCCCAGTGTGGGGCGTGCAGGAGGCAGCCAATCCATGAGTCTCATCATTGATGTTTCTCCCTCTCCCTTCCTCTCTCTGAAATCAATAAATATATTTTTAGAAAAGAATTCAGGCCAGCACCTGGCACAGTTATATAGGCCCTACCATCCGCTGTGCATCTAGTTTATATTAACTCACCAAATCTCATCAGAATCCTGTGAGGTTGGACCACGGTAATCATCCCTATTTTACAGACGTGCAAACTGAGGCTCAGAGAAGTTTGGTCCTGGATTGAGAGAGGTATGTCCAACTGCCAGTTTAGGCCCAATCCCTGCAGCATTCCAAGTGGAGAGGGTGCAGGCCAGGCTGAGGGACTGCTCCCCCTCCCTGCATGCACTGGGCCTCTAGTGTGTATATATATATATACTAATCTTCTCCAGTGGGTGCCTCCAAGGTGCAGCCAGGGCTGCGGGCTGTGGGCTGCGGGCTGCTGAACGGAGACCTGGCTCTGTCTCCTGGCTGTTCCGGGACTAGGCAGTGCTGGGCGCTGCCGGGCTCTGCAGGCGGGGCGGCGGCCTTCCTGGGGTAGCAGGTATTCCTGGGGGAGGGGTGGCTGCTGCAGGCCCGCCTGTCAGGACCCGGCCCCTCCGGCTCTCTGTCTGGCTTCGTTTCTGTCGCCTGCAGAGGACCGTCCCCCCCGGACCCTGCTGCTGGCCCTGGGTGGGGTCGTGCTAATTTCTGCAGAGAATTAGGACGAGGACCAAGGGCTTGGGCCAGGGGGGACTGGAGGCCGGGCCAGCTCCATGCTGTCCTCGTGTCTCCAGCCCTGCCTGACCCGGCCTCCACGCACCTGACCCCAAAGCTCTCTTCACCCCAGATGAGCTCCTGGGTGCCCCGTTCATCAGTCTCAGCTGCTCCTCACGTACCCTGTGCACACAGGCGCATGCGTGTGAGCATTCTTAGCACCGAATAGTAGTAATTTCTGAACGTATAAGACTGGGCTGCTTACAGGTTTTAAAAATATGTTCTTGCTGCATTGTGTGTTTAAAGCTTCTACAATAAGCACGTGTTACTTGCAATAAGGCATTAAGATGCACCTGAAATTAGTTAGGGCTCTAACAGCTGAAGCACTTAATGTAGCCGCTTAGAGCCTTTAACTGGGGGCTTCCTGCCACCCGAGGTATTGACCTGTGTCCAGTCAGGGGAGACCGGAGAGGGCGGGGACTGTGTGTGTGTGTGTGTGTGTGCGCGCGCGCGCGGGGGCACATGCCATAGGCATGAACTGGCGTGTAGAACTGTGGTTTCAGATTAGTTCAGGGAGAAATGGTTTTCAGTAGGAGTCGCCTTGCCTCTCATAACATCCTGTCCTAGAATCTCAGATCTATGCGCGGTTAACAGGTAACCGTGTGTGTCCACCCACGTTTCTTCCCCAACTGGCCCGGGGCATGGCTGGCAGCACGCTGTGAGTTAGGTGGACGGGCGTTGGTCTGGAGCACTTGTTATCTCTCTCCATCGCTGTCTCTGGGAGACGGAAGGGCCTGGGGACAGTGCGTCCGCTGGGGCTGGGTGACCTGTTCCCTCTGGAGTTCCGGCTCCC
>NW_006282528.1:1135521-1140615 GCF_000327345.1 Myotis davidii | reverse complement strand
TGTGTCTGGGATTTTTTAAGATCTTTCAAGAATGACTTAACATCTTGGAGTCTCACCTTCCTTATCTACAAAATGGAATAATACTTGTTGCAGGGATACCCAAGACACTGAACTAAGATGGCTCCATTTGGTGTATGGCACGTAATATTTCCCTTTGCCCATAAAACGGTAACTTAAGAAGGAAAAACGTTGGGGTGTGAGCATCTTAAGGATAAAAGCAGATGGACTCAAGCGGAAATTAATGCCAGTGAATGGAAGTGTCGTGTCCAGCTCTGTGCCTTTTCTAGAAAATGAAATTCGTAGCACCAACGGGCACAGCAGGATGTTATTCAGTGAATAAAGGACCAAAGATCTCCCATTGCCTTGCTGAAGCGACTTCTCCACTTTGCTCATTCTAATACAATTGTCCATTAGGCAGCATTTAACCATATTCATGTATTGCTCACAATATTTCACACCATTATTTGTTTAAAAAAACGTGTATTCTGGTGGCATCTGGTACCTGCACAGTGTCACGCAGCCACCATGTCTGTGTGTTTCTAAGACTCTCCCCACTCCCCAGAGAAAGCCCGTCTCACCACAGGGTTACCCCGCCCTCCTTCCCGCCCCCCCACCGGCCCCGCAGCCACCGCCACCGCCGGCCTTCGTGTCCCGGACCGTCCTGCTGGACCAGGGGTCCTCAAACTACAGCCGCGGGCCACATGCAAATACAAATACTGTATTTGTTCCCGTTTTGTTTTTTTACCTCAACATAAGATATGTGCAGTGTGCATAGGAATTTGTTCATAGTTTTTTTTTTAAACTGTAGTCCGGCCCTCCAGTGGTCTGAGGGACAGTGAACTGGCCCCTGTTTAAAAAGTTTGAGGACCCCTGAGCTGGACGGATGGAAATGGTATCAGATCATCTGCGGCCTCGGGGGCTGCTCCTCTCACTTGGCACAACGTTTCCAGGTCCGTTCGCGCCGAAGCAGGTGTCACTCGCTCCTCCGCGGCTGAGTAACTTCCCACCGCGCGGAGGCCCCGTCAGTGTGTCCATCACCCCTGATGGCCGCTCGGGCTGTCTGAGCCTTTGGCTACCGTGACTAACGCCGCCATGAGCATCACGTGCAAGTGTCTCATCCAAGTACCTGTTTCCAGCTCTTCCCGGCGAATCCCTCCGAGTGGAGAGCTGGGTTGTGCGATAATTCTCCATTTAACACTTTGAGGAACCATTTAGCACCAAAACAACAACAACAACAACACACACACACACACCCCAAGGAATCTGAGCCCCAAAGAAATGTCCGAGCTCCCACAGACCAGTAGTGACAGGGCCGCCTCTGGGCCAGGAGCGGGGATGGGTCACCCGGGACCTGACCACAGGGAACACCCGTCACTCCCTCCCCAAGTGCCACCGAGGCCCGAGCCGCCCGGGTGGCAGATGACACAGGGACCCTCAGAAAGCAGCTTCCCAAGCCAGAAACTGCAGGAGAAAACAGGACGGGCGTCTGTTCGACCATCAGCCAGCGCCAGGCCTCCCACATTCATGCCACTGAGCCCAGTCTGTCCGCACAGAGCTGTTCCCGGCGCCTCGCCACATGTTTTGGGATGCGTGTGGGGGAGATCCGTGTGGGGCGGGATCCGTGTGTGGGGGGATCTGTGTTGGGGGGATCCATGTGTGGGGGATCCATGTTGGGGGATCTGTGTGGGTGGGGATCCGTGTGTGGGGGGATCCGTGTGTGGGGGGATCCGTGTGTGGGGGGATCCGTGTGTGGGGGGATCCGTGTGTGGGGGGATCCGTGTGTGGGGGGATCCGTGTGTGGGGGGATCCGTGTGTGGGGGGATCCGTGTGTGGGGGGATCCGTGTGTGGGGGGATCCGTGTGTGGGGGGATCCGTGTGTGGGGGGATCCGTGTGTGGGGGGATCCGTGTGTGGGGGGATCCGTGTGGGGTGGGATCCGTGTGGGGCGGGATCCGTGTGTGTGGGGATCCGTGTATGGGGGATTCGTGTGGGGGGATCCGTGTGGGGTGGGATCCGTGTGGGGCGGGATCCGTGTGTGTGGGGATCCGTGTATGGGGGATTCGTGTGGGGGGATCCGTGTGGGGTGGGATCCGTGTGGGGCGGGATCTGCCTGTGTGTCCCTCAGACACAGGGGTCCACTCTCCATCTCTGACTCTTTCACTGTCCGAATCTCTCCATGGGTCCCGAGGGAGGAGGCCCGATTTGGTTCTGAAGTTCTGCCTGGACTGGGCGTCTGTGAGAGTCTGCCGACTCCCAGGGTTACCTGCCGGGCCAGGGGCAGAGGGTGGCCTGCTGGCTGCCACCCAGGGGAGCGCAGATGGGGAGGGAGCAGGACTGAGCTGGAATCTGATTTTCCCGTGTTTCCCAGGGAAGTTGGCTGTGTAGCAGCAAATTCTAATGTCCACCCCGGACTTCCCGGCTCAGTGGGCACCTTCTGTGCGGGAAGGTGACAGAGAAAGGCCGGGCCAGCTGGGTTTGAAGACAGACCTGGGCTCCTCCCTGGCCCCGCCCTGCCCGGCTGGCTTCATTAGCAGGAACACTCAGGGCCCCCAGGCTAATCTAATCTGCGTCCCACGCGGGGGACAGGCACCCCGGCTCCGCCAATGAGACGCTGGGCGGCACGGTGGAAAATTCCACTCTGGCAGCGACTGTGGCAGCCCCCGGCGGCGTCCGCTCTGCATCCCGCACCCGGGCCATCAAATCCACCAAACCCAGCTCTGGAGCTCCTGCTGCCGCGGCCGGTTTCCCAGGTTCTCTCCACCTGCGGAGAGAAAAGCAACCAGAGAAAAGCTGGCGACACCTGTGTGATTATGGGGGTGGGGGCTGGGGGACAGCTCCAGCGACATTCCCCCCCCCCCGAGCCTTGACTTTGGGGTGTGTTGTAAACCACCTTCCCGGCTCCTACCCAGGGCTTGGTGACTCTAGGTGTCCAGAGAATGAATGACCTGGGCACCTGTTAGACCCGCCCCCCTCAACCGGAGCCCTCTTAGCTGGGCTGCGGGGTCCTACAGGGTGCAGGGTTAGCTGCTACAGCGCCCAGGTGCAGGGGGACCCCGACCAGCACCCCAACCCGAGGCAATAGGAGCGGTGCTTCAGTGCAGAGATGCACGGAACATTCTGGGTGCATCCAGGGGGCGGAGGGCATATGGGTTGGGGCGGGGTGTGGAGGAGGGGCGCAGGTGAAGGAGGAGAGGTGCGGGGAGGAGGGGGTGCGGGTGAGGGAGGAGGGGAGCTAGGAGATAGCCAGGCCCAGGAGCCTGGGTCCCTGCCAGTGCTGGGCGGGCACTGCTTTCCACGAAGCTGGGCTGTGTTACCAGATCCTTATCTTTCCGAGCCCACGTGAAAAATGGCAATAAATCCCCATTATTTCAGGGGATCCAGGCCCGTTTCTGCTCCTCAGATATGAAAGAGCCCAGTGAACGTGGGCCAAGGCTGAGAGCGCAGCCTGCCCGGGAGGCCCATGCCCGGGAGGCTCATGCCCGGGAGGTCCATGACCGGGAGGCCCATGCCCGGGGGGCCCATGCCCGGGGGACTCATGCCCGGAAGGCTCATGCCCGGGAGGCTCATGCCCGGAAGGCACATGCCCGGGGGGCCCATGCCCGGGAGGCCCATGCCCGGGAAGCTCATGCCCGGAATGGCCAGATCCTGTAGGATCTTATAGGGTATTGTAAGACTACTGGCTATATTCTAGTTATAGGGGGAAGCCATAGATGGAGTTGAAATAAGAAGGAAGAGATATGGTCTGATTTGTGTTTTTACAGGATGATTCTATCTTCTGGCTAGAGGATGGAGGGTCCATGCCCGGGGGGCCCATGCCCGGGAGGTCCATGCCCGGGGGGCCCATGCCCGGGAGGTTCCATGCCCGGGGGACCCATGCCCGGGAGGTTCCATGCCCGGGAGGCCCATGCCAGGGAGGCCCATGCCCAGGGCGACCATGTGGTGTGGAGCTATCTGCTGGGGGAGAGAAGGAGGAAAATGCAGAGTCTCCTTTGAAAGGAGAGGGCGAAGCTTCCGGAAGCACCTGGGAACTGAAGGGAGGGAGGGTGGCATCCCCAGCCCCAGGCCTGACTGAGGGAGCCTCCTGAGCTCAGGGCCGGGGACACTGGAGGCCTTGGTGCCTCGTGACCCTGAAGGGCTGGGAAAGGCGCCTAAAGCCTCAGAACCTTAGCAGCATCTCCCCGCTTTCCTGAGTCTTCGGTTTCACGTCGGTAAAATCACGAGAATAACAGTTCCTGCGACTGAAGTATGGAGCTGCTGGTAAACGGTACAGACAGGCAGCAGTGTGTTTTTACCCGTATCACGGACAAGACTTCGTCTGGGTCTTTGCAGTGGAATTAACTTTGAGAAAAGCGTGTGGCGAAGTTACTCAATCAGCACACGCAGTCAGTGCTAACCAGCTGAGCACCTACTGTGTGCCAGGCGCCTACTGTGTGCGAGACTCAGACTGAAGCAAGCACAACAGCCCCTGCTCCGGGGGAGCCCCATCGCCGTGGGGGACAGATGATAAAATAGGAAGCCACAGGGTTCCAGGTGGAGAGTGAGCTGGAGAAAACGAAGGCAGGACGGGGCGTGGGTCTGAGAAGTGAGGAGAGGCCTCGAGGAGAAGGGGACCTCTGAGCCCAGCTCACACGGAGGTTTTGGGGGGAAGAACATTCCTGGTGTGGGCGCCAGCCAGGAGGATGGGCCTGCGGAGGGACTGTGGCCCTCCCTGGAGGTGGGGGTGAGGGGGGGACAGGCAGGAGTGATGGGGATGAGGTCAAGGTCCGGTGGCAGGTGGAGGTGGGGGCAGGGGTCGGCGGGGCTGGTAGGCCTTGAGGGTGGCCGTGAGGACTGGCGTTCCTGGTGGCATTGGGTGGCACCGCTGAGGACCCACTTGGGTCTTACCCAGCCGCCCTGCGGCTCCTTGGAGCTGGGACGCTGGCGGCACCCAGCAGCTCTCACTGAAGCCTCGCTGTGCTCACGCGTGCGCTGGGGGCTCTGGAGCCCACGAGGACACAGAACACAGACCACGCTCCCAGGGGCCCCAGTCTCGTTGGGAACAAAGTTTACGCAAAAGCTGTTAGTGACCAATGCCAGACGGTCCCTAACACTTGTT
>NW_006282528.1:1124256-1135396 GCF_000327345.1 Myotis davidii | reverse complement strand
CACCCCACCCTGGCCACCCAGGATGGTGCTCAGTGACTTTCAGGGACTGAGGGAGGGCCTGACCTTGAGAAGCAGAGCTGCAGGGCTGACTACATCTCCTCTCGGGCCGGCAGCGCCTCCCCTGGGCCAGGCTGCAGTGTTCGGTCCCCCGGGGACAGGTGACCGCAGGCCTCGGAGAAGTCCCAGTCACGCTGGCTGCTACACGGAACGTGTCCCCGGAATGACAGCACGAGCCAGGTGCACAGCCTCCGCCTCCTCCCACTGGGCCCCGGGCTCTGGGCCCAGGGCCTGGGCAGCTGCATCTGGGAGAGGCCGGGCCCCTCTCCTGGCCCCTGGCCCTCATGCTTGGCAGTCCTGCCCGAGGCCTCTCGCCAGGCCAGGCCCGGAGGTGAGCAGGGGCAGCGACATTTGATGAAGTCGGTTCAGAATCCCCAGGGGCCGTGTCACTCAGCGCCCTTTGCAGAAGGACCTGGCCAGCGGCCCAGCAGCCGCCTTCTCCCCTGGGGCCAGGGCTCCACGGGACCCATCACTGCCTCTCCCCGTGTGGGCCTCCAGCTCCAGGAGGCCCTGGGCCTTTGGGACAGGCCTGAACAAGTCCCTGAACGGCCGGGACTTGGCCCTGCACCGCCCAGGCTCCGAACCAAGGCAACCCACTGTGCTCACTCCTCGCCCAGCCCAGTGGGGGGCCAGGCCGCTCTGGGGGCCGGAGACGGAGAGTGGGGCCGTGGCCCTCCCCTCGCTGCTCAGAGCTGCGTGTTGAATAGTTTGACTAGGTTCCTGTATCAGCTCTGCAGGAAGCTGACAGCTACACAGGGAAAGGGTCTTTTCCAGCTGCTCCGTTCTGGTCCCTCAGGCCTCACCCCAAAAGGTAGCTGCCGTTACTCACTTGTTTCTCTTCCTAGAGACTGTTTTCCTTTTGTTGGCACGTACGAGTGAATTGAATATGCCTCCCCCCCCCACTCCCCACTCTTGTTCCACTTGTGTGAGGGCACACCACACGCGCCCGTACCTCGTGGTTCTCAGCTGACAGCGCCTGGTAGGGCTGGCCCTCATGGCACGCGGGGGTGTCCCCAGTCTTCACTGGCGCTCCCTGGACAGACCTGGGCAGCAACCCCCTGTGGGGGACAGAAGCCGTTTGCAGTCTTTTGCTTTCTTTTTATTGATTTCAGAGAGGAAGGGAGAGGGAGAGAGAGAGAGAAACATCCATGATGAGAGAGAATCATGGATCGGCTGCCTCCTGCAAGTCCCCCACTGGGCACCGAGCCCCACAACCTGGGCATGTGCCCTTGACCAGAATCAACCTGGGACCTTTCAGTTCGCAGGCCGACGCTCTATCCACTGAGCCAAACCGGCCAGGGCTGCAGTCTTTTGCTTTCAAACAGCGTTGCTGTGAATGGCTCCCTGTCGCACGTGGTGATGTTTATGCAGAAGGTGACGTCCTGGGAGTGGGACCGCTGAGGCAAAGGGCAGATGCGTCCCTGACGGGACAGATGTCGCCAGGTGCCCTCTGCAGGGGGCGGGCAGCCTACGCTCCCAGTGGCAACAGAGGAGCAGTTCCGCGTCTCTAAGGCTCACTGACAGTTCGTTTTCAAACTTTTGCTGGTAACATTTTTCAAAACCAGCAGAGTTTTAATTTGTATATTTCTTATGATTGACACAGCATATTTTTCCGTATGTCTAAGAACCAATACTTGGCTATAGTTTAAAGGTGTCTGTCTATTACGAAGTCATTGGCTTTGGAAAATCAAGAAGGAATTGTGAAATGCTGACAAATTCTGTTAGCTAAAATATCTGTTAACACTTTTTATTGCTAGTAACGTGTGCAAAACTTAAGGGTACACAAACAGCACAAATCTGAAGGGTACAAGTACATATGTCTGTGTGTACCTGTGTATACATACGCAATATATATAAGAATATGCACACGTAAAAAGTGTTATTAAAAAGCTAATAGATGAGAAAATGGAGTAGAAAAATACATGATTAATCCTCAGAAAGGCAGAAAATGAGGAACCAGGGATTAGAACAGATGGAACAGATAGAAAATAAATAGCAACATGGTAGGATTTCCTGCAACTCTATGGGTAATTACGTGAAATATAAACACAAAGCACTCCAATTAAGAGAATGAAGGAGACAGACTGGACACAGAGAATTGAGACCCAAGTGTATGCTGTTTGCAGTGAGCACACCTCAAAGGCAAGGACAACGTTAGGACGAGAATAAAAGGCTGAAAAAGTTAAACCCTGCATTACCAGCCAAAATACATCTGGGCGGCTGTCTTAGTATCAGACGACACTCTAAGGCCACAACTCTTACTAGAGAGTGAAGGAGGTGTTTGTTATGAGAACAGGTTATTAACTCAACAAGAAAACCCAGGAATCTGACATTTGTATGCACCCAATCGCATCTTTTCAAAATAGAAAGTAACGGAATTGAAGGAAGAGATAAGCCAGTAGTCACAGCTGAGAACTAATCGTGCTTTCCTACTGTTTTCTCATTATTAGCTTTTAATTATACTTGTGTGTGAGTGGTTGCCCTAAGATTTCAGATGCGTTCCTGACATACCCCTTTGACCTCAGATTGGTACAGTTCTTCTACCTCCTAAATGTCGGTGCAGCAACCTTACAACTTAGTTTAAGGTCACGCCACCCACACTTGGGGACGCTGCTGTGTAATGCTACCTTGATTTATGGGGTGAAGCTCAGAAGACATTATTATTGTTTGGGCTTCACACAGAAAACGTTCCTTTCTCTTCCCCACATAGCTCTTTGCGGGGCAGCTTGCTCCTCCCTGACGTCTGTGCTCCCATCTGGGAACATTTCCCGTTTCTTGAAGAAATGTGCTTTAGGGTTTCATGTGGCGCTTCTCCACGGGATGTGTTAGCTCAGGTTTGTTTGTTTGTTTTTCCTGAAAATTTTCATGTTGCCTTCACATCTGAAGGACCTTGGGGGAGGTACAGAGTTCTTGTTGGATAGTTTTTTCTTCCAGCAGTTTAAATATGTCGTTGCACTGTCTTGTGGCTTTCACGGTTTCTTTGTCTTTGATCGTCAGTTGTTCAACTCAGATGTGTCTTGGTGCATTTTCCTTCTTGTTTATCTCCTTTGGGTTCCCTGAGACTTTGGGTCAGTGCGTTGATGTCTTTCATCAGTATTACACAGTTCTCGGCCATTATCTCTTTAAATATTGCTTCTGCCCTTAAGTGTTTATCCTCTCTTTCTTGACTCCAATTATACATATATTAGACCTTTGACTATGTCCCATCTCTCTTCTGAAGCCAGTCTTAACATGTTATGCCTCTATTACAGCACTGTCCAACATAGATATAATACACACTCATATGTAATTTAAAATTCTCCAGTGGCTGTATTTAAAGAGTAAGAAAAGCGGGTAAAATTATTTGAAATAATATCTTATTTAACTAAAAAATAAAATATCATCATTATCCACATTATCAATGTGATCAATAATAATTATTAATGTAATATGCTTCTTTTGCTTTATAAGTTTTCAGTCTAGTGTGTATTTACACTCACAGCACATCTCTGTTGAGATGAGCCATGTTTTGTTTTTTAAATAGTTTTTATTGATTTCAGAAAGGAAGGGAGAGGGAGAGAGAGAAACATCAATGATGAGAGGGTATCATTGATTGGCTGACTCCTGCACAGCTCACACTGGGGATCAAGCCTGCAACCTGGGCCTGTGCCCTGACCAAGAATCAAATCGTGACCTCCTGGTTCATAGGTCGATGCTCAATCGCTGAGCCACGCCGGCCGGACTAGATGAGCCACATTTGAGCCCTCGGTTTCCACAGCGGCTGGTGGCTACCGCTCCATTGCAGAGCCCCACCTTCCCATCCATGCTCTCAAGTGTATTTGAAAAATGATGTTTATAGCATCGGGCAAATTGGTGTATATGATTTGTTTAGTTTCCATGGTTTCTCTGGTTGTTTGAATTCATTTAATCTCATTTTATATATTTGCTCTTTTTTTCTTCCTCTTGATTTTATTAGCCATAAGTTTATACATTTTATTGTTATTTTTTTTTAGAGAACAACTTTTAAATATATTAATCAGTTGTATAGTCTTCTGTTTCATAACCATTATATGCTAACATTATGTTTATTCATTCCCTCCGCCATCCTGTTCTTTTGATGTTTTCTAACTTATTGATGCTGCTCCTTTGTCCACTGTGATCTCCTCTCTTAGTGGAAGTGTGGAAGGCTCGGCATGTCCACCCTCCACCGCGTTAGCTGGGGGGCAGCAGGTCCCGGCGGTGGCATCTCCCCTGGCCCCCGCTCTGTGATCCTGTGACCTCCCTTTGTATTTTTTGTCGACTCAGCAGTTGTTTGGGAAAGTATTTGAAATTTTCCAGCTGGTAAAGCTCTTTGTTTTCGGATTTTTGACATTAATTCCTACATTGTCATTCAAGAATGCTTTCTCTTCTGTTTTCGTCGTGTGGAAATTCTGAGGTTTGTTCTGTGGTCACTGGAGATGTTCTCTGTTTTCCTTCTCGTGTCAGTTAGTTCTCCGTTAGGCGACCAGCTCCCCCTCTTGCCCGTAGAGCTGGAGGTGTGCTTCTCCCTGTGTTAGCATTCTGTGGTGTCACCACCATGTGTCTAAGGTACGTACTTTTAAAAAATATGTAAATATTTTTTATTTATGTCAGAGAGGAAGGGAGAGGGAGATAGAAACCTTAACGATGAGGGAGAATCCATCTTGCAGTGAGCACACCTCAAGTGCAAGGACAAAGTTAGGATGAGAGCAAAAGGGATAGAGCCCACAACGCAGGCCTGTGCCCGGACCAGGAATCGAACCGTGACCTCCTGGTTCACAGGTTGATGCACAACCACTGAGCCGCGCCAGCTGGGCGGTACGCACTTATTTTAATTACCATTCTCAGATTTTGTACACTTCTTTGACTGGGGGTTCTTATCTGACCTCAGTTTGGAAGACCTCTTAGCCATTACCTCCTGACTATTGTCCAGGTATCTAAATCTTGAGGGTTTGCAGAGTCTTTCATTTCTGCATTGGAATTCCTCTGAGGTGCATGTTGGTGTTTCCATTCGATGTGTATGCTTCCTCACCTCTCTCTCGGGTTTCCGTCTCTCTGCCTGTGAGCATGTTGGGTAATTTCGTCTGGTCTTCCAGCTCACCAATCCTCTCCTCATCTGCGACAAATCCATCACTGCGTTTTCCTACAGGAAGTTTAACTTTCCTTTCTCAAACTGTTATGTGGTTCTTTGGCAATATCCCCGTTTTACTTTCCTTCTCACGGTTTATGAACATTTATTTTTGTATTTTTGAGCACGCTAAGTGTCTCTTTTTTATGGTCCTATTATCTCTGGAATTTCCACGTGTAACGTTCCCCATTTATTGCGGCTGTAACTTCCCCTTGTGGCCATTGTTCCCGCGTGCCCTTCGCTGTTTCTTCACTGCAGCTCGGGTTTTTGGGATGAGCCTCCCTGGAGTGAGCTCCCTGGGTGTGGGGGCAGCATGTGTTTGTTTTAGTGTCGAACTGTTTCTCACATCGCCATCGCGGCCCGCGGCCCCTGGGCGGGAGGCCGTGTGAATCTCACCCACTAATCATGCCGGCCTGGTTTCTGATTTCTAGTATTTACCTTTTTCTCCCCCAAAGTCCACAGCGATGACAGGCTTCCTTGTCAGTTCTCAGACTGGTGGGTAGAATGTTTCTGTTCTTGTTTCTGTGAATCTTGAGAAGAAGATACCTATAGAGAACGGCTGCCGGTGGCTAATTGGGCTCACATTGTAAGAAAGCAGAGCCTGGAAGCCATTTCTACACGGGGCCTCTCATTCAAACCACTTCAGGTCGAATCCTGCTCTAAGCAGCCTGCCTCCCACACAACTGAATTTTTGGGATTGTATTTCAACCAATAAGACTGAGACTTTCGCTGGCCAATCAGAGCAGCTTCATTCAGACCAATCAGGATAGTGCCTTTTGGACCAATCAAATATCAAGGATTTGGAGTCCTCATTTGCATACAGATGGGCCTACTGGGGACCAGAGGCTGGCCTCTGTCTGTATCAGCCAGCTTCCCTGAGGTTTGGGGAGCACACTTTTCCTTCCCACTGAAGACTGTGTCCTGGGGCTGGAGCTGAGACACGGGACGGAACTTTCCCTGGAGCCGAGCAGACCCACACACAGCAGCCTGCGTAGCCTGCGAGGCCTGGCCCCAGCTGCCAGGGACCATCGGTTGACATTTCTTGTTCCGGGTCTGGAGCGGCGTTTTGTGAGGCCCCGGCGGTGTTTAGGTCAGCTCTCCCTCGCTGTGCACGAGTCAGGTCTGGACGCCCTTTGCCCCGTGAGCTCCCAGCCCATATCGGGTCCTACTTTTCCACAAGTCCCTCAAGGCGAGTCCCCGTCCCCCTCAGAGCATGGCTGGGAAACATTTTTTCTCATGTTTTATCTAGAACTTTTATTTCTTTAAAGTGGCAATTATTTACCAAAATAGTGACCACAATTCTACAAATAAGATTTAGAGACCATTTTTTAAAAAATATATTTTTTTTATTGATTTCAGAGAGGAAGCGAGAAGGAGAGAGAAACATCAATGATGAGAGAGAATCACTGATCAGCTGCCTCCTGCACGCCCCCTACTGGTGATGGAGGCCACAACCTGGGCATGTGCCCTGACCGGGAATCCAACCATGACCTCCTGGTTCATAGGTCGACACTCAACCCCTGAGCCATGCCGGCCGGGCAAGAGAACATTATTATTATTATTATTTTAAATAATAAGTCAGATGACTTTATTCTAGAGCAAAATTCAAAAACTTCCTGAATTTTAAGGTCACCTGGACACTAAAGAAATTGTGCTGGAGAAGCTCTGGCCAGTTTCCTTCCCCCCCGGAGGTCACTGTTGGTTCTGTTTGGTCATTGAGGTGCTTCTGTGGGGACGTGGGAGAGCTCTGCGCCAAGGTGACCGTGACCACTGGAGTGGAGCTCGCTCTGTGGGCAGGCCCCCGACGTGGCAATGAGCGCCCCAAACCGGAGAGCCCCAAGCTGGCCGCGCAGTGGCTGCACCTCCTGTTCGCCGGGGCCTGCGTCACTCGTGACGAAGTGAAACACTGCAGAAGGCTGCGAGGTGGAAAGCAAGAGCCCAAGTCTCCCTTTCCCGCCCCTCCCCTGCCCCCTGCGGGTCCCCCTGCCAGCAGCTCGCAGATCTCCCAGACACGTCCCATGCGCAAAGAGAAGGTTTATTTCTCTTTGCGGCACAGGTGGGATTGTAGTAGACAGTCAGACCTCGGTTCCCGAACGCCTCTCATCGCAAACAATTCGGTTTTCGACCTAGTTGGTTACAGAAAACATGTCTCGCTTGTCGACTGAAACTTCAGTTTTCGACCCGACAGCCCTTTCATGCTGATGTCTCCGCGTGATGAGAAGCATCTCTCAGGCAACAAACGAGGGAGAGAAGCGTTTGTTGCTGGGAAA
The DNA here is from genome assembly GCF_000327345.1 of Myotis davidii. Lineage (NCBI taxonomy): Eukaryota > Metazoa > Chordata > Mammalia > Chiroptera > Vespertilionidae > Myotis > Myotis davidii. Next base: position 1,127,944 of record NW_006282528.1, on the reverse strand, counting down.
TCCATGGTGACCACAATTTTAAAACATAAAGAGGCCGTCAAGGGCGGTCATGCTGCGAAGGGCATGAAAACGCTCACAGGACAAGTCAGGCAACCGAATGGGGATCGAGCCCACAACCTGGGCAGGAAACCTGCTGCTGATGGGACGGGAAGGGGTTAGCGGCGACAGCTTCTCCGAGGCAGCGATATATGAGTCAGCCGTGTAAGGTCGCTAGGGGCTGGTCCCATACATTTGAGAAAAGTGTGGTTATTTGTAAATCACACAGGGCACTGGGCATGCCCTGTAGAGAAGAAAGGCTAAAACAGGGGTCATTTTGGGGTCGGGAGCAGATTAATTCAATTTACATTATTCTAATGGGAAAATGATTGGGTTTTCGAACAAATCGCTTCTCGAACAGCCTTCTGGAATGAATTAAGTCGGAGAAATGAAGTCCCACTGTACTTGTTCTTGATGCCTTTGGATCCGTTTTCCCGTCAGAGGTGTAGTTTACCACCTGGGTTTAGCGGCCCTAGTGGGTTCTTTTTTTTCTCGTGTGAGTGTGAGCAGATCTATTTCCTACAGCCTGTTAGAGAGTGCACTGTGCAGACACCCTCGTGTGAGTGTGAGCAGATCTATTTCCTACAGCCTGTTAGAGAGTGCACTGTGCAGACACCCTCGTGTGAGTGTGAGCAGATCTATTTCCTACAACCCGTTAGGGAACGCATTGCGCAGACACCCTCATGTGAGTGTGAGCAGGTCTATTGCACAGACACCCTCATGTGAGTGTGAGTAGATCCATCGCACAGACACCCTCATGCGAGTATGAGCAGCTCTGTGGGAAATGCAGGCACAGGCTCTGTGCACTGAGCCCTTTGGGAGACAGGGTGGAACTGCTCCCCACAACCCGGCGGCACTTTGTACGGTGAGCAGCAGCGAGAGCCGCGCGGTGAGCAGGTTGCAGGGGCCTGCAGTGCGTCTCTCCTGCTCGCATCCCCAGGGCGTGCGAGGATGTCCCCATCGGACACCTGCCGGGTCAGAGACCTGGCGATGGGTGTGAAGGTTCGATGTGCAGGGCTTTTGAGGAAAGTAGTTGCTTGAATGGCTTTTAAACTCCAAATGGACAGCGGCTGGGAGGAGAATAAAGGGTAGTGAGTGAGAAATGATGCACGGGGTGCTTCCGCATGGTTTTGGTGACTGCACATGAGGACAGGGACGTGCCTTCGCCACAAGGCCATCCAAAGGCCACCAGCCTTGGTAACTCCCAGCCTGGCCGTGGGGTGAGCAGGGCTGGGCTGAGGCTCTGGAGCAGCGGTCGCCGACGGGTGGTCTGTGGCTGCTGGGGTCCGTGAGGCCCGGAAGGCTGGCGGCCGCTGCTCTGGAGCGCACAGCGCCACCAAGGCCTCCGCAGAGGTGTCCCTCGGGATGCGCTTCTGGGTGTGGAGTCTCCACATCGAAGCTCAGGCACCTTCTCAGTCTTCTTGCTCCGTTTTGGGCAAGTTGACCCCCGGGAAGGCCCTGGGATTCTGCCGCCCCGAGTGGAGCCTGGCGGTGCCAGCCGCTCCCCTTCCCCACGCGGCACCTCCTCGCCGTTTCAGAAAGGAACAGCGGACAGCACCCGGCCCCCTCCGCTCTGTGGTCTCCAGGCAGAAAGGAAGGCGCCTGGGTTCTCAGACCCGCTGCTCACCAGCAGGGCGGGCGTTGTGTTTTTGCCATGAGCTCTGTGCGGCTCACCTGTGTGCTCATTTCTAAACGTGGGTCGGTACGAGCTCAGGAGGAGACAGCGGTGGCCAACGGGTCCTGTAGGTTGTGACGCATCTCCCCATCCTTCCGGGACGTCGTGATGATTTTGTGGAGAAAGAGGTTTGACATGGAGTCAAGTCTGTCTTTGCCCTCCCCGTTCTGCGGCCCCGCTGAGGCCCCAACCCCGCTGGGACCAGCCGTGACCTGGAGGGGGTCCTGAGGCCCAGGGGCTGGGAGTGCTGGGGGAGGGTTGAGGACGGGGGTGCCTGCCCGTCAGCGGGGTCTGGTCACGGGCAGCTGTCCTCCCCTAGAATCTGGGGAGATTGGTGCCCCAGGCAAGGTCTGCTTTTGAAGTTTCTTGCTGTAGCCACCCGCGCCCCCACCCCCCAATCTGGCCACATGCCCAGTGGCCTGGGATCGAGGCTGCAGTAACCCCCCGGCCACAGCCATGGCCATGGTCACGGGAGCGGATTGTTTTCAGATCCCAGTGGCCCCTGCGAGACCGAGCCTCCCGCTGTGTCCTTGGCGGCTGCAGGGCCCGCGGGCACACGGGGCCTCCCTGGACCTAAATGTCATGTGGGCGCTGGGACCTGGGCTTCGCCCTCATTCAGAGTCCGTGCCCTTTAGTCCTCGGTCCTCCAGTGGCGTGGCGGCAAGGCCAGCCTTTCGTTGGTAGTGGGGTCGCTATTAAAGTACCCGATTCCTGCAGCCTCTGGGACCTCAGAGCAGAGCGGGGCCCGGGTCCTGCTGATGTCCTGAGCCACGTGTTCAGCGGCCGAAGCGCCCTCCAGGGTTTATGACAGAACCCGACGCATCCCTGCTGCTCCCGCTGCTCCCGCTGCTCCCATCGGGGTTGCTGTGACCTGCGGCCAGAGCCGCCCAGTGGATGGAGCAGCTGTGATCCCGGGACCCAGAAGCCCAGGGCATCGGAGCACAGCCCGGAGCATCTGGGAACACACAGCCCGGAGCGAGTGGCGTCGGGGAACGCACAGCGGCTTCTGCGGGGCCTCCCTGGGCTGGATCCCCTCTCGCTCCTGCAGTGAGCGGGCTGCCCTCTGCCCAGCTCTCCCTCTCATTCCTCCTGGCGCCCACTCCCCGGGAAGGTCTACAACACCCCCTCCCCGCCCCCATCTCCCCTTCAGGCTCCCGCCCACCGGGAAGGATGGGTCTGCCCGTGGGTGGGGGCACGCGCAGGAGTGGGGCGCTCCCTGCGGAGGTGGAGGTGCATTTGGAGAAGACAGTGTGGCCTGGCCGGCCTGGTTTGTAACGCTCCCGTCTGGGAAGCTGAGGCTGCCTGGCATCGCCCGGCCTAGGAGCTGGCGGTGGCTTGGGATTGTTCGTGGCCGTTGGTGGCGGCCGGTGGCCCTGTCCTCCCCTTTGCCTCCAAGATGGTGACGTCAGCCCAAGAGGCAGCACCTGGGGACCGAGGAGCCTGTCTGCCCGTGGCTCTCTCTCAGGGAGGATGCTCCCTGCACCCCGCCCGCCGGGCCCGTCTCTTGTCTGTGCCGTAGGCTCACCCTGAGGAAATCCCTGGCCTCCGAGGGCGGGCTCCTCCGGGCCTGTCCGGGCGCAGCCGCGTGGGAGCGGGCGGGGCCTGTGAGGGGGACGGAGACTGGACGCTGTGACAAGGACACCGTCTGTGAACAGGGCTCGCTCTGTGCCCGGGACTTGGTCCACACTGTTTCCAACCTCAGCCCCAGGGGCCTGTATTATGGCCGCGTTCCAGAGGCATAGCCTGTGCCTAGGGGTTAGGATTTGGGGAAATAATTAAACAACCTTTTTCTAAAATGCCGTGGAAATAGTGTGTGCAAGCGGGCAGCTCCCGGATATAACTTCCCAGCTGGTGGGTGGAGATCGGCAAAGCGCAGTGTGGAGCCTCCCGCCTTCTGGGGGCCCAGGCTCCTGGGTCAGGCTCCCCACTGCTCCCCGGATGCACCCCCATGCTGCTCACCGGGGACGGAGGAAGCCA
>NW_006282528.1:1122385-1124168 GCF_000327345.1 Myotis davidii | reverse complement strand
CAAGCCCTTCCCGGTGGACAGCCTTCCCGCCCCCAGCCCAGCCCAGCCCACTGCGCCACCCACCCGGCGAACGACGCCCTGGCCTCGGCCCGCAGTGGAAAGAAATGCTGAACCAGGTCCGCTGCTGGGCGGGCGCCGCCGGAGGAGAGCGTGGCCGCCGCCCACAGTGGAAAGTTACCGGCTCCACGCGACACCCGATATCCCAGGTTGTTCTGAAGGAGATGCCGCTGTGCTCCCTGCAGTTCTGAGGTCCGTTTGCTGATACTGAGAAACCTTTCCACTGATGAGAAGGGCTTTAGGAGGTCGCACGCACACACTCACTCACACACACACACATACACTCACACACATACACTCACACACATACCCTCACGCACAGACATACACACTCACTCACACACACACACATACTCTCACACACATACACTCACGCAGAGACATACACACTCACACACACATACACACTCACACTCACACACAGACATACACTCACATACACACATACATACACACATTCATGCAGACATACACACTCACACACACACACACTCACACTCACGCACAGACATACACACTCACACACACATACACACTCACACACACACACACACAGACATACTCAAACTCACATACACACATTCACGCAGACATACACACTCACGCAGACATATACACACAGACTCACGCTCAGACATGCACACACAGACATACACACAGAGACACACGCACACAGAGACACACACTCACAGACATACACTCACACAGACATACGCACACACTCACACAGACATACACACTCACACAGACATACACACACATATAGAGACGCACCCTGAAGCCCCCTGCCCCCCAGGCTCACGCTACCGGCCTGGGAGGGCAGGCACCCCAGGAGGCACCCAGCACCCCTAAACTCTCTCCCAGCTATGGAGCTGAGTGGGCCTCTTTGTCGTCCATTGAGCCATTTTTAAAAAGTTTATTTGTCCTTTCCCCTCAGAACTGTCATGACTAACTTTCCACTCATCATCAGAATAGCCTTTGGCCACTAACTGCCCTTCTCGGTTAAAATAAACAAAGCAGCGAGCCCTGCGGCAGGGATGCACTCGGCTGTAAACAAGAGGAGAGTTTTCTTCACGGGCCTGAGGGCCTCCCGTGAGAACTCCCCCAATCCCATTTCTCAGGTCAGGTTCCCACGCCCCCAGACAAGGGCATGGAGTCAGGGCACGTGGGCTGGCTGCTGTGTGACCTTGAGGGGTCACTTCCCCTCTGCGGGCTGCAGTTTCCTCAGCCATAAAATGAGGACCCCAGGGTCCCCCCTCACCCCAAGGCTAATTGAGTCTGAGTGGCCTTGGCCGTGCCCGGGCACAGGGCTCCCTGTGGGCACAGGATCCCGCAGGTGCTGGGCCCCCACACAAGGGCCTCTGCACGGTGAGGCTCGCTGTCCCCATCTTGGAATCCTCAGGGACTCTGGAACCCGGGCCTGCAGACCCGTGCTGCTCTCACAGTCAAGGCAGCCGGGCCGGTCTGGGCAGTGGGAGCTTCCAGAAATTCTCCCCCGGAGGCTCCACGTGCGGCCGAGATTGAGAATCACGAGGCTGAGCCGAGTCGAGGGGACACGTGACGAGATGACACGGAGAGCGGGAGGGGGAGGGAGGAGTGGCCGACTGGGCGGCAGGGAGAGGGCGGCGGGTCTTGGGGGGCACAGAGGTGCTGCTGGAGGCCTGTGCTTGGCTCCTGGAGGCAGGGAAGTGCCCTCCATGACCTGTGAGGGGGCCCAGGGTGGGGA
>NW_006282528.1:1115473-1121497 GCF_000327345.1 Myotis davidii | reverse complement strand
AACCTGTGAGTGGGCACAGTGTGGGTGCACTGGGGGGCCTGGGCCGTAACCTGTGAGGGGGCACAGGGTGGGTGCACTGGGGGGCCTGGGCCGTAACCTGTGAGGGGGCACAGTGTGGGTGCACTGAGGGGCCTGGGCCGTAACCTGTGAGGGGGCACAGGGTGGGTGCACTGTGTGGGGGGGCTGGGCGCTGGGCTTCCACCAGCCCCTGGAGTACGCGATGGCAGAGCAGAGGAGGACCTAAGCGAGGGGTGAACTGTGTCAACAAGCGGAGCGCCTGCTCTGAGCTGCGCCCTGTGTGCCCGGCTGGGCATCTGGGGGAGTGGGTGGAAGGGAGCAGAGCGCCTCAACGCTGAGAGACTCATGGAGTTTCAACTGGAGGGTCTAGAACTGGGAGCCACCTGGACACGGAGCAGCCACCGCCATGCAGGGCATGGAGCAGCCACTGCCACGCAGGACACGGAGCAGCCACCCCCACGCAGGGACACGGAGCAGCCACCGCCGCGCGGGGACACGGAGCAGCCATGTAGCCAGGACACGCGGCAGTGTCATGTCCAGTGTTGAGCCCTGGGAATGCTCAGGAACCTCCCAGGGACTGGCGTGTCCGTGGGAATCGTGTCTTCCCTGGGGACCCAGGGGAAGCAGCAGAGCCTGTAATCTGAGACGGGCTTGGGAAGAAGCGTCCCCGGAGATGGAGACACGAGCCACAAACACAAGCGCACAGGCCACCGTCAGGGAAATGCGGCCTGTTTTCCTAAACTCGGAGATCGACGTGGGGAAATCATCGGTTCAGCCGGTAGCATAAATGTTTCCTCAAAGCCGACCCAGACTGGCTGGGCCTGGGGAGAACCAGGTACATAAGCCACGTGGCTCCTCCCTGGAGCTGCCTGCCCGGGACCAGCAGCAAGGCAGGGGGTGGGGGGGGTGGGCAGTGGGGAGCCTGGGCCTAGACGCCTGGGCACCTGCAGGACAGATGCCCCCTGAGGGCAGAGGAGGGGATGCCAGGCAAGCCCATGTCCAGCCTTCAGGGACCGTTGGGGAGCAGGCTGCCATCACCCCCCCTGCCCCCCAAAGTTGAAGGTGGCTGGGCGGTGGGCAAGGTTGGCCAAGGTCGTCTGACTCAGGACACCCTCAGACCTGCCTGAGCAAGTCTACGCTCTCACCCTCCAGGAGCAGCGGGGGCAGGGGGCAGCCTCTCTCCTGGGCACATTTCTATCCACCTGGGCCTCACGGAGCCTTGCCCGCCGGCCCTGTGATCCAGGGGGTGGGTGCCAGGAGCCCCGTGGGCCTCTCCCAGGGAAGCATGGCCTTGAGTGCACCCAGGTGGGTGGGCCTGTCCCTGTGGTGGGCGTCACCCTGGTCTGCCTCCAGCAGCAGATCGGGCCACGACACGGAGGCCCCAGGCAGCCGGGCTGTGGGTGTGACTCCCAGCACGCAGGCCGCTGTGGCTGTTCACGGACGATCTGAGATCGCAGGTCCTCTTGGACCGAGAGCCGCCCTGCAGCGGTGTGGCCAATGGGAAGTGGCCCGGGGTGAAATGGTCTGGACGGTCCGTCCCTGGCTGGGGTTGGTGTGACTATGACTGGCAGGTGTGGTGCCCTGGGGCCTGCATCCTGTGCCTGAGGTCCCTCCAGCACCTGGAGCGGGATTCCCCGCCCTCTGCAAACACCTGGATGTGCCGAGGTCCGTCTCTCTCGACCTCAGGCCCACGGCGTCACATACTTCAATCTGGGCCCGAGGAAGTGGGCATCGCTCGGACTCTGTGAGGGACCAGGTCAGGGCATGTGAGCATCGTCATGGGAAACGTCAGAGCACGAGCTCGGGCTGCCGCGCAGTCCCACACGCCAGCGGCTTGAACACGACATGGCTGTCTCCCAGCCTGGAGGCGGGAAGTCTGCGATGAAGGTGTGTTCGTGAGCATCCACGGCAGCTCTATTCAGCCCAAAGGGGGAGACGCCCAAAGTGTTTCAACTGATGATGGACAGACAACGTGTGGTCCATCCACACAGGGGATTGTTACTCAACCATGAGGAGTGGAATCCTGAGCTGCGCTACAACACGGATGACCCTTGAAGACACGCAGAGTGAAGGAAGCCACATGCAAACGGTCATGTAGCGTGTGACCCTGTTTATATAAAACTAGAGCCCAGTGGATGAAATTCGTGCATGGGGGTGGGTCCCTCAGCCCAGCCTGCACCCGCTCCAATCAGGGAGCCCTCAGGGGAGCCCTCTCCAATCCAGGAGCCCTGACGGCTTAGGCCCACTCCCCATGGTTCTCTGCTCTCTGCAGGGCCTGGCCGCTCGGCCCAGAGGCTCTCCACGGCCGGGGCGGGACGCTTGCCTCATTGCTGTGACGATGAAGCAAGCATTCCGCCGGGCTGCTCACACTGTCCGCTCTCAGTGGCTGGCCCCTCAGGACTGGGGGACTCCGGCGGGGCTGAGGGGACTGGGTGCTGCCATCTGTGGCTATGGGCACCGGCATCTTTGGGATGGAGTGATGGTTAATTTGCATATTGCCCTTTTCTTAGATAGGATGCCCAAAGTAGGTTGGTCCACAGAGACAGAAGCAGCCTGGTGGTCACCGGGGTTGGAGGGAGGGCACAAGGGAGTAACAGCTTAGTGGACAGGTTTTCTGTGATGGCGAGGAAGATGCTCCAGAACCAGATGAGGTGGTGGCACTGGGCTGTGAATGTCGTAGGTGCCGCTGAACTGTTCACTACACAATGGCTCATTTGTGTTGTATGAAGTTACCTCAGTTAGAAAAATTAAAAAGCAGGAAGGGTAGCCCTGGAGGGTCAGAGGCCGTGAGGACTGTCACCACAAGCAGCTCAGTGGGCACGTGGGCGCCCTCTGGCTGCGAGCGAGCATCCCGAGAGCTCCAAGGTGGCCCCTCCAGGTAGTGCCAGTGCCACGCTGGCCTGGACGGCCTCCGCCACGAGGCATGAGCCACAAACAGAAACCTGGAGGAAGGCTTTGCCCTGGGGAAGCCCCAGTGAGGACAGTGAAAGACGAGTTGTTTCTGGGAGGAGATGTTTGCAAACCACACATCTAACAAAGGACGTGTGTATGAGAACACGCACAGAGCTCTCAGACCCAAGAGTAACACAGCCCTCAAACGGTCCAGGCAGAGAGTGGGCAGAGGCCGAGCGGACGTGCCACGGAAGGAGCCGTGCAGAGGACAAGTGACACAAGCAGAGATTTCAGCACCGTCAGCCGCCGGGCGACGCAAATGCAAGCCACAGCGAGGGACCACTGAAGCCCAGTCCGATGGCCGCCATAAAGCCCACGACAGCACCAGCTGCCGTGGGCGGGGCACGCGCGTGGCCTAGGGGTGTCGGTGCACGGCCGTCTGGAGGCGTCTGGCGGTTTCTTACCCAACGAAACGTGCGCTCACCGCGTGACCCAGCGACTCGCTCTTGGACCTTATCCCAGAGATATGAAAACTTATGTTCATAAAAAAACCAAAAAACCTCTACAAGAACGTGAAGAGCGGCTCTACCGGTCACAGCCCCAGAGGGGAACCAGCCCAGTGTCCCTCCGTGGGTCAGCGGTTCACAAAACGGGGCCGTGCGTGGGGCCGTCCGTTTCCTGGTGGTGACCCTGCCCTCTGGTTGTGCAAGACGGTGTCATCGGCGCGAGAACGGGGTGAAGGGCTCTCCCTGAATTACTTCCGCCGCGGCACAGGAATCTGTAATGATCGCGAAATGAACGTGTTGTCAAAGCTGTATGAGACAGCAAAGCGAACCAGAAGCTCGCACCCAGGAGGCCGTGGCCCGGGGTTGGGGTGTGAGCCCTCCCGAGGACCCCCGCACCCCGCGACCTGGGAGCCTTTTGTTGAAAAGTGAAATGATGGGAGCCCGGCCTCTGGCCACACCACCTGGCGATCGTCTCCCGGTTGGTCCTCAAAGGAGCTGGACACTGACCCCACACACACCTGCACGTGGAGTCACCGCGGCCTCCTCATCGCTGCCCGATGGCCTGGCCCCTGAGCCCCGTGCAGCTGTGAGCCTGGCTGTGACCGGCCACCGTCCCCTGGGCGAGCTGAGAAGCACTACAGGGCCCTCGTCGCCGACAGAGAGGAACCGGAGTCAGGGACGCGAGGGGGAGGCGGGTGACCTGGCCCAGTTCACGTGGCTGGCGATCTGACCAGGGATGGGACCCTACCCTCGGGCATCCGGCCGTGGCGCAGACACCAGGTCTGAGGGCGGGGAGCACGGCTCTGAGCAGCCTCTCCGAAGACCCAAGGGGCATCGCTTCGGAGCAGGGTGAGCTGGGGTCAGGGAGGCGGGTGGCTCGGTGGGCGCCACGGCTGGGGGGGTGCCCCTGTCTGTGCCAGCTCCTGGCAGCTCCTGGTGCAGGCTCTGCTCCGCGTGGCCTCCTCTCCAGGCCTGGAGGCTGCTGTGAGGATGTGCGCCAGCTGCTCTCCCTGCGCTCGGCTTCACAGGGTACAGATGGAGGCTGCTCGGTGCGAGGAGACTCGCAGCTACACCAGCACTTGCCCTGGGGCAGCCAATGGTGTACACGGCTAAAGCATTTGACGGAAGCCGTCAGCCCACGACATGCTGCAGGTCGGGGTGGGCGTCGGGGGCTGACTTACGGGGAGCCCATCCACAGGGAGCAGAGCTGGGTGGGCGCCGTGCCTTCTGAGGGGCCTGGCGTGGAGGCCGGCCAGGTGTGCAGCTGGTCCGCGGATCAGAGACGCACGCACAGCAGAGCGTGGTGCCTACACTCGGGGTTGACGGGGGCCCAGGCCGAGCTGTGACGGCTGAGCGCCAACCTGCGTGGATGGAGCGGGGCCTTCCTGGGAAATGCCTTCTTCTTCTTCATTTAAAATATAGTTTCATTGATTTCAGAGAGGAAGGGAGATGGGGAGAGAGAGACATCAACGATGAGAGAGAATCACGGATCGGCTGCCTCCTGCACGCCCCAACCTGGGGATGGAGCCCGCAACCCAGGCCTGTCCCCTGATGAGGAATCGAACTGGGACCTCCTGGTTCATAGGTCGACACTCAACCACTGAGCCACGCCGGCCGGGCTGCTCACTCTCTTTAGATCTTTCCAGGGGTCTCTCAGTGGTTTTTCCAGACAAAGTTGACAATTTTTTGGCTTCTGCTCTGTGGGAACCACGCCAGAGGCGCCTGATAGTCGAGGCCGATTAAAGCACGAGGCCTTGTCAATACGCTGGACTGTCCACGGCCACTCTGTGTCTCGGCCACGATGCCACACACAGTGGCAGGCCACGGCGGCTCGCGCTGTGCCCCCCGTAACCCAGATGACTGCTGTCGCTGTTGGCCACTGGCCTTCTTTGTCTGTCTGGTAACATACGGTCCTGACCAGCGAGTCCGAAGGGCGTGTGAGAAGGGAGGGTAGAGCGCTCAGGCAGGGCTGGGAGACGCTCCGTGTGAGGCTGCAGTGGCCAGCAGGGTGCTGGGCAGGGAGAGGGGAGAAGCTGCTGAGCCCGAGCTCAGGGGCCGCCACGATGTGAGGCGGCGAGGCCAGAGGACAGCGTGCGGCTGCTCGGATAGCAGCTGTGGGCACGGAGGCTGCTGCCAACGTGCGGGAAAGAGATGTGCTCACCAGCCGGGGTCCGGCCGCCTGTATGAGACTTGGCTGAGGGCTGTTCTGTCTGATGGCGATATGGCCACTGGCTCCTGCAATAGAGACTCATCCTTATACACCCACAGCCTCTCGTGGCTTCTCCGTCTGAGACCCGGCGTCCTAGGAGGTCCAGCCCTGGGCAGAGGGCTTGGACCCGACCCCTGTGACTAGTGCCAGAGGGTAAAGGAGGAACTGGGACTAAGTTCCCAGCCGTCAGCACTGTGGGCAGGTTCGAGGGGGACCGGCCCTGGCGCGGTCGGGAAGGAAGGTGGGAGAATTCGTGGATGTGGAACAGCTCAGAGCGGCGGTGCTGAGCAGGTTCTGGCTGCTCCGACAGCCTCACGCTGTGTGGCCGGTTCCCAGCACCGTGTGGCGTTCGGTGCCAGGAGCGCCCGGTCACAGCACCCAGGCCCCGCTGCCAACGCT
>NW_006282528.1:1114104-1115361 GCF_000327345.1 Myotis davidii | reverse complement strand
GCCCTTGCCCAGGAGCCTCTCCTCCGGGCGCACATCCTCCCGCGCCGGCTTCCCCCGCTGCACGCTCCGCAGACGCCCTCTCTCTCCATGGCGTCTCTGGGCCACTCCGTGGGTGCTTTGGGGTCTGCATGCTCCCCCCACCCCCTGGCCTCCTGCGTGGTCTCCTCCCAGCGTCTGGAGGACAGAACAGCGAGGGACTGGTCCTGGGCCCGCCTGTGGTCGGCATAGGCTGCGCCAGGTGCTCCCGCCTGGGCCCGCAGCGGGTGTTGGACACGGGGACTGGCCGCCTGCCTGCAAGCGCTTTGTATGGGAAGGGCCTCCCCCGGAAGCGCGGGCGTCGGACAGACAACATCCACAGACGCCAGGGTCCCTCCCCGAGCCCCACAGCGCACCCCATCCTCTCCTACTTACAGTTAATGCACGCCCCTCCCGACAACGTTTTATTTGCTCTGTCCCCAAAGACCGTCTCACTGACACCCACTCAGTTACTGTGTCCAGGGCGACCCGGGCCCAGGGGTGCGCCTGCTGGTTCTTCAGCGCTGAGTGTGGCTCCTCCTGGCCCAGCAAGTCCCGACCCGGAGGAGCCGGGTTTTTAAAAAGCATCAGGCGCAGGGTGATACTTAAGCAAAGACGGAGGACCAGCGGGAGGTGTTCCCAGGACACGTCCGGCCCTTTGCCGTGCTCTTCACAGCGTCCCCCGTGGGCTGGCCGCGCGGGCAGGCCGCCTGTGGAGCAGGCAGGGCACCGAGGACGCGGTGTGCGCCCGGCATTGCTCCCACTCGGTGCCGCTGCCCGTGAACTCTGACTGCGTCGCACCAGGGCTCATCCTCCATCACCGACACACGAAGGTGGGTCCTTTCGCTTCTGGTGACAGTTCCATTTCGTGGCCGCTGTGTCTGTCAGGAATGGGTGTGTGCCTCCCGCACGCCATTCATTGCAGCCGGATCTCAAAGCACCGTAATTTAAGTGTGTGAAATTGTTTAGCGTGAAAACATTTGAATAGTGTCGATGGACTGGAAGCCAGTTCTGTGAGTCGGTGTGGTGGGCCTGCAAGGCCGGGTAAGATGCAGTGTCCGGCGGGCTCATGCGGTGGGCAGAGCGGACAGGAGTGGATAACTGTAATCATGTACCCCTGGGCGACAACCGGAGGCTCCCCAGCATCTCGTGGAATACTACGGAAGGAGGAAGCGATGCCATTGGCCCATGAGAGGCGGGGATGCTGGGCTTCCCAGCACAGCCTCTCGATGGTCTTTTTTT
>NW_006282528.1:1110932-1113895 GCF_000327345.1 Myotis davidii | reverse complement strand
AGCGCTGTCCTGTGGACTGCAGAGTCCCAGGTTCGATTCTGGTCAAGGGCACATGCCTGGGGCACGCCGGAGGCAGCCAATCATTATTCTCTCTCATCATGGATGTTTTTATTTCCTTCTCTCTCCCTTCCTCTCTGAAATCAATATCCTCAGGTGAGGATTAACAAACAAAAACAACAAAATAACAGACGGGTCAAACAGAAAACAGACAGGGAGCTGGTAAATGAAATTATACCAGGTGGGTAATGAATGTAAATATGGTCTAAACCAGGGGTCCTCAAACTTTTTAAACAGGGGGCCAGTTCACTGTCCCTCAGACAGTTGGAGGGCCGGACTATAGTTTTTTAAAAAACTAGTCGGCTGCTAAGCAACAGGCAGCAGCGGCAAAAACACCCGGTGGCCGGATAAATGTTTTCGGCGGCCGCACGTGGCCCGCGGGCCGTAGTTTGAGGACCCCTGGTCTAAACCACCACGATTTAAAAGGCAGAGAGTGTCAGACGGGGTAACAATGGTGATTATACGATGTGCTGCCTGCAGGAAAGTTTCTTTTTATACAAAGACAAAGGTAGGTTAACAGTGAAAGGACAGCTGCAGCTGCACCAGGCGAACACTGATCCAGTGAGAGCCGACTATATTGATATCAGACAACGCAGGCCCTGGCTGGGTAGCTCAGTTGGCTAGAGCACCATCCTCACACTCCAGGGTTGTGCGTGTGATCCCTGGCTGGGGCAATTACGAGAATCAACAGTGAATGCACGAGTAAGTGGAAAATGAATTGATGTTTTTCTCTATCCCCATCTCTCTCTAAAATCAATAAATTAAAAAAATTTAAAAAATCCAGACAACATAGACTTTGAATAAGGAATATTATTTGTGTTATCAAGAAGCCATAACAGCCGTAACCGGTTTGGCTCAGTGGATGGAGCGTCGGCCTGCGGACTGAAAGGTCCCAGGTTCGATTCTGGTCAAGGGCATGTACCTTGGTTGCGGGCACATCCCCAGTAGGAAGTGTGCAGGAGGCAGCTGATCGATGTGTCTCTCTCATCGATATTTCTAGCTCTCTATCCCTCTCCCCTCCTCTCTGTAAAATATCAATAAAATGTAAAAAAAAAAGACATAACAATTCTAAATGCATATTTATCAGGATTCAAACGATCTGAAGCAAAAATTTAACAAAACCGAAATGACAAATTCACAATGACAAGACATCAGCGCTCTTTCCTCTGGAATTGCTAGAAGAAAATCAGTTAGCCTATGGAAGTCGGACAATATAGCGACAACATGACCTCATTGACATTTATTAGAAAACACCCGTGACGACAGCAGAATACTCACTGTTAGAATTCGCGTGTGGAACACTTATTAAGACAGATCATAAGCCAGGTCACAAACTACATCTCAATAAGGTGAGAGGTGAAATCACATGGAATGGGGGGCATTAAATGAGGAATCTGTGATGGCGATCACCCCAGGGAACGCATGCCCGAGGCCGGCTTTGGGGACCGGCAGGTCGGTGGGACCCTGAGGAGCGTCTGGAGGAGGCCCCTGAGGAGAGATGAGAGGACCCCAAGGGGAACAGGAGAGGACACAGAGGCCCCGCGCCCGGAGACGCCCAAGGAAACAGCACCGTCACGTGGAGCCGTGCCCGGTAAGAGGGGTGGAGACAAACCCCTTGGGTCAGAGGCTCGGTGCTCAGTGGTGACCCTGGACAGGGGCGGCGGGTGGGACATGAGGAAGGGGAGCCGCGTCTGTCCCTGGCCCAGGCACCTCGCTCCCTCTGGGGAAAGCCAGGAGCGTAGCAACGAGGCCGAGGTGGAGCGAAAGCCAGGTCATCGGAGGGGATTTTTTTGTTTTTAGTTTGTTTATTTGTTGTTTTAAAAACAAGGGAGATTTGAACATGTTTGTAGACAGAAGCGAGGAGCTGGTAGGTCGCAGAGGAGATGGAAGGAATGGAGCTGTGAATGTGGTATCGATTCCTCTGGAATGCAGAGATGAGTGAGGACAATGTAAATGCAGATACGTTTGCCAGTGGGGCTGGAGATGGGTCCAGGGCACCACCCTCGCTGCCCCTTCTGGCTTCACGCGGTGGCTCACACGCTGTGCCCGAGCCCTGACTCCTGGGCTCCAGACCCAACTCTACGTCCTCTCCGGCATCTCTGCTTAGAGATTCCATCCCTCCGCACGCGTGTATGGAAACAAACCTGCATTCCCTCTCCCCTTTCTTGCCTCTGTCCCCTGTGGCCCAGGCGGCTGGAACCCGAGTCAGCCTGGTGTACCGCACAGCCTCGCCTTAGGCCCGGTCAGCAGTTGGGCTCCACTTGGCAAACCTGCAGGGCACGCAGCGTGGGCTGGTGGTGTGGAGGGGGCGCGGTGGGAGGGGATCACAGAGAGTGAGTTGAGGTGATGACAAATCCAAACCAGCCGGGCTACCCGCAACATGCCAGCGATTCACCCCAACATGCCAGCGATTCACCCCAACTTATCAGCGATTCACCCCAACATGCCAGTGATTCACCCCAACTTGTCAGCGATTCACCCCAACATGCCAGCGATTCACCCCAACTTAGCGATTCACCCCAACATGTCAGCAATTCACCCCAACTTGTCAGCGATTCACCCCAACATGGAGGCGAGTGGGGAGAGACTCTCGAGGGAAGGCCGCAGGATGGAGCTTTCTGAGATGAGAGGAGTTGGGGGTTTGGCGGTGGGAGGCAGGCCTCAAGAAAGCTCTGAGCCGAAGCAATGCTGGCGGCAAGCCCCTTCCGCAGTGTCCCTTCCACCCGGAACACGAGCCGAGGGGGTCGTTAGAGGCCCCACCTGGTGCAGACGTCCCAGCTCCAGGCCCTCAGCATTCCTCCAGACCCGGCCTGGGACAGTGGCCTTCCCCCGAGTGCCCCCCCGCCCCCGGGGCCCATCGCTGGCTCTAGATGAGCTATTTCGTCCCCACAGTGCCCCCCTGCTCT
>NW_006282528.1:1108071-1110874 GCF_000327345.1 Myotis davidii | reverse complement strand
CCACTGTCTGCATTCTTGTGCCTTCTGCTTCTAGTCGCTCAGAAACCTGGTTTCTGTAAGCTTTTCTCGGAGCTCTCCTGCTCCTGGCAGAGACCTGCGGGAGGCCAGTAGCAGCGATGCGCATGCAGATGAAACACACATGTAACCGTGCAGACAAGCAGGTCCAGCCGGGGAAATGCCTCCCTCGCAAGTGTAGGTTGACATGCTGGCCGAGGTGTCGACGCTGCTCCCTGCCCTGAGCTGCCGCGGTGGCTGCTCCCAGGACCCGACGGTGGCCCCGCGGAGGAGATGGAATGAGGGTGGACGATGCCCGTGTTTGGGCCTGGAGACCACCCGGTCCATGTGCCGGATGCGGAGGCTGGAGTCACCCCGCTATGACAGGGATGAACGTGGAGCAGAGTCCTTCAATCCTGATCCTCCAGGAGGGAACCAGCTCCACTCTGAGGTGCAATTTTTCTACCTCAGTGCGCAATGTGCCTCGGCCGGCCCCTACCTGCGGCTGGGGGGCCAGTGTGCTCCTGGCCCTGTGACCTCGCTCTGTGACGTCACCTTTTTCAGGCCAGCCCTCCCTGTGGCGCTGGGCGCTGCTGCTTCTGCCCTAGAAGAGCCTGGAAGCAGGATCAGGTGTGCACAGGGGTGTGGCCACACTGTCCCTGGCCTCGGCCGGCGGCAGCAGAGTCTGCAGCAGGTGGCCGAGCTCTGTCACTGTCCGTTGCCAGCCTCTGCCGTGGCCGCTTTGCTCACGTGCCCCCCGGTCCTCACGTCCGAGAAACACCGAGACCCGTGGGCGCCGTTATGGATGAGGCTCTCCCTGTCCCAGGGACCAGGAGCCGCAGCCCTGGCCGTTGTGGGAGCAGGAGAAAGAGCTGTGACGTGGGGGTGGCAGGTCGCAGGGCGCACCCAGGACAGAGCGGGCGGGGACAGTGCCCCAGGGCAGCCGGGGTGGGGGGGGCTGCCAGGAAAAGCCCTGGGCCGCACCCACAGACAGGTGACCCTGCGGGTGGGGCACACCCTGGATTTGGGGGGCGCGGGGAGGCTGCACACAGCATCCTGCTGCCTGTCCAAGGCCAGGACGTGACGCAGGCAGAGAGAAGACGCGGGCTGGACCCTCGCTCCTGCCCGGGGTTTCCGGGTTCCCCCAGGGGTGAGAGGGTGCTGGGGAATGCGAAGGGGCACCTTGGCCAGTCACCATGCTGCGGGTGCTGGCGTGAGTGGTGAGCAGGGCCCGGGACAGTGGGTCCCGGCCGGGAGTCGTCCTGCGGGGCTGGTTTGGGTGGGAAATGGGCAGAATGATGACCTGCCCACCATGGCGGGCAGACCCTGAACTTGGAGTCAAAGGAGGTGCCCAGCCCCTGCCCGGGGGCCCGGCCTGTGGGAGCAGAGCTCTGGGCTTCTGAAGAGAAGTGGGGGCTGGGCCCTGCAGGCTGGCTCTCCCCACGATGGCGAGGTTGGAGCAGGACGAGGGACCCTGCAGAGACCACCCTCTCTGGGAGGCGCCGAGCTGCCTGTGGATTCATTGTGGGGAGGGTCGGAGGCCCCGGTGTGAGGCCCTGTCCATTTACTCCACCGCCTGCAGCCCTGAGAACGAAGGTATCCGTGAGCTACGAGTGCATTCTGCTTCTAGAAGGTTCTAGAAGTTTGCACAACCAGGTTTTTTTTTTTCCCAGGCTCTCCCCTCTCCTGCCCAGTTGTTGGCTGGTCACCGTCTTGCCTTGGACCAGAGCAGTCATGTTTTGACAATGCCTGGAGCCAAGCTTAGAAATAGAACCAGACCTGAGCCTGGCCCCGGGTCCGAGGGGCCGCCCCCCTCGGCAGAGGTGGGGGCGAGCGGCCAGCGGCTGGCTCCGGGCCTCCCAGGGAGAGGGCTGCTGGATGCGGAGGAGATTTCAGGCTCCCTGGGGCAGGATGCTGGCCGTTGCACAATGGAGAATTATTCTGTGGTATTTATTTTATGGCTCCTAACCCTTGTTCTAAATCTTGCTGGTGTGTTTTCATTTAAAATGTATTAACCGAAACTTGGCATTGCGACTTGGCTCCGCGAAGCTCTACAACAGCTTAATCCAGATTTTATTGTACTGGGACTCGGGTGTCTGCAAGGCCGCAGGGGAGGCAGCTGGATTTGGGGGTGGGCCGAGAGCGTAAAGGAAGATGGGTCCTTGCTATGAACTTAACCATTTGGGTGCCCTTGCGGCCATTCACCGAGTGTCTGTGGTTGGACTTAATGTTTTCCAAATGTTGCCTCAGTGACTGGTCAGCCTTCCCGAGACGGGGCTGGGGGCCCCGGGGCGGGTAGCGCTCAGCCGAGCCGGGGCCTGTGGCTGTCATCGCGAGGCCTGTCGGTGGGGCCCTCCCAGGCAGCGTGGAGAAAGCAGCCTCGCCCCGTCTGAGCCCCAGGACCTCACCTCTCCCCGCCTCCTGGCCAGCCTGACCTGGAGCGCGCATGGGCCCCTGGGCCTCAGGACAGCAGACCTCCCGACACGCATGACCCCCACCTGCCCCAACACTGTGTTCCCTCCTGGAAACAGAGCCGCCGTCGGCTAAGCTGCCCTGCAACTCTCACCCCTCAGTCACCGCGGGCCCGTTGGCTCCACCTGCTCAGTCCATCTTTCCTCTGTGCGTTCTCTCCGCCTCCACGCCCACCCCGGCCCCAGCACCAGCGCTCTCACCTGGAGTGCCACTGGCCTGCCACCTGTCCCCCACATCTAGTTGGGACCCTGTCCACCTGCAGCTGTCTCCCTCACAGCCACAGTGTTCTCCTTAAAGAAGAAACGAAATGCCTCACATCCTGCCCCAGCCCCCACCC
>NW_006282528.1:1098165-1107833 GCF_000327345.1 Myotis davidii | reverse complement strand
CGTTCATGTCCTCGGGACCCTGCTCCCTCCCTTTACCCCCCGTCTCCTCTCCCTCCCTGGTCTCCGCCTCTCTCTGGGCTCCGACTTCACCCGCGTCCCCTTCCGTGGGCCCCCGGCTGGCCGCTCGTCTTGTAGATGACTCCGCCAAGGGCCTCTCCTTACCGTCCTCCAGGCTAAGCGCCCCCTGCATCTCTCAGGCACCTGCGCGCCCCGTCAGGGCACCGGGTGTGCGCTTTTACGTTTATTGTACCGCAGGCTCAGCTCCTGTCCCTCCCACTGGCCTCTGGGTCCCTCTAGGGTTTGGGGCTGTGTCTGGTTTGCTCACCCCTGTAAATCCAGTGCCCAGACCCAGGCCTGGTATGTAGCCTTTGTCCAATAACTATTGGCTGAGTCCACAAACGCTGCCTTCGCAGAGTCGATTGATCAGCAAACATCTGCTGAGCTCTGCGTGTCCCCGCCAGGTGGTGAGAGATAGAAACGCCCAAAAACATGGAAGGCCGTTCAAAGCGCCGATAAAGTGGAATCCACACTGACTGCATGCAGACGTCCTGGACGCTTGGGCGGAATCTGCTGAATGAACGTGGAAAAGGTCATGACCTGGAGGCAGGTGGGGTAAGAGTGTCCGATACCAGGGGCTCCTGCTTCAGCTCGGCCTTTGCATTTGTACCCTCAAGTGTCAGGGGGCTGAGCCGGGCCAGTGACAGGAAATCCGCAGCGAGTGTGTGCGGGCACCCAGCCGGGCTCCCTCCCTGGGTCCCCCTCTCAGTCCTCCTGTTCATCCATCAAGGTCTACATGTTTGGGGTTCCGGATCTTCTCCTGGGACCCCAACCACACCCTCAAGGGGAGACAGGCCTGCCCTGGCCTTCCATTCTTTCTAGACCCCTGGAGACCCCAGGGCAGTGTATGAAGTGCTTTGTCTCAAACTGACAGTTGCCATTAAGAGACTCTAGGCTCCTTTTCCAGGAGATAAAATGTGCTTTGTTGTTCTTAGCTGTGCTGTGTTCATTGACGCATTTTCATTTCGGCCTGGAGAGTGTGTGTGTGTCAGGGAAACCTTTATTAATACGTTTGAAAACAGTAATTTATAGAAAACTGGAGAAAAGCAAAGAGTGGTGAGGGCTCTCTGCTCCGATGCCGCTGCTGCAGGGCAAAGGGACCCAACCAGGTGAGTTCAGGGCCGTTTTCCTCCGTGTGTCCCAGGACACGCAGGATGGCCGGGGACAGGGCAGCGGCCTGTGAGCTGCTAAGGAGGGAAATGCCAATGTTCCCCAAGAGGCACCCACGCCCTTGGTCATTACACTTTTCAGTGATGGCTCTTTAGGGCAAAGGCTTGACGCGCGTATGAGGAGCCTGCAGGCCGAGCCCTGAGCTTACTGTACCCAGGACCCAGCTGGGGTGACGGAGTGAACTTTTCCCAGCAGGCGGAGCCCCCCTGCCGCCCCCCGCCCCATTGTTTCTCCAGCACCTCGTCTTGACGTTGTGTTCTGAACACTGGGCGGGGATTTTCTCAAGGGGTCCCCTCGTTCGGCGGCCTGGCTTCAAAAAGCTCAGCTTAACGCCACGTGACCGTGTCCAAGGCCACACGGCGAGGAACCCGCAGGGCTGCTGCTCGAACCCAGGTCGTCTGGGCCAGACCTCCCCTCCCCCCGACCCTTCCCGGTCCACGTACCGCGGTTCTCTGTGTTCAATGCTGTGATTTCTCCGTTTCTCTTCCTATCGCCTGCCCACCTCCTACCTCCATGTTTTTAGAGAATGTTCTAGCCCCTTGTTCCCCCCCACACACACACACTCCACCCCGCGCCCGCCACAGCAATACCAGGAGACTTCCGGGCTGTGCGGCCACGGGTGGGAGGTCTGCACACCGAGGCTGGGAAGCGAAAGCACTCAGAGCTCACCCTGCTCACCGCACAGAAAACGACTCCCTTTCATTTCCTGTGCAAAACTGCGCCTGAGACGTGGAGCACCCTCTCCCCGTCCCGGAGGCCCGGGCCTCGCGAGCCCCTATTTTCTTTGGAGCCTCTAGCGCCTGTACATGAGGGTCTCATTAGCTCCAGCGCGTCTCAGCCAGAAGGAGCGGCAGGAAGTCCGCTCGCTTCAAGGGGGTCAGACGGAGAAACGCTACCCCATCCCCAGCCAGACAATCTGAGGATCAGTCCAGTGGTTTCAAACCGCTTCGCCGCCCTCAGCCACGCGGTGGGCTGCACAAACAGGAAAGTGTGCCCGCGAGCTCACGTGCACATCTGAGTTCACAGACACACGAGGTGCCGGGGTTACAGCCACAGAGCTGGGCCCTGAAATAACACTCCCCTTGTACTTCTTGTCCTGGGACTCGCGGTACCATAACACGTATCCCCGCTCAGATGAACAGTGAGTTCCTAAGGGCCCAGTAATGTGAGATGGGACTGGGCCTGTGGCCCGCCCCGCCACTCTTCTACCCTTGGCGGGGAGGAGAACCTCCTCGGCCCCCATCTGCCTGCTGCATGGGTTCTGGGTGTGGGGAGCACACCGATGCCACCCGCTCCCCCCCGCCCTGGTGTCTGTGCGTCCCCACAAGGGAGCCGCAGTGGCTTCATGGCCATGGCCGTGGCGCTGGATTCGGGAAGGAGCCGGGGAGACACTGCTGGCCTCTGGGACGGATGCCGCCGGATGTGCCCGGTGCTGAGCTGCTTCGGGGACAGAAATTCCCCTCGTGGCCGAGACCGGGCCGTGATGCAGCTCTAACCTCCTGCCAAGTGGCAGATGTGGCACGTGGGTCCTGGGGGACGGGAAGTGTGAGCCACTCCGGTGGCCACAGGAATAGCGGGACAGCGGGGCACATGGCGATGCCCCAGGATTTTCCGCTGAGCTGTCAGGTTTCCTGGAATCCAGCACATTGATCACTGACTGGGCTCCGTGCCCACAGAGATGGGCTATGGAAGCCCATTGGCTTAAGTACTGGAGCTGTACTCACTGCGCATGCCCTAGGGGTAAGGAGTGACCCCCACCCTCCCTGGGGGAGATGAGCCTGGGCCCAGAGGCCAGCTCAGTGCTTGAGGGCTGGGCCGGGGGTGCCCCTGGGACGGGAGGGCGATTCCCGAGCCAGACCTGGAGCACCCTCACTCCCTCCCCCACTTTGTCTCGGGGCTCAGGTTGCTATTGGAGACTGTGAATGTGTGTGTCTCCTTCCCGCTAGATGACCATCCCATGAGGCAGTGGCCTCGATGTATTCATCCCTCTGTCCCCTCCGCCTGGATAGCGCTGAGTGCATAGTAGGTGCTCAACAAAAATGTGCCCTGAGCAAAGGGCTGTGGAGGCGCTGAGAAAGGAGAGGTTTTGGGGGCAAAGGTGGGGAGTGAGGGTCAGAGGGAGGAAGCCGCCTGAGGAGGAGGCGTGTGGGCCGTCGTGCTTCGTGGGTGGGGAAAGTAAAGCAAACACAACCCCGGGAGAGGGGCCGCGGTGAGCATAGGCTCCCGTGGGGGAAACCAGCTCCAATGGATGTGAGGCCGGTCCCTGTGCAGAGGAGGAGGGGCGGGAGCGGGACCCTCTGCAGGGAAGGCGGGGCCATACCGGGAGAGGGTCCAGTGCAAAGTGACAAATAATGCCGCTCACCACCTGCTGGAGGGGTGGCCAGGCCCTCTCTGTGACAATTCAGGAAACCAAAGGAGATAAATCATGTGTGTGTGTGTGTGTGTGTATGTTCACCGAGCGTTTTGCACCTGGCAAGTGACTAACAAATTAGTGTCCTTGGATAGCATGCCGGGAGTTGATTCTGTAGTTATGAGAGTGCCCAGGAGACATTTAACCGTCATCTTCACGGTGTTTCTATTATCTGATTGTGAGAGGCGTCTTTTCTGTTCGCTTGTGTGTGGACCGTCTGTGTCGCCCACGAGGACTGGGTTTCCTGAGCCCTCGGAGAGCCAGTTCCGCTCCATTGCATTCCCAGAGCCAACCACGGTGTCTGGCCCCATCACATACTCAGTCAAATAATTGCCAATGACTTAGCGGTGAGTGAATGGGGACATCCTGACTCCCAGACAAGGGAGAAGTGGACAACATCAAGTTTGGATGGAGAGGTAGGCAAGAAGGCACCAAGGCACGGTCCAGGTGGAGATGGGGGGCCTCCTGAACCCAGAAGAAATGTCGGGAGTCGGGGTGCCAACGTGGGGTCACACTGGAGTCAAGTATGTGTTAGTAACGAACGAGGTCACCTGGTGAAGATACGAAAAGACAGGTCAGGGCTGAAAACCCAGGGACACAGTGTGCACAGCAGCTGGGGAAAGAGCTGGAACCAGACAGGGAGGGAGGAGGACTGCAGAGGTGCTGGGGAGACCCACAGGGTGCTGTCCCAGACCCCGGGCGCAGGGAGCTCCAGAAAGGGCTGTGTCGGCCAATGATGGACCCTACGGCACGGTCGTCGAATGGTCCAAACGTTGATGGAGAGGGGCTGTTGTGGTGGAGCCTGTCCTGGGTTGGCTCGCAAGAACTGATCGTTAATTTTGCAGGAGTTTTGTGAGCTGTTATTAAAAGTTAAAAATTAAATTTTTAAAACTTACAATTGAATACATTGTATTAAAACAAAGATAATAAATGTTCAAAACTCTTCACTTCCTAATTATTTAATTACAATTTACTGTTATCTATCCTCTTCTATCTATGAACACAATAAACATAGGAACTGTGATACAATGGACACGGGAACTGTGATACAATAGACACGGGAACCGTGATACAATAGACACGGGAACCGTGATACAATAGACACGGGAACCGTGATACAATAGACACGGGAACCGTGATACAATAGACACGGGAACCGTGATACAATAGACACGGGAACCGTGATACAATAGACACGGGAACCGTGATACAATAGACACGGGAACCGTGATACAATAGACACGGGAACCGTGATACAATAGACACGGGAACCGTGATACAATAGACACGGGAACCGTGATACAATAGACACGGGAACCGTGATACAATAGACACGGGAACCGTGATACAATAGACACGGGAACCGTGATACAATAGACACGGGAACCGTGATACAATAGACACGGGAACCGTGATACAATAGACACGGGAACCGTGATACAATAGACACGGGAACCGTGATACAATAGACACGGGAACCGTGATACAATAGACACGGGAACCGTGGTACACTAGACACGGGAACCGTGATACAATGGACACGGGAACTGTGATACATTAGACACGGGAACTGTGATACAATAGACACGGGAACTGTGATACCATAGACACAGGAACCGTGGTACAATAGACATGGGAACTGTGGTACAATAGACATTGGAACCGTGGTACAATAGACATGGGAACCGTGGTTTAAATGCTACGTAATGATGTGCTTCTCTTCTCGGTTCTGTATCCAGTGATGCCATGTTGCTAGCTTGAACTTGGCCACGATCGAGTATTTACACTATGGCAATTGGCACCTCTCATCTTTCCAGAGAGCTGGTTGTGAAACTTTCACAGATATGTCACTGCTTGAAGGGAAAGGAAAGGATCTGGTGTGAGTTTCATTAGGAGTGGAGACAGTGGGAGTAGGAGGCCACCAGAGATGGCGGCGGAGGGTGGAGACAGGTGGAGCTGAATGAAGCGGGACCCGAGGTGGTGGTCGGTTGGGCTCCAGAGCCGGCTTATGGAGAGGGCCTGCTGTCCACGGACACGGCAGAGCCTCCATTCACATGTGAGTCAAAGTAACCTGGCCTCCTCAGCATACACTCAGGCCTGCTCGGTCCTCCACTCCACTCCTGCCCTGGATGGAAGTGCCTGGAGCATTTGTTTTTGTAAGCGCGCTGCCACCATCCCCACGATCCTGGCTTCAGGGGTTCGTCTTGCATGAACCCCCTCCTCAGCCAATTGCAGAGCAGGCGATTGTTTGGTTGGTGGCAGCACCTCAGGCTTCTCGGTTCTGTATCCAGTGATGCCATGTTGCTAGCTTGAACTTGGCCACGATCGAGTATTTACACTATGGCAATTGGCACCTCTCATCTTTCCAGAGAGCTGGTTGTGAAACTTTCACAGATATGTCACTGCTTGAAGGGAAAGGAAAGGATCCGGTGTGAGTTTCATTAGGAGTGGAGACAGTGGGAGTAGGAGGCCACCAGAGATGGCGGCGGAGGGTGGAGACAGGTGGAGCTGAATGAAGCGGGACCCGAGGTGGTGGTCGGTTGGGCTCCAGAGCCGGCTTATGGAGAGGGCCTGCTGTCCACGGACACGGCAGAGCCTCCATTCACATGTGAGTCAAAGTAACCTGGCCTCCTCAGCATACACTCAGGCCTGCTCGGTCCTCCACTCCGCTCCTGCCCTGGATGGAAGTGCCTGGAGCATTTGTTTTTGTAAGCGCGCTGCCACCATCCCCACGATCCTGGCTTCAGGGGTTCGTCTTGCATGAACCCCCCTCCTCAGCCAATTGCAGAGCAGGCGATTGTTTGGTTGGTGGCAGCACCTCAGGGCAGTGGGGAATCTGGAGGCTTCAGTGTGGGCACTTCCATGGAACACTTGGGGAGCTCAGATGCCACCATTGCGTAGGTTAAGTCAACACCTAGAACAAATCGTAGAAGGGAACGTAGTCCCTCTCACCCTGTTTAAGTCCTGCTTTTGATTTCTAATAAACAGACAAAACTCACATTTTAAAAATACATTAAGCATCATCGAACTCTCTCTCAATGTGTCACACACACGCAGAACCAGGGAACCAAAGCTGCATGGCTCAGCCCGTGTGCGCCTCCCTGTTCAGTGAACCGGACGAGGGCAAGCAGGCCCGCTAACTGGCAGAGTGAGGAGAGAGCTGAGGCCCCATCACTGAACGCCCACGTCACCAGCTGCTCCCCTCACCCACCCTCCTCTGGACGCCGGCGGCATTCCCTGGTTTGTTTTCTACTCTTTCCACTCAGAATCTTCGGCATGACCTGCCCCAGGTTTCACAGTCACCCGTGGAACGTCCTTGCCGGTGACCACTGACTATGCCAGTGTGTTCCCAGGGCGCGGCCGCCTCAGCCACCTCCTCGCAGCTGGGCGCCGGGCTGCTCCCAGGGGGTCGTTTTGATAGACGGCAGGACATGGAGCATCTTTTTTAAAATATGTCTGTTTCCTTGGAATTAATTCCTGGGACATGTTTCCCCAAGAGGCCCCGCCAGGTCAAAGAGCAGAATACTTTTTATGACATCTCACATCTTGCAAAATTGCTCTTTACTAAATTCTTTCCCAGTTTATGGTGCCACCAGCAAAGCTCGGTGTGCCTGCTCCCCCGAGCCCTGCCGACAAACCAGTTTGTCATTTTTATTCCTTTCTCCCGGTGTTCGGCCTGCAGCGCAGCTCCACGGAGCCAGGAGGACGGAATCGCGACATCATCTCCCCTCACTGAAGCCTGGTGCACCCCTACGTGGGAGGTTTGACCATAGATCGTAAAGACTTAAGAAAGATTTTTATCATTCAAGTACAAAAATGAAAAGAAAAAATATGGAGGTAACCTGGGTGGCCTGAGGGTTAGGGACAAGAGGGAGAACAGATAGATGAGGCGACCCCTAAGGGAAGAGAGATGTCTGTAAACTAGAACAGGGGGGAACCGTGTGTTCTCGCTGGAAGTGCAGGAATTGCAGGAATTCCTGAGTCTGGGGAATAAACCCTTAGGGGAAGCTTTGTGTCTGTTCTTGCTGTTAAATATGCTAAACACCATCTGTGGGAGATCGGCTTTCCCTCCAGTTGGCAGGAGGTCTGGCTTCTCTCTCAGTAGCCACAGCGCAGGGTGAGCGCCATGGGGACGCCGGGGAGCCGGCTGCTGTGTGGTCAAGAGCGCTGGTCAGTTACGGTATTTACCCAGCAGTCCCTGCGGCTGGTGAGGGTGTGTCCAGCTTTCCTGACAGACAGTGGACAGCACAGCACATCCCTTTAAGGACACGGCTGCATTTACACTTGATTCTGTTTGTTTGTTTTAGGAAGGGAGCAGGAGAGAGAGACAGAAACATCAATGATGAGAGAGAATCATGGATCGGCTGCCTCCTGCACGCCTCACACTGGGGGTCATGCCTGTCTGAAAGTTTTACTTAGTCAAGGTTGTTTTGATTCTAAATAACAGAAACCCACTCTGTGTTGTGCACATGGACACACACACACACACACACACACACACACACACACACACACACACACACACACTGAAAAGGCAGCAGTTGTCCTTCAAGTGTCTGCCAGGTCGCTGTGGGGTCACTGACTGCTGTGGTCCCTCAGGAGATGGGGTGCGGGGAGGGAAGGCGATGAGTGGCCGTCGGGGGGCAGGGGGAGACCCGAGGAGCGGGCTCTGGACGCTGGGGGACAGGGGTGGGGGGGCTTTCTGCCCACTGAAGTGCTGGGTCCCTCTTCTCAGCCGGGGAGCACATCCCTGAGGCCCAGCGCCTGGGGTCTGCGGGCTTATGAGATGCGGGCATTTTCCTTTGGCTCATGTTTGTGCTGCTGTAAACGGACCCTTTTTACCTCCTGCATTTCTGTGAGGGGAGCCTCCTCCCAGTCCTTCCCAATGTGAGCCACTTCCCCAGGCGGGCGGGAAGGAGGGCTGCTATGTCAGGAGGAGAGAGCCGAGTTCCTGACATCCTAGAAAGAAGGCTGCAGCAGGACCGTGACCTTAAACAGAGGACTGTGTGGAGAGGGAGGACTCAAATCCCCTGACAGGTCCAGAGCCCAGGCCGAGGGCGGAGCCTCCATGTTCTGGGACGGGAGAGCCGGCAGTGGGACCAGCAGCCTCGGGCTGGGCAGGGAGAGCAGTGACGGGCAGGAAGGAGGGCCTGAACCCACGCACCGCCTGGCACTGTGGTGCAGGTGAGGAGGAGGCCTGGGTGAGCAGCGGCGCTCTTGCTCACACGCCGGGTCCCACGGGGCTCCCAGAAACGGGCCGCCCCAAACCTGAGGGCTCGGGCCATGGTTCCAGTGCATTCGCTTCGGCGCAGTGCACAGGGCTCAGTGGTTGAGCATTGACCTAGGAACCAAGAGGTCACCGGTTCGATTCCCAGTCGGGGCACAGGCCGGGGTTGCGGGCTCGACCCCAGTAGCGGGCGTGTGGGAAGCAGCTGGTCCATGATGTTTCTCATCGATGTTTCTCTCCCTCTCCCTCCCTCTCTCTCACTAAAAATCAATAAAAACATATTTTTACAAAAACTCCCAGAACAACGCCTGCCCCGCGCTCGATGTTACAACACCCGCTGGAGGCCTGGCAGCTGGGAGGGGAGCGCGGGCGGTGAGCTGGGCGCTGATGTGCGAGGCCGGCCAGTGGATCCGCAGGCCCCGGAACCCGCAGCCTGAAGCGCTCTCCCCGCAGGCCCTCCTGCTCCGGGGGCCTGACGGATCCCCAGTAGAGGGCTCGCTGTGTGGGCTGATTTCTGTGGAGGAGCCGCTGAGTGAGCCGCAAGCCTCAGGCAGCTGTTTAGAAAGGGCCTGCCCCTCACTCATGTCAGAGCCCCCTCAGCAGCAGCCCCGCCTGGGAGCCAGCGCGCCCCTGGGAGCCAGCGCAGCGTCCGGCTGAGCAGCACACACACCGTATGCGCCCCTCTGCTCCCGGCTCCGGCTGAGACAGAAAGGCTGTCTGTCTGCAGGACCAGCCCAAGAGGAGCTGGGAGCGGGCAGGGTGGGCAGGGTGAGCAGGGAGCGGGCAGGGTAGCAGGGAGCAGGC
>NW_006282528.1:1097365-1097812 GCF_000327345.1 Myotis davidii | reverse complement strand
ACAAGACTACATGATTGGCACTGCCCCACTAGTACCTCTCAGACCAGTGGTTCTCAACCTTCCTAATGCCGCAACCCTTTAATACAGTTCCTCATAATTGTGACCCCAATTTCATTGTTACAAATTGAACATAATTAAAGCATAGTGATTAATCACAAAAATAATACGTAAGTAATTATATGTTTTCTGATCGTCTTAGGCGACCCCTGTGAAAGGGTCCTTTGACCACCAAAGGGGTCGCAACCCACAGGTTGAGAACCGCCGTTCTATCAGCTGCCGGGGGAGGAGGGAGATGGGCTGCGGGGCTGGCAAAACAGCACCTCTTGGCAAAAGTCCTTTGAAAAACAGGAGATTCCTGGAAAGCAATCCTGCTGACGGCGCGCGCTCGGCTGCCAAACGCCGCAGGCTGGTCTCCTGCACCGGCCCCGAGGCCCTGCCCCAGGAGAG